>NC_089277.1:25918581-26518581 GCF_963678975.1 Dysidea avara | reverse complement strand
TAATGATGCTGAGAAATAGTTAAGCCACACCCATACCGTTGAGTTTAACGGCTACACGATACACAAGAAAAAGTACACACTGGGTGTATAACTTACAATATTTGTAGCTAGATGAGAGTGTTCTTGTCAACTCACGCAAAGTCTTCTTTCGTTGAAGTCACGAGGACGCCTGATCGGTGTGGTGCGCCTGACACATAACCTCCGGGGTTGTTCTCCGAACTAATTTATTCAACGAATGTTGTAATATGATAGGCTAATTGCAAAACGTTCCAAGAAATAGTTGGGACTATCCCTCTATTCGTCCCTTTGTCGAATATGACATCACGGTAATTAGCTATTACCATAGATAGTAGAGGGGCCCCCTCTACTATCTATGCTATTACTGCTATCTATGCTATTACTGCGTCAACAGCACGTGATGTGTTGACAGAGTGTATAAAACCCAAGACGATCGACCCAAGATTTAGTCTTAGGTATTTTTCGTGTTATCTATGTGATAACACGAATTTCAACAGAGCTTGGTGCAGCTAATGTTCGTTACTGTGGCAGTCGCGATAGATTCACAAATTGAGCTAATACTCTCTAATAAAACAATCAGCTACAGTACTTTTAAAAAAAATTATGCTGGACAGCCAGTAATTACAGTAAATACTGCATGTTGGTAACTCTCTAATAGAGCATTCATGGCCTGCAAAAAACTGTGACCAAATCTGACAAAGCTAGACTTCCACATACATCCCATTCTTTGGCTTTAACTTGACCACCCAGGATAATGTTAACTACCCAGTATCTAGCTAATGAGCCAGTGAAAGCCTATAGATTTTTTAAAAATCTGGTCTCAATTATTATGATCTACTTTCACATACAGCCATGCAAAGTCATACGTGGTTAGAAATAGTGATTTTGTGACAGAAAGCCAGTCAGGGGTATATATAGAAAATTCTACATATACCCCTCACAAATGTAAAAGACATCCCTGGCTTGTTGATTTCAATGGCTGCTACTGTACTTGATCTAGAATTGATGAGAAGCAAAAAAGTTTTATGAGTTACATACATGCAAATATAATTATGTAGCAGCACACGATGAGTTATGACTCGTCAAACTTGTTAGGCTATGAGACCCCTTTAGCAGATCCGGTCACAATTATAATTATGCAGCATATCAACATTGTAGTGTCATTGGAGAAGCTGGAGTGTACTATAATTATGGTGCATGTATCAAGCATTACCTCACACAAGTGACATTTAAAACTGTTAGTATCTCGGGAGTTTTCTTGGATCATCCCAAGATGTAATTTGTGGTTGTTAACTTATTAGGTGTTGTACCCTTATATGTATTCCATGCTTTATTTAATTCATGAACTGCTGAGTGGTTGCTCAGTGTACGGGAATTCTGATTCAGCCCTACTATCAGCATTGGGAGCTGCCTAGGGCAGACTGGACTGGTGATCCAGTGGTGACTAGCTACTAGCTAAACAAATTATAAAATTTATTCATAATTCAATGTTCAAAAATTTATTGCAGCTCAGTGGAGACTGTATTGTGTTCAGTTAACAACAGCTTTTTCTGCCACTTAAAAATTAATAATGACCAGCACAATGTGTGCATGGGTTGTAAGAGGTACTATGTCATGGTCATGTAGCTTGGATAGAATATATATAGCTAGCAAGGATTGTGTATACAATAGCTTTATTGTCCAAATCATGTGCACCAAAAAGTAAAGAAAACACAAGAGATTGTGAGGTGAAGAATCCATATTGTACAGACTCCCCATATTGACCTTCTTCTCAAGTTCTTGTCAATGCAATAAACAATGTTTAGCTGTTGATATAACTCAGTGTGTTGGGATCGAATTAACCCAAATTCCTAACTTGTGATCGAACTTCATTATCCTTTGCATCAACATGAGTACAGTACTTGCACTGTCACTACAACTAGTTGATGATATCGATGGTGTGATGGATTCAGTACTCAGTGAATGGTAAATAATGAGATAGAACATAATAGTGGCATCGCAACACTCTTCGTACAGCCACACTGCTGACAGCTAACAGCTTCCATGCATTATTATGGCAGATGAAATTTTGCTATCATGTTGATCAACACCAAAAATTACAGCTACTTGCATGTATGTTATCCTTATTTAATCACTTAAGCCATATTAATTCTCTGTTGCACAATTGTTCGTCAACTGCATCTTTATATAGCAAATACTAGTCCTTCGTTTGTAATTACCTAAGTAATTTCTAAGAGTTTGTAAGTACCTTGCTGATAACAATTGCAAGAATGTTATTAGCTACTCTTGGTGCAATATATGTAAATCATAATGCCATATAGGCGATGTCATACTGTACACTGCAGCAGTATTGCCTATTACATGAAACTAGTCAACCATGTAGTACAGTATACACTTTTGACTATACTACTAGTACTGATATAGTGTACCGTATTGTTGTAAGAATTTTAATAATATTGAAATGTTTTAACTAAGTATATACGTGACCAGATTTGACAAAACCAGGCTTCCACGCACATCCAGATTTATGACTTTAAAGGACCATAACTCAGTAACAAATTTGGACCTGTTGTTGTATAATGCAATGAAAGTATTGTGTGAAAATTGTAGGTCAATAACATACTGAGTGGTCAAGTTACAAATAAGAGTCAAAGAATTGGATGTGTGTGGAAGCCACGTTTTGTCCAATCTGGTCACATTTTGTGACGTGGACGTTGAGGGATGCAGCACTGATCAATAAAATATACATGGATTTAATTAAGTTGGTAAATTTTTGAAAAGTTAACCTTAGGTTAGTCTAAAGCTTGCATAACTTCCTTGTTTACCCAATTACGTTATTGTGAACCCTATACAGCTTTTAAATTTGTAGAGCAGAAAGTAGGCCTGAGCCTATTATGCTCAAAATTTTACCTATTATTCTTTCAAGAATTTCCCAAAAAGTTCTTCTATTATTCTTTTTGTTATTCTTGTATCCAGCCTATTATTCCATAATTATTCTCATTCAGTATATATCTGTGGCCAGTCGCTTAGTTTTCAAGATGGGGCTATAAGTAGTTTTGTCCAAATTATTAATAGCCATATATGAAGCATTCCACCTTACACATCATTTTTCTATCCATAATAGTTACAGCAGACTTAGAATAGCTATCTAAAGTAATAATACAAGTGTATTTAATTATTAGTGTATTATAATAATATGCTGTAACTACTGTATAGCTACTAAGTTAGGTAGATAATAATGCTCAAAAACTTGAAGAAGATACACTGGTATAAGATGTATAAGTTTCAGAATTGCAGATAATCATACAGTTAAATCCCTGATGCTGGCTGCAGATTATTAACATGAAACGATCTGACTGCTCTATTAGAGTATTTGAGCGTTCTATTAGAGTATATCGATCTTTTAGAGGCTATTCAGCTCCTTTCAGCCAGCACTCCCGTCAGCTTTATATCATTTGTAGTAGCTTAACTCTTTCTTCTAGGTAATCAAGAAGACACATGCCTCCTAATTCCAGCAATTATTCCCGTGGTCGTCCGATTATTCTAAAATTATGCCTATAACCATCCTATAATTCCGGAATTATTCTCACAAAATTGGTGACCTATTATTCTCAAGATTATGCCGGCATAATAGGCGCAGGCCTAGTAGAAAGTACTTTATGGCCAGTGTCTGTGATGTAGTGACTTGCTATGGAATGACTTTAAGTTGAGCTTAATTTTATCTGTATCGGTGTAACTTGTAAGAAATTATTAAACCTTTATAATGTGTTTTAATGAAGAGTTTTGTTATGAATCTCTATTGCTACTTTGTATTCCATATTAATTTTTGGTTGCTCTTTTCAAGTAGTAAAATTTATATACTACAAATTCTTTTCTTTGTACATGATTGTGAAGTTCTGGCTACATTTGGCCCCTTTTCTGTTACACCTTTTCAGTTATAAGTCACTAAGTCTAAGTCCTTGAAATTAGGTTAGGTAATCCTAAGGCTGCAGCACATGTTGCTGCAGACCTTCAGTGCTGATCACTGTAAAGCATTAATACAATAATACAATACAACATGCATGTACTATAGGTACTATCTATGATCATTGCACTGCATAGTCTGTGCTTGCTCTGTTAAATTTGCATACTTGGTGCTACTATTTGTGATTGACAAATTTAAAAAGGGCCTTGAGAACCGCAGCTAGGGTATTCCCTCCCTTTGCTATGCTCCCCAATAATAGCACATATGTATGCAGTTTTAAAATTATATTTACTTGCACAGCATTTATTTAATAAAAGGCAGCCAAGTTACATTATTGTCACCAGCAAAGCTAATTATTCAGTAAATAAGTTCCTATGCATAATACTACTGCTAAACAGCTGGAGTGTATATAATTGGGAGACGTTCATAAAACAACATATATGCTTTACTTCTTTGAACATCTTCAAACTGGCATTGTCTCTTAATAGTGTCACTGGTGTAATACCATTTCCCTTTTTGGCAGTATGTTATGTCATATTCTTTTTGGCCTCCATGAATTTGCTCCTGAATAACTCTTTCTTGTACAGGCCTCTCCTTTACATAGGCTATGTAGTGACCAGATTGCAGAGAACTACCGTGATGAACCACAACAGCATATAATCCATATAATATCCTCCCATTACTGTCACGTAAATTCTATAAAAGATATATAAACACAAAATTAAATTGTATGTAATGTACCAGCTGTAAAGTACTAAAGAACTGTAGTTTGGCTTATTTGTTAGAAAACATCTAAAGGGGGAGGGTGCAGAGGGGTCCTGTAAAGAACAAGAAGTTTTGAAACATCTTCAGTGGTGCAAACGTTGTAGTAGCTATTGATTGGCATTAGTACAGTAGTTTTCATGCCTTTAGCATCAATCACAAGCCATTTTTAATCGTATTTCTTCTGGGAGAGTACCCCCATGATAGACTACAGTAGCACTAAACATTCTTACTGCCCTGGTTGTTAGTCCTAAAATTACCACTGCCTACTTGGCCTGCCAAATTCGCCAATTTCAACCTTCATGTTTATAATTTGAGAAGTTAATATTCTAGAAATTAACATGTGCGTGCGCATGGCACATGCACATGCACATGCATGCGTGCACACACACACTACACATACACTACACACACACACACACACACACACACACGCGCACACACACACACTACGCACACACACACTATACACATTACACGCACACACACACACACACACACACACACACACACACACACACACACACACACACACACACACACACACACACACACACGCACTCTACACATATACTATACACACACACACGAACACACACACACACACACACACACACACACACACACACTACACACACTCTACACACACACTACGCACACACACACACACACACACACACACACACACACACACACACACACACACACACACACACACACACACATACACACACACGCACACACACCAACATACACAAACACACACACCAACATACACAAACACACACACAATAATACAGATATCAGAAAATAATATCAAGAAATCAGGCAGGCTAGCATGTAGCTGGATGCCATGGTTTAAAAACTACCATCATTACCTTTGTACATGTGTTATCTCTCTCCTCAAAATTTGAACTATCACTGTCAACTGTACAATATGGTGCCATATCTAATACTTCTGAAAATGAAACATATCGGTTATCTTTTGTAACAAAGATACCACCCAAATCAAATCTTTTGATATGCAAAATCAATACAGGTGGAAGCTTGTGGATTGAAAGTTGCTTGCTGACTTGGCACAAGGCAATTTCATTGCTGAGACCAGAGCCACTTTCTGTAAGCATAAAAAAGCATATTAATTAATTAAAGTACCTACTGTATTATAGCTACACTAATCAAAAGCTATACAGTATTATGAAATAACAATCTGTTGTCTATGTTCAATCCTTACACATACATTAACCATTGCCATTGTGAGTATTTACAGAATGAATTACTGTACAATTGGATAGTGCTCATTACAAACTGAACTCTTGTTTCAGTGCTTTCCATTGCAGCAGTGGCTTCCATTGTTAGTTTGTACTATTTCTTACCCTACTTCCCTTTTTATGACACATAGCAGTTGTACATCCAAAGGAAAATGGTGGGTGATTTTGTCTATAATTTGCATAATTGAGAATGTATTCCAAGAAAAGGTAACAGTTTACTAGAAAGGGTAACAGTTTCCTTGTCATTCATACAGTGAGAATAAAGAACAACAAATTGCAGTAATCTTTTGATATGTGTGTTAAGCATCACAAATATAAGGCTACATTGAAAATACTATAAAAGCATATAAGTACGTAATTAGATGAGGACTACAATGAATGAATGGAATATGAAGCAAAACTTATACTCTATAACCTTAACTTACTGTAAAAGACAATAAATGCATGGACCTGCTTACATTCAAACTGTGCAGCTACACTCATGCAACAGATGGCAAAAGGCTTTTACAGCAAGTGACAGACCATTGTGATCACATACTAGCTATCTTGCTTAAAATTCATTTAAATTTCTAAACCTTACTTTGTTTTTCTTCAGTGCAGCGTTGACAAATAAATTTGTTTTCTTCATCAAGAACATCTAAATTGGTGTGCATTGAAAGACAATTTTCTAAACTAATCTCCAAAGTTGGTTGATTTTCCACTCCCACAGTCTGATGGTGGTAGCCATTTTGCTTAAGATGCTGCTGAAAAGCACTTTTAATGTATATAATATCTTTAGCGTTATCAGTTGCTTGTGCTTCTGTCGGTAGATCTTCCTTTTCTCTATTTACAAGAATACTTGGAGCAGGAGTATCATTTGCAAGGTCGTGTGAAGTAGAATGTTGTGGTTTATCAGCTGATTCTTTTTCCATACTGTCACAATTTGGTCTTGTGTTATCTGGAAACTGAGGATTATCAGATTGTTCAGCAGTATCTGCACTCACTATTCCTAATGAAACACCATTGCTTGTCAAATTATCATCTTTTGAATGAGAGCCAGAAACAGGAGTAGATACAATTTTGGTCTGTAACAGACTATTTGTAGCTGCTTCATCAGATTTTACTGCATGAGTTGCTGAGTCTGGTGCTTCTGTGTCTGCGGCAAAACTGTGTTCCTTTCTTGGAATGGTTTGATTTATTTTTCGTTTTTGATTGGGAGAGTCCAGCTGATCAAAGTCAGAAGTATTGTTGCCTTCTTTTTCAAGATCTTTTGTACTAAGGTTATGGTCTTTTACCTCAACACTGCCTTCTGATGGGGGTGCATCAGATACTGCAGTATCCTGTTCACTTTCAGATGATGCTATTTGTATATTTTCTTCTGGAATGTGCAAAGTAGAAGCTGTAGAATTAGCTTTACCATGCTCAGATGTATCTAAGTTTGCTTGTATAGACTGTTTTGAGTCACCATAATTCAAAATGTTAATTTCAGAATGGATGTCATCATCATTTACTTCAACACTGTTACCTACAATTGATGAATGTGTATGTGTATTATTTTCTGAAAGATTTGATTACCTTGATCAGTTTCTGATCTCAGCTTTGCACCTTCTTCAGTGTTAGAAGAAAAATCAGTAGTGGCTTCATCTCCTTTTAAGCTAGTTTCATCTGAGTTGACTTCCTCTGATTGTACCTTGGGATTATTTTCTTTTGTATCATCTACCTCTTCCTGGCTTAAGGATTGTGACTTTTCAGGCAATTCATTGTCAGGCTCTCCAACATTATCTTCATGAGAATCGTGTGTCTTCGAGCTGGTATCATTTGGTTCTGTAACAGATTCACTCATATCAGTCCTGA
Organism: Dysidea avara; assembly: GCF_963678975.1. Lineage (NCBI taxonomy): Eukaryota > Metazoa > Porifera > Demospongiae > Dictyoceratida > Dysideidae > Dysidea > Dysidea avara. The sequence continues at coordinate 26,510,736 of NC_089277.1, read as the reverse complement.
CTTGGTTAGCCACCTTTTTCTTGACAGATATTTCGTTGTCTCCGGTTTCATTTTCCCCAAAGTTTGTTGTCTCTTTGCTAGCCTTCTCTAGTTTTTCCATGGCTACACTAGCACCATTTGCATTACCACTCACCATTTCTGCTGGAGTAGAGGTGAGTTGCTTGCCACTGTAGGATAATTCATTACCTCCTGTATAGACATTTGCATCTACAGAGTTAATATCTTGTGTATTTTCACCAGTTGGTTGTGAATTTTCATGCAAAGTGATTTCTGAAGTGGGTATTTTGGTTTGATCATTTCCAGTTGGCAGTTGCTTCATTATTTCCTGTTTTTCAGTAGTACAAGGCATTTGAGTAGTACTGCTACTTGAAGGCAATGGTTCCTGTGAGCCCATCAAATAAGATTATAACATGAATTACCATAAATATGAAGCAATAACTTTGAATAAAATTTTATCATCCTCTCTTGCTGTGTTTGTAGTTATGTATATCTAATCCAAAACAGCCAAGCTGTAAAAAAAGTGTGCGGCCCTCAGAAAGGCTATGGTGAAAAAAGATGTGACAGAAATGGCTGTGATGGTAGGTTAATGGTAAAAATTTTAATAACGACAATTCAGGCGAATTTTTGTGCCGCTTCACAAAATTTACCTAAATTGTCATTATTAAAATTTTTACCATTAACCTACCATCACAGCCATTTCTTGGCCGCCACCTTGGATTTCACATCTTTTTTCACCATAGCCTTTCTGAGGGCCGCACACTTTTTTTACAGCTTGGCTGTTTTGGATTAGATTTCATTTCTTTTTGTATTTGTATACCCCAAAGCCGGCCTATGGCCAGCTTTGGGACTTTTTTAACCTATGTTTTTTCTTTACTACAGGAAGAAGAAAAGATGAAGTAGATATACTTTAAATATTTTATCAGTAAATGTACAAATTATATATACTGTATAATACATATGTGACCGGATTTGCGAAAAGGGGTCTTCCACACACATCCAATTTGCCAACTTTGACAATTGATAACGTCAGATTGGAAAGAGCTATTGCCTTGAATTTTTGACAGTGGTGAGCACCACTATAGCTGAATAAGTGGTGAAATTTTCAGGTTAATATGTTACTTGAACACAGAGTTATGGTCTCCAACGGTTACGGAATTGGATGTGTGTGGAAGACCCCTTTTCGTAAATCCGGTCACATAATTATTATATTGATTACAGAAATCTCCATGGTGGTTTCTTTGTAACTGAACACTCTACAAGGTGACTTCTTCTAATTGCTCTCTCTACAGGGTGAATTGTTTGTAGCTGAATGCTCTACAAGGTAACTTCTTCTAGCTGATCTCTCTACAGGGTGATGTGTTTGTAGCTGAATTTTGTATAGGTGATTTTTTTGCAGCTGAGCTCTTTACAGAATGGTTTCTTGTAGCTGAACTCTCTAAAAGGTAACTTCTTCTAACTGATCTTTCTACAGGGCAATTTGTTTCTGGCAGAATTTTCTACAGGGTGATTTCTTTGCAGCTGAACTCTCTACATGGTGGTTTCTTTGTAGCTGAACTCTCTACAAGGTAATTTCTTCTAGCTGATCTCTCTACAGGGAGATTTGTTTGTAGCTGAACTATCTACAAGGTAACTTCTTATAGCTGATCTCTCTACAGGGTGATTTGTTCGTAGTTGAATTCTGTACAGGTGATTTGTTTGCAGCTGAGCTCTTTACAAAATGGTTTCTTTGTAGCTGAACTTTCTCCAAGGTAACTTCTTCTAACTGATCTTTCTACAGGGTGATTTGTTTGTAGCTGAACTATCTACAAGGTAATTTCTTCTAGCTGATCTCTCTACAGGGTGATTTGTTTGTAGCTGAATTCTGTACAAGTGATTTGTTTGCAGCTGAGCTCTTTACAGAATGGTTTCTTTGTAGCTGAACTCTCTACAGGGTGATTTGTTTGTAGCTGAAATCCCTACTAGGTAACTGCTTCTAGCTGATCTTTCTACAGGGCGATTTATTTGTAGCTGAGTTCTCTACAGGGTGTTTGTTTGCAGCTGAATTCTCTACATGGTGGTTTCTTTATAGCTGAACTCTCTACAAGGTGACTTCTTCTAGCTGATCTCTCTACAGGGTGATTTGTTTGTAGCTGAACACTCTACAGGTGATTTGTTTGTAGCTGAACTCTCTACAAGGCGATACTTCTAGGTGATCTCTCTACAGGATTCCTTGTTTCTAACTGAACTCTCAACAGGGTGATCTGTTCATAGCTGAACTTTCTACTGGGTGATTTGTTTGCAGCTGAACTCTCTAAATGGTGGTTTCTTTGTAGCTGAACTCTCTACAACGTGACTTCTTCTAGCTGAACTCTCTACAAGGTGACTTGTTTCTAGCTGATCTCTCTACAGGGTGACTTGTTTCTAGCTGAACTCTCTACAGGTGATTTGTTTGTAGCTGAACTCTCTACATGGTGGTTTCGTTGTAGCTGAACTCTCTACAAGATAACTTCTTCTAGCTGATCTTTTTACACTGCATATTTGTTTGTAGCTGAGTTCTCTACAGGGTGATTTGTTTGCAGCTGAACTCTCTACATGGGAGTTTCATTGTAGCTGAACTCTCTACAATGTGACTTCTTCTAGCTGAACTCTCTACAGGGTGACTTGTTTCTAGCTGAACTCTCTATAGGTGATTGTTTGCAGCTGAACTCTCTACATGGTGGTTTCTTTGTAGCTGAACTCTCTACAAGGTAACTTCTTCTAGCCGATCTTTCTACAAGGTGATTGAGTTTTTTGCAGCTGAACTCTTTACATGGTGGTTGCTTTGTAGCTGAACTCTCTAAAAGGTGACTTCTTCTAGCTGAACTCTCTACAGGATGATTTGTTTGCAGCTGAACTCTCTACGTGGTAGTTTCTTTGTAGCTGAACTCTCTACAATGTGACTTCTTCTAGCTGAACTCTCTACAGGGTGACTTGTTTTTAGCTGATCTCTCTACAGGGTGACTTGTTTCTAGCTGAACTCTCTACAGGTGATTTGTTTGCAGCTGAACTCTCTACATGGTGGTTTCTTTGTAGCTGAACTCTCTACAAGGTAACTTCTTCTAGCTGATCTTTCTACAGGGTAATTTGTTTGTAGCTGAATTCTCTACAGGGTGATTTATTTGCAGCTTAACTCTCTACAAGGTGACTTCTTCTAGCTGAACTCTCAACAGAGTGATTGATTTTTTTTGCAGCTGAACTCTCTACATGGTGGTTTCTTTGTAACTGAACTCTCTACAGGGTGATTTGTTTGTAGCTGAACTCTCTACAGGGTGATTTGTTTGTAGCTGAACTCTCTACAGGGTGATTTGTTTGCAGCTGAACTCTACATGGTAGTTTCTTTGTAGCTCTACAATGTGACTTCTTCTAGCTGAACTCTCTACAAGGTGACTTGTTTCTAGCTGATCTCTCTACAGGGTGACTTGTTTCTAGCTGAACTCTCTACAGGTGATTTGTTTGCAGCTGAACTCTCTACATGGTTTATTTCTTTGTAACTGAACTCCCTGCAAGGTGACTTCTTCTAGCTGATCTCTCTACAGGGAGATTTGTTTGCAGCTTAACTCTCTACAGGTGATTTGTTTGCAGCTGAACTCTCTACATGATGGTTTCTTTGTAGCTGAACTCTCTACAAGGTAATTTCTTCTAGCTGATCTCTCTACAGGCCGATTTGTTTGTAGCTGAACTCTCTACATGATGGTTTCTTTGTAGCTGAACTCTCTACAAGGTGATTTCTTCTATAGCTGATCTTTCTACAGGGTGATTTGTTTGTAGTTGAACTCTCTACATGATAGTTTCTTTGTAGCTGAACTGTCTACAAGGTGATTTCTTCTATAGCTGATCTTTCTACAGGGTGATTTGTTTGTACCTGAACTATCTACATGATGGTTTCTTTGTAGCTGAACTCTCTACAAGGTAACTTCTTCTAGCTGATCTCTCTACAGGACAATTTGTTTGTACCTGAACTCTCACATGATTGCTTCTTTGAAGCTGAACTCTCTACAAGGTGATTTCTTCTAGCTGATCTTTCTACAGGGAGATTTGTTTGTAGCTGAACTCTCTATACATGATTTGTTTGCGGCTGAATTCTCTACATGATGGTTTCTTTGTAGCTGAACTCTCTACAAGGTAACTTCTTCTAGCTGATCTCTTTACAGGGTGAATTGTTTGTAGCTGAACGATCTACAAGGTAACTTCTTCTAACTGATCTCTCTACAGGGTGATTTGTCTGTAGCTGAACTCTCTACAAGGAAACCTCTTTTAACTGAGCTCTGTACAGGGTGAATTGTTTGTAGCTGAACTATCTACAAGGTAACTTCTTCTAGCTGATCTCTCTACAGGATGATTTGTTTGTAGCTGAACTATCTACAAGGTAACTTCTTCTAGCTGATCTCTCTACAGGGTGATTTGTTTGTAGCTGAATTCTGTATAGGTGATTTGTTTGCAGCTGAGCTCTTTACAGAATGGTTTCTTTGTAGCTTAACTCTCTACAAGGTAACTTCTTCTAGCTGATGTATCTACAGGGTCACTAGTTTGTAGCTGAATTCTCTACATGATGGTTTCTTTGTAACTGAACTATCTATAAGGTGACATCTTCTAGCTGATCTTTCAACAGGGTGATTTGTTTGTAACTGAACTCTCTACAAGAAAACTTCTTCTAACTGATGTCTGAACAGGGTGAATTGTTTGTAGCTGAACTCTCTACTGGGTGATTTGTTTGTAGCTGATCTCTATACAGGTTACTTATTTCTAACTGATCTCTTGAATTCTGTTCAGGGTGACTGCTCTATTAGGATGACTGCTCTATTAGAGTATCTCGAATTCGCACTTGCTACACCAAGTTGGATTTCGTGTTATAACTCCGTGGCTTTAAGTCTGATTTTTCTACACCATTGAAGAGCCTTTCTAAGATAATAACTCCATCTGTACAGCGATTTTCAAAGCATTACCCCAAGTGGTTTATCTGGTAGGCGTGGCAAGCATAATAATAATAATAATAATAAAAATTAGCTAATCTCGATTGAGTAATTGTTACACACTGTTGATTTTTTCTCTGTATCTTCCTGGTTTTTAGCTCGATTTCTTACAAAAGGTTTGAGGTTCAATAGTTAGCCTATTCACCCACCGATTTTCAGCTTCTTCCCATACGCGGTTTACCCTGTAGGCGTGACAACATATTGGTGTTATTTTTCGTGCATAATCGCTCATAACTCTTTGCCTGTTTATGGTATTCCAGCCACAGTTGGTACAGAGATGCGCCTTTATACCCCCTTCTGTGTGCCAAATTTCAAGGTAATCGGATAACGCGTTCGCGTTTTATAGCAGTTTTTGTAAGTGTACGAAAAGAGGAAGAAAAATAAGAAGAAAAAAAACGAAGAAACTAAGCCAATTGTTGAAGTCGCATATCTCAGGAATGCCTGAAGCGATTTCGCTCAAATTTGGAATGTGGAGTACTGAAGTTGGAGGGAATGTACACAGCAAAATTTGTCTTGTTTCATCAAGGCAGCACAGAGCTACGGAGGTGCGAAAATTGCGTTTTCTTTCTTACTGTCAATATACTCACGGGGTTGCGCGCCGGCTTCTTGGGCCGCACGACACACTACCGTGTGTCTTGATACAATACACAGATTTTAATAGTACCCTTTTTTGTAATAATTGGAATACTGTATAATGGAAATGATTCACGATAGAAAACATTCCAAATTTCATGATTTTACATGATTGTATTCGTGAATATTTTCTTGCAAGACTTTTCCTACAATAAAAACAACGATTCTATCAACACAGGATTGGGCAGAGCTCGCCTCTCTGCCAACAGTTTGAACATTAAGAATTTTCTTTTATTTATTTGAAATGCTGTATTGTAAACTTGTTCCCTATAAAAAATAAAATAATATTAGCCAAAAAAGGTTGTACCTTTAGCGGGCCAATACTAGCACTGAATCTTCAACCTTCCTTGTACGATTCGTGCCTTAACACTCATATACCGAGTGTGCATAGCTACTTGCATTGCAACTAGCTAGCTAAACTACTATGATGCTACATTAAGTTAGGCACACAACTGGGTGATTCGAACAGAGATGCAAAACTTCAGTGACAGTAGTTAGGTATATAAGTGACAGTGGAAAGAAACTATTGCTAGCTACTACAGCCAGGTGATTCACTGTGCATGGGTGTGCCTTTAGTGCCATCCCCAGTGCCTATTGACTATCGTCAATCTGCTCATTATTGTGAATGTTAATAAAAAAACACATTAAAAAGATATATAAACATTCTCAACTGCAAAATCAGTGATCTATGCAACATGTCAGAGTCGAGCATTCCCCACTCCATAACTAACTGGTTATAGGCATGCGCCTATATCTTAAAGTTCTTCATGCAATAAATCGCGAACGTTTTCTCACAAAATCAGAAATTAGTAGATCATTCGCAAATGTTTTCTTCCACGAATCATTCCTGTTACACAGTATTCTAAGCAGTCTCAGTTGTGCATATCCAATAACTTCGCATTCACTGTACTGTACACACATTTACAAACAGCTGGTGCATGATTAAGTAGTTTGATAGAAACACTTTACTTTGCACTAGCTGAAGGTCACAGTGATCATTATCTATACAGTATGTTGAAGCAGCTAAGTAGTGAAAAGGTTACAATCTTCCAGATAAAAGGGATAATAATTATGCATCATCAACTGATCACACTTTTTTTTCTGAATTCGTGTTGCAATGATTGGAGCAATTGCGATTGAACTATTACAAATGTACAGTATATGTAACTGCTACATGGATAAGCACAGGGTTTTAATTATGAGAAGGTTCTTATAGGATTTCTATCTCCCCTGGCCAGAAATACCGTAAGTGTAGAGATTTTCGTGGTGTATAAATATTCATGGATTTCGTGGTTTGCAGCTGATCCACGAAAATTAATCCACATAAAGCTGATCCACGAAAATTAATCCATTTAGAAACTCATGTCTCAGCTTGAGCAGAGCTATTAACCGTTGCCACCAATAATAAATTAATTCTATGTAATGCACTACGTATGACCTGACGACGGCACATGCACCTGTTCACCACGTGAATAGATACTGATGGCCATTGTTCAAGTATCTAAGATCTTTTTGCTCTGATTCTAGCATGAAAGACTCTTTTTGTGGTGAGTCAACCGCACAAAATGGTTTGCTTAGTCCCAGATAAGTACGCCAGCGTAAATGGAGTAGCCAACCAAAGCTGTTAGCTAAGTTGTAGCTAAACCTTAAACACGACCTTAAATCACGAATTTTGCTCCCCGTAGCTCCTCAAGAAAATAAACTGGCTCATTGAGATTAAACCACAAAAATTATACTTGCAAACCTGTCTTTTTGGCAAACCACAAAAATTTTACGCACGAAATTTAATATGCTTACGGTAGATCATAAATAAATGTGAAATAAATATTGTACACCATTAACTGAATTGTACTATTCGTTCACTCATACAACTTGTATATACTGTACATAATATATTACCTACCTTGTCATTTATAGATCTGTTAGGCATTGGCATTGGTAGTGATATATCAAAGAATGGCTCATAATTTTCTGTAATCTATTTGTGTATAGTGATAATTAAATATTTAATATGTACGAATACACATAACTTACATGGTAACACTCATGACAGATGGTAGTGCTGATAATAGTCCCTTGCATAGCTTCACCAATTTCAGTTGGCAGCTTAGCTACCAACCGCAAATAACCTAGAGGTATGCTAGTTCATTTACCAATCAAGTTTGTACATACTCCTCAATTTTAATCTTTCTTCACCATCAGATACAGTTTCTAATTTCATTTTAATCTCTTCTTGAACTTTCTACATGCACCAATAAAAGTTATAAATATTTTTTTATTGACATTATTATTTAGTGACCCAGTCTAGGAAAACCGGTCTTAAAGTATTGAGAAATGTCAGTTTTAAACATTCAGTGTGCTGTAACTTACCAATAGATGAATCTACGTGTACCAAATTTTCACACGTTTTATACCCTTCTAGAGCATCCACTGTGTAAGTAGCCAACAGCTAAGTTTCCCACCATTTTAGATAGATTTTAAACCAGGTTGACTGTATCAGGCAAGCTCCAAAAGGGGTGGGAGGCAGGGTCCAGAGGAGGGTAAGTCACTGTTTTAAAAATTAAAGAGGAAGGCGTAGGGATGAATTAGGCCAAATTTATGGGTCATTCAAATATCAAAACAGGTGAAAATGAAAGGAAATTTATAGCACAGGTTTTAATTCAACACCACAGAGCTGTACAGCCACATACAGCCATATCCAGGCTGGCCAGAGCTGTACAGCCTCAGATCCCTCGTACGGATCACTATTGTGCTTGGAAAAAGAAGCCAACAAAAGCAGAACACTCAAGTCTAGCTGATTTTGAAATTTGATAGTTTATTCATGTAGCTTTGTGTTCTTGTGAAAAATCGCCATGGGTGAAAGACCGGTTTTCCCAAAATCAGTCATATATATATATATATACATATAATCAGAGTAACTTATGACTAGCTGAGCAAACCTTTGCCATGTTCACATAATTCTATTAAGTTTAGTACAAAATCTTTTTGAATGTACGGTGTGCATCGCATAAATATTATTTAAGTTTCCAACAGTGAAACAAAACTGAAAGCAATAAATTCTATATATCAAGAGATAATAATTATTAACTCTTAATCCTATGCATCAATGGATTTAGCTGTTCATGGAGAATAAATATAATTTATGTCCATTATTGTAACGGTACAGAAGTTATGGGTACAGTGCTTGTTTATGATTCGGTGGTTTAAATTGCTATAACTTTATTGGAACAATCTTAAGTTTTCGTTTACTCACACGAATACCTTGATGAAGTGATGGTGAACACACACTGAGCCTAGTTCTGTCTTTGTATCCTGTTTTAGTATGTCGAGTTATGATTGATTAATTATTAATAAGTGTCTGCAACATATTTGCCATATGATTGCTACAGTATAAAAGTTCTCTAATGAAGGGGAATTACAGTCACTGTGTGATGGACAACTTTCCTTACACTTGTGACTGTCAGGTGATTTTCCATCTTCTCCATATGGTTGTATTTGTATGGCTTGTAGGTCAGCCCGAAACTAATAAGAACTTGGCTATCTGTTGTACTGTTCACAAGTGTTGTACAGATAATCTGGTTGGTAATTAGGAGAAGATATAAACTGGTTGGTAATTAGGGAGATTTGCAGTAGTCTCTCACCAGAGGACTATACAAAGCACTCCCTACCACTTAATTTATTGATGTTTAGCGATATACAACTACAAGACACTGAACATAATTGGCTGAAACTTTGGCAGCTCACTAAAGTAAAGTAACAAAAAAGAATGTAGAGAGATGTGTAAACATGGCGGGTTTTTGCTCAACCTGTTGCATTATGTATTTATATATGTAAATTAAAATTTTCTATCAATTTAAAATACCTTAGTTTCTTCTGTTTTAATGGCATCAAACAAACATCTCATGGCTTCATGACTGTCTTCTTGGGTTCCTCGTGCAAAACGAGGATCACTAAAATTAATGAAAATGTATGATAAAGGACAGTAATGTGTTAGTGCATAAATTGTACACTCGGAAAAATGCTGTACAGTTGTAAATGACCTCTTTGTAACTGTTTAACTTTACATTTCAAATACTACAGTATACTTACACACTGTACTATAGTGGAAAGACCATTTTTGGAAATTGGGCACTTCACACAAGTACATGCAGTACATTGACTTCTAACCATTCTCCCAATGTTACTAGCAGACTGCGATGAGCATTGCTAGATCCTTGCCTGATCATCCAAAGACTCCTTAGCAAAGCTGTAGTCACTGAACCAGTCTTTGAAACAATTGTCAATTTCAATGGGTCCTATACAGTATAATAAACAGCTACTAAATGGAATAGTATTGATTAATAGTTGTAAGTTTATTCTTTGCAAACAATGCTTGAAAATTGAGCAGCATTATTTTAGTTGTGGTTAAATCAAAAATTACTTCTAAATGCTAGGGAAATAGTTTAACGCATATGGAACAGTTACTACCCCTATAAATGGTGTACAAATGATGTTTAAAATTTTCCAATAAAGCCAGATAAACTTAATTATTAGTTTCTTATCCTCCTGTACTCAAAATAGCAGTGCAAGAGAGTGGATTTTTAAAATTTTTTTATTAACTAGGTAGCTGAATTAGCTAGCTAAAATGCAATTTTTTTAGACTGCTCTAGCAATGTACCAACTACAAAAGGTGCTAATCGGCCTCCCTTAGTCACCAGTGGTGCAAAAAATCCTTGATGAGGTAATAAAAATGGTGATACGGGTGGGGATGAGAAACTAATAATTAAGTTTATGTGGCCTAACAATTATTATTGTCAATGTGGAATAGCTTGGTTAGACAAATTGAGTTAGTTAAAACCTCATTCTGTTCAGTGAATAAAGGCTTGACTGTATCAATAGGCTATATAATATCAATAGTTGAAATTAAACTAGCACATCGTTTACAGGCTGTACTGAATGCAAGACATGTTCTCTCTCTCTCTCTCTCTCTTGTTTTTACACATGTAGCTACTGTACTTATGTATTACAACTGTTGTTGGGTGGTGCAAGTATACATATGTAAGCACAAAGACATTAATTTTGCAAGTTTACAAAATATACATAAATATATACATACTTTGCAATTCTGGCTGATTACTTTGTAGGTTTTTGTATACTCTATCACAGGAAAGCTTTGAACTGTGATATGATGCACTGGTGTGCTCTGAGTCGAAAACAATAACACTGATAATGTAATAACTATAAAAAATAATATGTTAGCAACAAAAAAACATAATGATTGACAGTTCAGATGGTTGGCTCTTTAGAATGTACATGTTGATAAGTATAATGCACATAATTAAATATATATACATACATACATACATACATTACATACATACATACATACATACATACATACATTACATACATACATACATACATACATACATACATACATACATACATACATACATACATACATACATACATACATACACACATACATTACATACATACATACATACATACATACATACATTACATACATACATACATACATACATTACATACATACATACATACATACATACATACATACATACATACATACATACATACATACATACATACATACATACATACATACATTACATACATACATACATACACACCCACGTACGTACATACATACATACAAACATACATACATACATACATACATACATACATACATACATACATACATACATACATACATACATACATACATACATACATACATACATACATACATACATACATACATACATACATACATTACATACATACATACATACACACCCACGTACGTACATACATACATACATACACACCCACGTACGTACGTACATACATACATACATACATACATACATACATACATACATACATACATACATACATACATACATACATACATACATACATACATACATACATACATACATACATACATACATACATACATACATACATACATACATACATACATACATACATACATACATACATACATACATACATACATACATACATACATACATACATACATACATACATACATACATACATACATACATACATACAGTGTGTACATTTGTTTAGACAGATGAAAATCCTAGATTATTGAATTCTTTATTACTATGTAGCAACATTCTAATGAAGCTTCAGCTTTATGTTGAGACATTTAGAGAATGAATTGCCAGCCAAAAAAATAGTAAAATATACACTGCATTAGTATACAAATATTACAATTGGCCATCTCAAACAAGAGCTTCAGGTTGTGAAGTTTGACACTTAAACAATAAAACTAATGGCACATATTTAACTACTGTTTGTATATTGGCACCTATAGTCTTATGGCGTCTGGTTTTATTGTTATGTAGGTCATGGAGATACTGTAAAAATGGAGTTCATTGCTAATACTATATGAGTGAGCAAAAATCAACATGGTCAGAAACAACATGTAGATATTTCTACAGTCCACATATAGGCTGTATAATAAGTGCAGTGTGCACTTAACCATGGGATGTGGATAATTATTTCATCACATGCCCACCCATGTGCTTTCCTCATGAGCACAGTGCAACCTTCAAGTTCGGTTTGTCACTTGACTGAGTCTACAGTACTTGTTCAGAATGCAATGTTACATTTGAGCAGTACTCTACTGTACTGTAGTTCCCTTGTTGTATCTATGTACACAATAAAATAGAGAAACTTACCATAAAAGGCTGGGTTGTTGTAGAATCTGAAGGTAACACACATGCATGTGAAAACCACAGAAATACACATTATGGAATGCCTTGTATTATGCAGTAAAAATATGATAAACTAAAAGAAGATTATTAGCAACCAAATTAGACAATACCAGGCTTCACACACATCCAATTCTTTGACCCAACTGTAACCAGATATTGACCTAGTAAAATTTTGGCACATGACATTATGTAATGATGGGTCAATATAATTTGAAACCGATGGGATACTCTATATTGAGTTATGATCTTTCAAAGTTATATGGAAGCATGTGAAACCTGGCTTTATCAAAGTTAGTCACATAAAGTATACAAAACTAATCACCAAAGTAACTATGAAGATAGACCTGTTAAACTATAAACTTTCACTAGAATTACTGTACTGTACACTTGTAACAGAAACAAAAATGTTTGTATTCTTTAGTCCCAGATGTTTCTCAAATACAACATACAACCTGCCAAAAGAACCAACTCTCGCTGTTATTTAGAGCATTAGAAATGTGGGATTTAATGGTAATTAATCTATCTACAAGGATTGATCATCTTAATGGATTTAAAGTGTAACTGTGAAGTGAAGTGAACACCATTACACTGTCTTGTGTAAGTGGCTCACCCTCTAGGCATGATACATCCTGTATATATAATGAAAGTTGTTCATTGATATATCATTGTTATTAATACCTCAGTTATAGTAAGACACTCCAAACTAGCATCTTTGAAGTATAAACGTCTGAGGAGAAGGTGTTAGAATGACACAATGAAAACCAAGGCGGAGCGGAGGTTTATATCACATCATTCTATTGCCAACTCCGAGGTGTTTATACTTTGAAGGTGCTAGTATGGAGTGTCTTAGTGTTTTAGAAAATGGAATGAGAACGACTCGTAGTTAGTCTTGCTGTGCTCCAGACAGTGCTTTCTGGGTTTACACATAATCCATCTGTGGTAGAGAATGCTACCTTTGAGGATTATGTTGAATTATAAAGCTTCTTATCTCTTAAGAAATTTTCATTTGTGAAATTCTATTATGCAAAGATCAATGCTATATGCTTTCTAAGTACCATGTGTTGCAATGGAGCAAGTATACCGAGGTGTATGGGGAGAGATTATATACCATATATGTACAAATTTTCAAGGTATGTAATTTTCATGGATTGACAAATTTCAAGATTTTTGTGGTTTTAATTTCAAGGATTTCTCATTTTTCATTGAGGTTACATATGCATTAGAAAGCATAGAACTAAACCCTGATAATTGGGCATCTAGATTCAGTGGAATGGAATGGTGGAATGGACTGCAATCTGGAATGGAATAGTGGAATGGTGGACTGGAATGGAATGGTAATTAGGTAATTTCACTTAGTGGTCACCTCTTTATAAGGGTTAGGATTAGAGGGTTAGGGTTAGCACATGTGGAAGTATACTATACAACATGAACATAATAATAGCATGAATCACACAAAACTAATACAATTGTGAATACAACACTATCAATGTGCATTATGCTATTATGTTGCAAATACTGTACAAACAGTCTGGCTGGGCAGGGGGCCCTGGCCTTCCTTTCTGTTTCCCATTGGACTTATAGAACAATAATATTATTTACATCAAAACACTTATTTATACAACATTTATGTACAACCCAATAGTAGGGCTGAGCAATAGTATCGATAGTGCGATATATCGCGATAGTAAATCACTATCGTTATCGCGATAGTAGGGATATCACTATCGTGATAGTTATGATAAGCTCAGATCTGCATTAAAATGGTATTAACAACCCTTCTATACTGTTTTACAGTTGGTATTACCAGCTTTCTTACAAAGGAGTGGCCTGTAAAAGCTATACCAAAAGTCCATATTCCATCGGCCGCCCACGCAGTTAATTAACAAATGTCCTGTGCATGCAAAATAACTTTCTATATGACTACAAATCATAGCTGTACAACTGAGACTTTGTTAAGAGCAAAGTGTTTCATAAACTATCGGGATAGTATTCACTATCGCGATATTTAATGAGTAACTATCGTGATAGTAAAATTTTTACTATCGCTCAGCATTACCCAATAGGTTGATTGTTGTGAGGACAGCACTTTTCATGTAATAACTACACTATAACAGCTCACAGCAAATAAAGTTGAATTTTTGTGTCAAGATCGAGATACTGAAATAGAACTGTCACAACTGAAATAGAACATCAATATTATAATAAACTTTTAATTGCTTTTGTAAGTTTTGTGTACAGTTGATAATCAAACAGGTTCCATCTCAGAGAACATTCTATTTCTATATTTGAACATACTAGGCAGTCTGATTTAAACAGAAGATATCCAAAGAGAGTTTTAGAATGTAAGTGTCCTTCATTCAGTAAGCTATACTAAACCAGAAAGAGAATGTAAATACTGTTTTATCCTTGTCCCCCTCGTGTATCCTGTGCCCTCCAATACATACATACACTTACACTGTATGACAGAAAAAGTATAATGTAAATTATTAGTATAATCCAGCATACTAATAGTAAGTAGAACAAACCTGGCACTTTTGTCTTATTTTTAATACGCTTATTTGCTTCTATATCATCCATTTTGTTGTAACCATAACTCTTATCATCCAACTGTCCAAATACACTAAATACAGTATAATTACAACAATGACAACTGAATGTGCCACGATATTCAGTATGTACGTCTTGATAAACACTGTGTAATGGTGTTCTGTGGGTCTTGTACATACATGCATACTGCTATGCAAATGCTACAGCAACTGTAAGGAATGACTCCCAAATCACACATTTAACTGCACATGTGTATATTAAGTAGTCTCAGACATACATATTGATTCAGAAAATAATTTTAGAGTATTGTATTATATAGCTTACCAAAAGTAAAGGACACAGTACATACAAAAAAGAACATCAGAGATACATTTCCAAATTGTCCATTTTTCTGTAGATTCATCTTCGTATTCCTAAAGAGCACAAAGTGATATACACGTAGCAGTGGTAGTTATGAAACTGATAAGCTATAATTTTAGCAAATCCTTATGGCTACAAAATAAAGCTAAGGGTAAGTAAAGTGCTGTGCTTGCCATTTTACTACCCAACAATCTGAAAGGGTTTTTAAATTGAAATTGCTGAAACCCTATAATCCAGGATATGGACAGACACTAAAGCCTTTGTTACACAGAAGCTAAAGCAGACATCCAAGTCTTGCACACAGTATGGGAAGCTACACTAATTTCTATATCTTTTAGCAATGGCAAGTTACGAAGTTTAAAATGCTTGCCTAGAGATGAAGCAACACAACAAGCATTTGGATGGCTTGTTTGCCAACAGCTAGTAAACTATTATGTTTGGTTCCTGGCTCATTCAGTGGGTTATCTCAAATGCGATCTATGAATAGTCTACTAGTAAACTTTGTAAAGCAGTGCTAAGTGGTTTACGAGCATGAACTCATGAATGTCAGCCATGGAAAGTGTTGTTCACAACTATCTCATCTCTATAACTTTCCCACACTTTACCCTATTCACAGTGAATTGAACAACTGCAAAATGAAAGAATAATCAATTAAGTAAAATATATTAGGGGAATTGGAGAATCCCAGGTACTTTTTGACTAACGGAGATTTAACCATTGATTGTCATGGCTTCAACACATTTCTATGGACATTCATAGCATCTAATTGTTGCAACACACATACGTATTATCAAGTATGCAATTAATACTGATCACATTGTTAAGGACTTTAGGAATGGCCTGTTACACAAGTTTCTGTGAAATCTTACAGTTTTAATACTAGGTGCATCATCATGATGTTTCTGAGAAGGAGGGTTCTCGGCCATTTCAGCAGCCTAATGAAATAATAGCACAGTGATACATGCACAGTAAATTAATATATTAAATTAAATGTAATGCAATTACACACTGCGTCCATATGTACACTGTGCATGTACATAACTACTGCTGAATAAACATGTAGTTTTGATTAGGTAAACATTTAACCTTTTACTAAAATACACATTTAGCAACATGTTTTATCTTTGTTATTGCAATACATTTCTCTAATGGTATGCAAATTTTAAATGCCTCCTGGGATTTGCCATGTAACACAACCAGTTGGCAACATAATTTTTATAATTAACTGTTACACAGAAATGCAAGTACTGTATCTTCCACCAAATTCTGTGTTGTTTTCTGTATAGTACCATCTCCTACATATGAAAGTTTTAAATTTCTCTTACCAGTCAGTGGAAGGTATGAACCAGTGATAAACGTACGACAGAAAATACAGATATGCACTACAACTCACTGGAGTGTGTACTTGTAGCCTATCTTCTGCAGCATATAATCTGTGAAGTTCATCTGTTTGGTTAATAGCCTAAGGACAGTCATACTTAAGTATGATGATGTAAGAGATACTTAGTGCACCAACATGCACTAAAAGTACAGTACAGCAGGCCTAGGATAATGATATATGGTGGTAACTTAGCAATATATATAATAAATATACATGCAATCAGTATAGTTCACTGAAAATTCTGTTATTAAGACAGTTATAGTTATAAAAGATAGAATGCAACATTAATTACGAAAAGCATGGTAAAGTAATGTACAGTACATGTATAAAAAACTACAATCACATGTACTATGCTGTATATTTGCAAAATGTCTGTAACAAATGCCAAAAAATTCCTGGATATAAAATATAGTTATATGTATGGTAATGTGAAAGTTTTAAGTATGATACGTATATGCTTTCCTGCGTGATCACAGTTAGAAGATGAGTTGACACATCATACCACCTTTTATGCCACAATAGGAAACTCACGTGTACCACGTTAATTTTGTGGTTCTACCCAATATTCACTCTTTGCCTTGCCTTTACTTTTAATGTTGATTTCTACTTAATTGTCATGTTCTTGATGCAAGGAAACTACATTGAGTCATTAATATTCTTTATCAACACTTTTTAATATGCTATGCCACAAAATTATTTGTAGTGCTTACATAATTAAATTTTAAGAGATATTACTGTAGCTAACTGCTAATGCATAAACACTAAAGAAAATAGAACATGGTGACCATGCCCTTTAATGATCTACCCTGTATGGTAGCTCAACTTATAATAATGGTTTTTGCATAAAACAAGACATGGCTACCAGGCTCTTTAGTAATCTATCTCAAAGTATACCTCTACCAGAGGCTCACTTGAGATCAGTGGTGAGATCAGCGCAGTCACTATAATAGAATGACAGGTTCTATAGTCTAATAAAACAGTCACTTGTGTGTATCATAGTTTTTCTGCAACAAAAAAGTAAACAAACTACTGTTTACAATACCATTACAGCAACTTGTAAAGTAAAGGTTGTTTAACTAGCAATGTAACATGAGTGTAGCTATTGTTACTAACAGTAGCTATGTAATTTTCGAAATTAGGAATCTGGAATCTTGGTTTGGAATCTGAAATATTAGGTAAGATTCAGAATCTAGCACACGGTTTTTGGGTGATATAGGACCCTACGCTTTTTTTGCATAATAAGCATATGCCACAGCATTGAGATTATCATGACACTACATACTGCTCTGTGGATTATTCTTGCTGCTATAATCACAGACAAGGTCAGAAATGCAGGCTAAAGTTGCCTGTACAAACATATTGAGACAAGTGCACAGTGCTCACGAGACTAAACAAACTGTAAGACAGCACACGAGATAATTTACCGTATAATTTACAAGAAATATACAGACTTATATTATTAAAAAATTGTCAAAATTCCATTTATTCCAGATTCTTGACCAAGATTCCAGATTCCATTTTGGGATTTCAAATGAGTTGTGTTTGATTCCAGTTGATGTCAGACCCCTTGGCAAAAAGAGAAATCTCCAGTGTCACATTATACACTATATCTAAGTGATTTTAGCACCACAGGGTGTGGATGGTCAAATTTTAACAACCTAAACTCCTCACAGTTTATAATTTGACAGACAAAGGATCACATGCATAAAATTAATGAGTAACACAAACAGGGAAAGAGTACTTAAATAGACTAAATGTCTGACTATACTTAACTGTGGCCATCATAACAGCTAAGAATCAAAATACAGTAATATAACAACATGCAAAGCATATGGCTAAATAAATCAGTTGGTATAGTTCAGTTGATGAAGATAAGTACGCAATTAAGCTTGATGTATAAAATTGGCCACAATAATGAGACGGTCTTATTAATGAGGTCATGAAGTACATCTTGCCTGTATTTGGGACCTATTAATAAAGCTAGCCACTATTGTGAGGTAGTCTTCTTAATGAGGTCCACTAAATTATAGTTACAATGAGCCGACAAGGTTTTTATGCTAATTTTAGAGACCTGAGGATGATGTGGGTGAGGGATATCCACAAATTAAATAATCAAGGCCACATACCAAGGTAATTGATTATGGATAGCTGATCCCACATCACCAAAGGGGCTCAAAATAGTATAAAAACTGAGGCCACTTTGTTCAAAGTAATTTAGAAAATTTCATGAGTAAACCAGATAAAAAAGAGTGAAAGAAAGTGACAAACTGTTTTCACATTTAACTGTGGCTTTCAGTAGCAAGATTCACACTTCTAATTGATAGTATTAGCACCACACAGTGACATTAGTGCATCAGTACCACTAACAGCACAGCTATTTCATTTTTAGTTTGGCCAATTTTTGTTTGATGAATGTAGTAAGCAACCATGAGCTAGACCATACAGTATGTAGTTTGCAATCCAACTACAGGTTTCCATTCTAGATAGCAACCTCATTAAGGGAAATTATGCATAAATTTCTAAGCAAGGATTTACTGGATGTAATACTATTTCAGACTCATATCCACCAAAAAGATATAGGTTTTTTTGAGAGTACTTGACCATGTATTTAGTAGCCATTCCAGTCCTGGTTATGCAGAAATTAATTTTATTCAGCATCTGTATAATACTATTGTACACATACCTGTAATGCTGCATTAAAGAAGCATGTGTTTCCAAAATTTGCAAGTCCCTGTTGTATAAATGGTAAATATTTGCGGTACATTAACTTTAAATGAACTAAACAGCGTACATTACATAATGAGCAAACATGCACTGCAGTTTTCTAGCTTTTAGTTTGTTTCAATAAGCCACCAAATTTTGTCATTGTATCTTTGCAGTGAAGCTTGTGAATAATTACTGGACATTGATATTGATAGAAATGCTCACTGAACTGGTTTGCATCATTCTATGGAGCTCTATGTATGCATATGTTTCGATAGAGTTATGCAAAGTGCTAGATTTTGTGAGATTATATAAACGGTATTAGCTATGTTGAATAGTTAGATAGATACGTAACAGTATGTGTATGCAAGTTTTACTGCAAGGCAGTTCCTCTATCACTTTAAAATTACATTAATGTGTAGGTCTATATAAAACACACTATATAATTATTATAGGAAAGAAAGGACAAGCCTGAATTACTATCAGCCGCTGTTAAAGCAAGCATGAAGCATTCTATGTACACAAGTGAGCTGCCATAATTATGATTACATTGCACAATAAAATACCCGTACTTATATGAGATATAGTACTATATCTGTTTCAGATTCAACTTACAATGACTGGATGTGATGTTGCAATGATGTGAGGAAGTGGTATTTGGCGCCCATTTTCTATGAGTATCAGTTTAACTTAACAACTACTGTAAGCAATAGTACTGTACATGTATAGTGTTTATTAATAAACTGTTTACAATGCAATACCGTGTATGTCAGTACAAATTTTCAAGTGACATAATATTCACAGATTTCATGGTCTGAGAATCTCAAAAATAAACAACTAGCCCTATGCTAAATATCGGATAGCTGCAGTGAAATACAAGTAATCTAAAGCCACAAAATTGCTGAAAATATTCAATCCACAAAAATCAAATGCCTAAAAAATTGTGCATATATACATACTATGATATACACCTGTAATGCATTTGTGTAAACAAGAATTAAGGAACATTTCAAGTTAGAACGTAATAATTTGAAATGATACAATTTGTGCCTATAATTTTCACTATCTCAAAATCAGATGAATTATGAACTTCATTAATATTTTGTTACACAGACATCAATAGCCAAAAAAAAAGGCTAACTATACAGGCATTAGCCATGACTATGACTGGCACAATTCACAACATGCACCATCTATTTATACTAAGTAAAGCTGAGTTCAAATAAACGAATGGATCAAAATAGCTGATACAAATCTTACTGTACGGTATTACATAGCTCTGACAAGACTTTTATGCTGCCCATGAATGCTAATGCTGTAGGCCACTCCAAATGATTTTTCCTGTGTCCTGTCCCCATCACAAAAATTTTGGTATGTTAAATTCTGTTATCCATTACAAACTGTAAATTTTAGCTATTAAACAACCAAGCTGTAAAAAAGTGTGCGACCTTCAAAAGTATGGGTGAAAAGTTGCAAAAACAAAAGTGGTGGCCACAAAATGCCTGCACAATGATGCCAATGCCAATCAGTTTTGTTTTGTTGAAATAGCTATGTATGTAACTTCATGGAGATTCTAACACAAAAGCTTATTTTACCATCCATGTACTATGTGACTTGCATGATGTTTAGAAAATGCATTATTATTAGAAAAGTTTTATTTTAACATGAATGATGGAATTTTCTGATTTACTGTTGAGAAATCAGGTAGGTGAAGGAAGGGACACAGGAAATGAATTTGGAGTGGCCTAGAAACTACCATTAAAAGCAACCACTTAGTCCAGCTGCAAAGAGTGTAATGGTGCTCTTTGAAATCAAAATAATACATAATATGTATCAGTATAGACATACTTATATCTCACATACATAAATTTCTGCGTGAACATGAAAATTGCAAAGACATAATATTAGTTCACACCTTCATTGTTTCCTTCTGTAACAGCAACAGTACCTGTTCTAAAAGTACAGTACATCATTAAATTACAACACTACTAGCTAAAGACATGCATAATGATGGGTTGTATTGCACAAGTATTAGTTTGTTCAACTTTTATCTATATACACTGTACACATCATACATAACACATTTAAGGAAAAATTGAAATTTTAATTTCAATTAGGGATCATAGAAAAAAAAGTAGGGAAACAAGGGAGGTCGCCTATACCTGCAGACATACTAGTGAACATTTAATCCCTGATTCCGTCTATACCTCAAGACTAAGACTGGAAGGGATTAAATGTTCGCTAGTATGTTTGCTAGTATATCTGAAGGTGTAGGCGACCTCCCTTGTTTCCCTACTTTTTTTCTGTGATCCCTAATTAACTCAAAATTTCTAACTTTTCCTTAAACTTGTTTGTTTACTTTTTTTGTAACATTTATGACTGGTGAACCCATGCATACCGCATCAAAAAAAAGATGCATGGTGCCAGAATTAATGTTTTTGTCTGAACGTGCGCCCCAGCTATCAAAAATTGCTTCAAAAGTGCAGTGGCTATTATGCTTCACTTTCAGCTATGTTCGGCCCATTACACAGCGCTACAGACAAAAACAGTAGAAGTGCCACTGCAACAATCCAGTCACCATGAAAATATTACGATTCGCATGCCCCCAACTATGCCTCGATAGTGCAGTGGCCATTACGCTTTGCTTTCAGCTATGTTCAGCCTGTTAAACAGCATTACAAATGAAGAACAGTGTTAGAAGTTTCTCTGCAATCAGTCCAGTCACCATGGAAAATACCCGTTTACAAACGTACTGTATAGGGAAGCCATGCATCGCGCTACCGCGAATCGACACCTTGGGCTGTGAGCAAAAAGAAATGGGACACAAATGAG
Organism: Dysidea avara; assembly: GCF_963678975.1. Lineage (NCBI taxonomy): Eukaryota > Metazoa > Porifera > Demospongiae > Dictyoceratida > Dysideidae > Dysidea > Dysidea avara. Next base: position 26,488,534 of record NC_089277.1, on the reverse strand, counting down.
GACAAAATAAGTCCATGATGCGAGAAGTGTATGTACTGTGGTATGCCAAAAGGCACGTTTCAGGACGAAGCGACGTCGAACAGTGAAAAAATCTAGCCCATAGCTTTAGCCGTTATCGAGTTACACTTGCCTGAAGGCAGGCAGGCGGGCAGGCAGGCAGGCAGGCAGGCAGGCAGGCAGGCAGGCAGGCAGGCAGGCAGGCAGGCAGGCAGGCAGGCAGGCAGGCAGGCAGGCAGGCAGGCAGGCAGGCAGGCAGGCAGGCAGGCAGGCAGGCAGGCAGGCAGGCAGGCAGGCAGGCAGGCAGTAGAAAATTCCATTGAATAATTATTTTATTTTATTTTGTAACAATTTATTGGAAACGTACTGAAGGCACTTTTAGGCTAACCAATACTTCCAAGGTGCCAGGATGGAGTTGTGAAGCTGGTTTTTGGGTGGCTAGGAAAACCCAAATCTCCATGATTCCTAATATACAGTACTACCATACTGTATGATGGTAGTGCTGTATATCAATGATCATAGAGGTTTGCACTTTCTCACAAAACAGTATTGAATAGAAACCAACTTCACAATACCTTCATGACACCATAGGTAGTGTTGGTTAGGTATAGCTACCAAAAGTGTCATTAGTGCAACCCAAAAGCTTCCCATGGATTGCTAAAAAACCTATTTTGAACCAGGCACACACCCCACAGCCAGCCAAAGTGGGGCATGTTGTAATTGTTTTGGAAAAAAATATGTATGTGTGAGTCCATATCATTTTGCCCATGTGAGCAAACTGTTTTATGTAAAAGGAGCTTTCATATGTGAAATGAAGGATGCACAGAATTGGTATAAACTTTTCTGGTAGGTAAGTTTTCGCTATGAGGTGATTTATTTATGCCAGCTTCAAAAACAGATAAAGTGAGTTCCTGAAGACGTTATGAATGCCTTTCACAATGGGCTAGCTACATAGGTGTAAAATGACCATAAAACAATGTATCTGGCTTCATAGGCTATGTACCAGAAATAACGAATCTTTTTGAAGAGAAAGGGAGCATGTACCATACTTACACAAACTAAAATTAAGAGCAGCCTCAAGGCTTTCTCAAAACAATTCGTGCAAGAAAGCACAAACACTATAAAACAACTGAGAAGATATTTCTGCTCATAATTTGCGGTTTAAAATGGTTTGTTATAGCTAGATGTACAACTCCTAATAGGATTAGAAACGGCATCACGCACCAGAAATAGACTTGTTTCGTATGTTATGGGTGGTTTCCGTAACTTGTATTGTATATTAATTTCCCATAATGAAGTTTTAAAGGTTTCGCAAGAATGATTTAGAACCTACAGTAAGAGCTAAGTGTACTACCATCCTACTAGCTTTGTTCCACAGCTTTGGCATTAGATTAAAGCTTGAAACACAAACGGTTATGCTAGACAGCAGCTGTGCAGAGTTAGGAGAACAGAAACACGATGGTACAACAACACCTAGCCAAGTTGTAACCAAGGAAATATGCAGCGTTTAAACTAGAGGTATGGCTTACAAACCATACCGTTCAATTCTAATGATCAAAGGGGTTCTAAAAAGCCATGTATCGTTGATACCAGAAGGTGTACACAGCTGCTACAGGAACAGAAACGTATCTTGGTGTAGAAGTGATACCAAAACGGAACGATATGACGAGTTTCTTCTGTGGGAAAGGCCAGTCAGTAACTTCCACCAAAGCAACTTGTATTGCTCAACCTTAGAGAACTTTCATATTCTACTAAACCTACACTGATAGTCTACAGTAAAGAGAAATGTTATAGTGCTCTTCAAAGCAGTAACAAGTGAAATGTGCATCACATCTACCAGTGACGTCAATTGCCGGTACAAGTAGTATACTGGGCGCGTGATGCCATTTCCGATCCCTATTAAGAGTCATATATCTATGGTTATAGTTATGCTACCTTACTGAGCAGTGCATAGCAACATAATCAATTACCGAATTACAAAATAATTCATGAATTACAAAATACGTTAAATTACAGTATTCACAAAATATTATCTAGCTGAATTAATAGCACAAATATAAGCTAAATTATATACATGGTTGATTAATTGCCTATTTAGTCAGAGTGGGATAGTATTCACTGCATCGGCCCCTTGTTTTAGAAGTTGCATAACATCAACTTGTTTATTCAGTAAAATAATGGTCTACTAACTAACTAACTAACTAAATAATTACTTGATGTTTTCAGAGCAGCATATCGTGGTTAAGGCTACAGGCTTGATTTTTATGCAGTTACATAGATGTCAATTGCTTCAGCCTGATAGAGACTTTTTGGCACACTACAGTACTGTTCATACAATGTACAATATAGTATCGTGTACTTATGGTTGTCCTCCTATTTCTTTTCGCTGACAGTGCTGCCAAGGTGTTAATTTGTGACTGTGCATTATGGCTTCACCTGTACTGGCTATTACGTTTGCTACTTAGCAACGGTTGGTATAATAGCCCATAATGCTTATTACTTGGAATTGGTCTTCATGGCTGTGGTTGTAAGACAATAATTAAAAATTTAAGCAGTTGCCTAGTAAACATTGCTATGGGCTATTTGGAAGTGATTTTCCATTTGTGCCATAGCAACCACACTTTGAAACCATTGTTTGGCAATCAAGAACTCATAATTATGGTATTAACATGATAAGCATGAGTGGCAGTGAATTTGGGTTAAATATCACTCTTCTTGAATTAAAAATGGATATTTCACTCATGAATCGAAATTTCAATGAAACACTCCAGCTGGCATATACCCATGCTACTGCTAGTACATACAGTGCATACAAACAATATCAATACCTTACTGCCATGTTGCAGGATAGCTATAATACCTGTGCAAAAAACAACAACAGAATATGCCAGGAGGTTGTATCAGATCCATCTGCACCACATAATACAGATACATGTGCATATATATTAATTTGCCATTAGACGTCAAGTGACCATGTTTACGTAAGTATGCAATTAGGTACAGAGCAACCATAACAGATTACCTTAATATGCCTCAATGTATGTTCTCTATAATTTTATATATTATTTGCACTCTATTGATAGATGATAAATAGTTAAAATGCTAATTATGCCAAAACTTCTGTATAAATCCTTGCTTGTCAAATGCATATCACAGAACAAGATAAACTTACTCTAACAGAACAGTCAGCAACTCCATTTAGCTGACTGCTTTGTTGACTGCTCTGTGTGATTTGGAGTATGTCGATCCTGTTCTTTGAGATGTATTTTCACAAGCAAAGATTTATAGCTTGGTGCAAAGTATTCTGCCTATTATGGTAGTATTATGCTATATGTTTCAGCAACCTATGATATGCATATAATCAAATGGCACGGTAGTACTGTTTAAGTAGGGATTGCCCCAAAAATTTTGCTAGCCACCCAAAATTCCACCTTTAAAAAATCATCTTAGAGACATCTTATGTGACGAAATTAACGTTTACGGAATAGTACTAAATATAATACAGCATTTAATATAACAAAACACTTACAGGTGGTTGTATATAGAATTTTATAAAATCACCAAAACTCGAATTTTAGTCTCACTGCCTCACCACTGCCTCACCACAGTCGCAAGGCTAGAGGCCAAATGAAACAGTGCATGGCCACCATTTTACACCATAATAACAAACTTACCTGTGGGATGTGCCTTTTGGGATTCAGATGAGTCTGCGCCTTGTCTTTTCTTCAACCAGGCTGCTTGACTTCTTCTTCATCCAATAAAGCCATATCGAGGCATTAATTTTCTGTATCGACTCTTTGTTTCAGCAGAATAATTATTTAGATGCCACAGAATTATCTCAGAGCTGGATTTCAGAAGCACTTCAGTCATAAGAGGTATTCAAGCTAGATATCTGCATCTTTGCGATTGGGATCCCGTTCGCGATAGGTTTGCGACCACACCCATGAATTAAATATCTAGGTGGACTAATAACGATAGAATACGGAGACAACACCTCTTAAAAATCTAGCTATTTACTGAACAGTAAACAAGATGACCTTTACTGGTCTGCACACCCCTTTGCTTTCTCGAGGTTCTCTAATACAACAGTCACTCTAATACCAGTCACAAGTTACACTGTAGCTAGCTGTGCTACAACAAAAAAAAACTAAGCAAACCAGTGTTTTTAATTTTAAAATGAAGTAGGGATTATGCAATAAAAAGTAGTGAAACAAGATATGAAAGATGGTATTACAGCATAGCTCGGTGGAAAAGTCCCAATTGGCACATTAGCTATAACAATTATTTTGTTTAATGCCAAAGTAGGGACTTTCCCACTGAGATATGCTGTAATACCATCATTCATCTCTTGTTTCACTACTTAATAGTGCATAGACATACTACGTAGACATGATAATAATGTGAGCATAATCAGCCAGTCCCTACATTTAACAAAACAACAATGTTATCACATTAAAACTTTATATCGTGTGCTTGTTGAATGATGTATGCACAGTAGGCATTGTACCTAATATTATTTGCTTTTTTTTGCTTGTTGTAAAATAATTTATGTATGTAAAAAATTAAACAGAAAAAATGTCTTACACAAAAATTTTGCAGAAGACCAAGATGCTTCAATAGAGCAGTCATTCATGTAAATCATACGATAATATTTTACATGAAAATTTTTATCTCTTTATACAAAAATAAAGTGAATTACAGTATTGCATCACTTCAGCACTTATTAGCTAATAGTGTTTTATAAAATCACATGCTGAATGCATGCATAACCGTTCACTATTATAGCAGAAGCAAGTAAGAATGCAGATCAAGCTAAGCCTATAAATTATGATAATGGTGATGATGGTGACAGCAGCAGAAGTTACAGCATTACTAAGTGCGGAAATGTGGATTGTATAAAAACATTAGAAGCACTACTAAGCATAAGCGAACTACTAGATGGAGCACTACATGTATAATTACTGTGATTCATAGTACATCAATTGCTAACGAGTTATTACTTATTACAGAGATTGGTAAACAAATACTAGTCACACTAACTAAACCCCATGCTTCAAATAGTTTGATTATAGTCAGGCGAAGCAAATCTGTTCTTCACTATATTATTTTTATACGGAATCCAGAAAACACTAGTTGTACAGAGTATAGCATGTAGCAATTGATACACTAACTATTGTTGCTAAATTTAGCACCTGTCTGCTGTGTGTTCATATGCATGTTTATTGTTGCCATGGAGAAGCAAGAATAATTCAAGCATAATAATATTATTGAGAAATAGATTGCACAATCTGAGGTTATTCAATGTTTTTATGTCTATAAGGGGATCCATGTTCGATAAAATTATTTTGTTTACCACAAGGCCACAATTAAGATTCAAGTTCGATCAACTCCTAATATGTGCACAGTATAAACTAACAGTTAAAATTTTGACAAAGGTAGCTCAGGACACCACAAGGCTTCAAAATCTGATAGTGTTATTTGAAATGTATGGACAATTCCAAAGAAAAAACTGAATTAGCTATTTCAGTTCAGCTATTAAATGGAATTAAGCATGCGAAGTATCATGCTGAAATGATTACTAGACTAGCTCAAAGAAAATTAATGGGACAGGAGTAAGAGTAGGATGACTGGGTGGGGAAATAATTTTACAGTTAGACCCCCCTCAAGTTGTACGCTTGACTGTTGTATTACAATGACTGTTCTATTAGGGTATAGTCTCAATCTTATTATTACTATTAGTACTTTTACAGTGACCAGCACTGAGGGTCTAATACTAAAGTTTGGAGAAATGATCTGATAGATTACTTAATAAGCATCCAACCTCAAAATTTGAACTGCAGGCCACCCAATGTCTTGGTTGACCAGTTTCCAAAAACATCAATCAGCAAAAAAAAAAAGTCAGAGACCTCCAGCTTTCAGTCGACCTACTGATACCCCACAGTAACCTATAGTTGAGTTTATGGAACTGATTCCCTTCGATTTTATATAAAATGAAATTGTGCTAAAAATTTTGTCCTAGATGGCAGGGACCAAGGATAGGGAAAATTTGGACTATGATAGGAGGGCATTATCACACCCCTATCTATTCCTCATGAAGCTGGTAGTCCAAAGTTAGGTTAGGGTTTGGGTTCAGCTTTATTTACTACTCCCAGTTACGGTTTGGGTTCAGCTTTATCTTCTCTAATACAAGGCCAACATTTACTAATTCCTTGTTTCCCATCACCTTCCCGAATGCCACTCTGTACTACCACATTGGTAATTGGTATTGTAATTAAGATGAAATACAAATAATTTGTGTTAAAGGTTGAATAGAGCAGTCAGCAACTCTAATAGTTACACACACTTACTACAGCAATCAAAACCTTTGTTTATTTACTGAGAGATCTAGACATTTACTAGTTTCAAACTCTCCAAAAAGTGCTACTTTGTTACTACGTAAATTTCTTCAAAAGTGTTTTGTTGTTGTCTGTGACACTATGAAAAGCACATGTACAGTCCTTTGAAACATCTAGTCTGTTGGCTAAATTAAGCAAATGATACTACATCACAGTATACATCAGCGTTGAAACCGGGTCGGGTCATCCGGGTCACATTTTCTCCGGGTCTGACCCGGATTGGATCACGTGAAAAACGAAATTGTTCGCTTGACGACGTGGAAACTTATAAACGCTATCGCGCAGCTCTTTCGTGAGCCACGCCCACTTATCGCATTACAAACATACGCTCAGCCACGCCCATTTATTAGTAAGTGCAGTATGCAGCACGAAACTGAGGGTATCTATGGTGAGGGGTAGCTATTGTTAGTAGGTGATGACCTTTTTTTCTTCTTTTTTTTTTGGTCTTCAACCTACAGCTAGGCTGAAGTTGCAATTCTAAAAGTCTGGATCTGCCCCTGTTTACTCAACACGAATCGAACGCTCAAAACGTAGTCTCGCTCGCTCGAGACTAGTCGAAACATAGCTCTTATCGCACGCCTCGGCTTTAATTAATCCGGGTCAGTGGGTCACCCGGGTCAGCAGTAGTGACCCGGTTTCAACGCTGGCATACATTACTGGGAGTCTATATAGTCCTGAAGTCCTGATCATTTCCCTGTCCGCATCCCTTTGTTGGCTAGGGAGTGACCAGAAACTATGGTATTGACTTAGAGTGGCCTTATTAGAAATTTCTGAGCTCGATCTCACTATGGTTTTTACAATTCATTTGAGTCCTATCCACTGGGCTATCACTGTTAGCTGCCAGCTCGGCTGAATTTTTTTTACTATGATTTCAATACCAGACTGGAACAATTTAGATATGGAAGATCTTGACAATATAGACTTACTTACTTTCAAGAACTGTTTGCAAAATGCATAGACACTAAAATTTTGTTTTTGTACATTAGCGATTTACCCAATGGGTTTTGCTAATCAATAATAATAAATAAATAAATAAATTTAGCTTAGGCCAACATAATAAGATTCTTTGTTTCCTGTCACCTTGAGGGCAATCTGGTAGTGAGGGGGGGCAGTTATTATTATTGATAACTAGCTAGCTAAACTTTCATTATCTGACCCTTTAATACACTGTTGATCCAGCTGCTATGTAATTTGTTAATTCATTTTTGTACAGATCAGGCTTTACAGGCTCCTTGAGTCTTCTTCACCTGTAACACAAATACTAATACTAACATGCTTCTGCAAAAATTCAGCAGGTTGATGACTAACTACACTGCTTTAAAACAACTGAGCACAACAATGTATAGTTAAGCACTATAAGTGTAGCTAGCTATATTTTTGTTATGTCTCATTATGTCAGTAAAAAAATTACATATCAGAGTCAGAAACTCTTCATTCAAATGTGAAATCTTAGCCCACTATGTGTTTCCAGCCTTCTATTCAGTAAACCTTGAGAAAAGTAGCTGTCAAAGTTTTGAGTCATCAGGCTAGTGTATTACAGTGATCAGGTGGAAAGTTGATGTTTTAACCACTTGCCTATCTAGGACCAAACAGTTATTTATGGAAAAGTTGAAGTTTGAGCTCAGTGAATGTTACTGGCTTTTCAGTAAGTGTACCAGTGAGGAAGTCAAAGTTAAGATCCACCATAGTGGTTAATACTACATACAGTACTAAAGTTATACTGGAAACAGAGGTTGACTGCTATAATAAAACTCACTAGTTAGAAACATTTTAGTAGTGCACCATAAATACCTGACTGTTCCAATAGTATGACTGTTCTATTAGAATCCCTGACTGCTCTGTTAGAGTATCTCGATCTTTTGTAGTGTTTAAAAATCAGTGTTCTTGGTTTTTACTGGGTCACGTGCACTTAAGCACCTGCAATATTAATAATAGTCCTCATAACTGGGGTTGCAAGTTTTCAATGCGGGCGGGTGATCAGAAACTAAGGTTTGACAGTCAAAAGTGTGCCCAAAAGAATACGCCAGTCCCGGTTTCACCCCCCACTTTCCCCGTACCCGTCTCCGTACCGGTACCCCATCCCGATCTCCCGTATGCCGGCGTGCGGTGGTATACCCTATAGCGGGTATCACTCTTTTCACCCTATTTCATAACCCTACAGAACTTAGACAAAAAAACGGTGAACCAAAAAGGCGAAAAAAAAGTTCCAGTCTTGAAGGGGGATCGAACCCAGGATCCCAGTGTGATGGTCCAGTGTGCTACCGATTATGTTACCGCTGCTAGCTCCCTTGATTCCCTTCTTTTATATCTTATAAATGTGACTAACGAAATAAGCTGTATATAGTAAGAAGAACCTAACCCTAAAGGTGAAGAAGAAACCATAGCTGAATTCTAACCCTAACCCTAACCCTAACCCTAACGCTAACACTACTGGACGCTTCCCCTAAAGTCTACTACTCGCGGCAACTACTGGACGCATCCCCTAAACCGGTCGACTACTCGCGGCAACTACTAGATGCGTGCCCTAAAGTCGAAGAGAGAGAGCAACAACAACAGTAGGAAGTCTGGATGCTTTTGAGCTTAATATTACGTAAGGGTTATGAAAGGTGGTGAAAAGAGTAAAATCCGTGGTATAGACAAACGAAGATTAATAGGATAGCGACTACTGTACTGAGTAGTAAATGCTAGTATAATCTAATAATACAAACCAGTGAAACTACTTGTCAGGCAGGTCACGATATGAGGGACACATTGGCTGCGAAGTCCGCCCTCGGTCAACTTGAGTCTCAGAGTACGGTACAACTCCGGCGCTAGTTAGACTACACACGAGACAATCATTCACATGCACTGAAAACTTTTCAAACCTCTTTTACACTGTGACTTCTGTAGATCCCAATGTTTAGTTGGTTTTGCGCCGGGCTCGTTTTGCGCTCGAGTTGTGCCTTGTTCGAATTTGCTACTAATAATAGAATATTCATGTTGTGTCGTCATTGGGGTAGCCACCACATAGCTAGCTATATACATTGTAGCTAGTTCTAAGAACTCTGGTTTCCAGGTGTTGTTGTTCTTTGCGCAATTCTTCGAAGGCATGCTAATCAAAAGTGGCTCTAAATTCATTACACAAAGGTGAACTCAAAGATGTAGCTATACAACTTTTTTTAGTGCCTGATAATGTTTTTCCTTACTTTGGCCCTTTTTCTGTTACACCTTATCAGTCAATAAGTCAAGTCACAAAATCAAGTCAGTAAGTCTAAGTCCTTGAAATTAGGTTAGGTAATCCTAAGGCTGCAGCACATGTTGCTGTCAGACCTTCAGTGCTGGTCACTGTAAAGTGATAATAATAATGTATAGCTATGGTCAGCCTTGGGAATGGGAAGAGCAGAGCCTATAAGAACAATCCCAACAAAACGTTACAACATAATTACATGATACACAGTAAAAACTACAAACAAACACAAGATACAACATAAACTATAAAAATTCATAAACAATATTGTATATAGTTATGCAAAATGATTAAGTATACAGTATTCATTACACTGATCGAGTTTTAATCTGAATCAATAAGCATTACTCCAAAGGTACTAGACTATAATAGTATTATAGCTTGCATGCATGTACATGTAGTTATATATATGAGCCACTGTTAGCTAAGTGAGTCCTGCAATTTATAGTAATCCTAAAGCTACACTAAAGCTAGGCTAGACAAAGCTATGTAGCTAACTTTGTTATAATTATAAATGACTAAAAACAGTACAGCACCAAAGAGACCAGATGATTTGTGACTTGTCGCAGGATGTGGGTATATGTAGATTCAGTATAGCTACAAATTAAAGGCCTTAAGCCTTGTATGTACATTTCCATATGAATAAAGTTCAACTTTAGTTCAAAACTGTAATTGAACACACCACCGTGTACTTTAGGCCAGATCAACTTTAGATGGAGAATTGGTGACTTAGCTAGCAAGCACATCACAGCTGGCAAAGAAAACTCATGAATGGGAGCAGTTTTAAGCTAGCACAATTCACTTTGCTCTGAAGCAGTTTCAAAGTAATGTTAAAGGCTTGAAAATATAAATATATGTTAACTCAGAAAGTGTAAGTAATAATATAATAGCAAACCTTGCAGTTGGTCTTTAACTCATGATCATGAACCATCACAGTTAATACACTACAGGATGTAAACACATACACACCAAGACTACAGGGTGCACTATACACTGTCTACAACTGAAAGAGGACTATAATATTATAGATGAAAATGTATGTATACCGTACCGTAGTATGGACAATAACCCTAAACCTGAGCTGGCAACAAAAGCAGCTCTCGTTGAAGAGAATCAACAGTTGGTTTGCTTGTCATAGCAGGTAGAAATGAATTAAAGCTCATGATATTAGCACAGTGTTGGAACTTGTATACAGTATGTACTTGTATTTTTATCAGTACAGTTGATATAATTATGTGTTCTGTCAGATATGCAATACATGCATGGTTTAATTAAAAAGATACAGAGTTGTCTAAGATGTCCCTTGATGCTGAAAGCATTGCTGAGTGTTCTACAAGTATGTTACACTAGTAATACTATGGATGATGGTGCAAGCCACAGCATGGACAGTTTACACAATATGTGATTTAGATGAATTGATGATGCATTCTGTACATACAGTATTTACTGACCAAATTTGGTAAGTGCAATAATCTATACTCTTAATTCACATAGAGAATATTATTACATGTACAGTTGTATCTCCCATCTGTTTATCTTTATGTGATCGGTATCGGCCACGTCCGGCCTCAAATGTATTGGTATCGGATCAGTATTGAAAAAGTGGTATTGGTGCATTACTACTTTGCAGTGCTGGGGTTGTTGTTGTGGGCACAGAAATTCAGGTACCATGGCTTCTTTGTTAGACCTCCTGTGAGTTACTTGTCCTGCCCCAGGAATATTTGTTTGCACAAAACTCTAGTGCCTGAGTGGTACACAGACATCTCAGTGTTGGTTTGCTGGGCAGTAATAGCTGCATTTGATATGGCTCCTGGGGGCTTTGTGTTTTTTGTGTGCGTATGTGTGTGTGTGTGCAGGTAACAGAAGAGTTGTTGTACAATGGCTTGAGTTTCACTTCAAATTTTCATTTTTTAAATATTTTCAAACATAACATTGTTGTAAGACTGATGGAGTGACCGGAACTGCAAATTATTATAATTGGACTAATACTATAACTACAGTATAATACCTAGCTTTCTCACGTTAATTTAGTAAAACAATACTATACAAGTCCTGTGGTGCTATAATGACAAGTTGTAAACAGAAGTAATAGCAGAATAAGCTGCATATGTTCACTTAGTGACACATAGCTTATTTAAGAAATAATTATGCTGATTGCAAGCATATAGAGCAGTAGGAGGTCCCAGCTAAAAGATCTAATTAGCACATACACTACACCATATAATCCACAAGAATAATTAATCGGCTTATGAATTAGGTATTTAACTATTCAGAAATGCTGATCAAAGCATTATGGAACATTAAGATAGTACAACATACGTAGCTATCATCTTGCAAGCAGCAAATACTAAGTAACATACTACGTGTGTGTATACATTGTAAAACATTAAATATATGTCCCATAGTTAAAAGGGAGAAGTTCATAAAATAACATGTAGGCCTCACACTTTCGGACATCTTCATATTGACACTCCCTTGTGTAAGTATCACTGGCAAAATACCATTTTCTATCCCGACCATAATTTGCCTTATACTCCCTCCAGTCTTCAACATGATGCTGATCGTGTAAAGCAGGTTCATCAATTAGCTGCTCCCTTACATAAGCTATGTAGTGACCACAGTGTAGAGAGGTCCCTTGATGAACTACTACTGCATACAGCCCATACAAGATCTTCTTGTCTTTATCACCATATGTCTGGAGCAACACATAATAATATCAGGTTCACACTGAACAATTCTGGAATTTAATGCCAGTAATTTTTTCTGGGTTTGAATTTTTAATGTGCAGTAGGCTGTACACGTTTTTCTCTTGAGACTTTGGTACGTATGTAAAGTATCAATACATGACATTTAAATCAAAACAACCAAGCTGTGAATAAAGGTGCAGCACAAAAAAACCAGGGTAAAAAAATATGTGAAATCAAAGATGATCATTAAAAATGATAGGCATTAACATCATTGCAACTATTTCTTGCATGGCTGCCACCTTTATTTCACATATTTTTTCGCTCTGGCTTTTTTGAGGCATTTGTTTGCTAGTTATCGTATAATACAGTGGGCTTTGTGAGCAAACTTTGGTTTCCAAGAAGCAACAAATTGTGAAATTTGACCACAACTAGACTAGGTACCTCAGCTGAATATCAGGCAAATATCAGGCAAATTTGTGATAGTAATAATGTCTGTAGTCGATACATTACTTGTGTACAGTGTATATTCATACTGCATACATACCTACATACATATATACATGCATACATACATACATACATACATGCATACATACATACATACATACATACATACATACATACATACATACATACATACATACATACATACATACATACATACATACATACATACATACATACATACATACATACATACATACATACATACATACATACATACATACATACATACATACATCATACGGTACAATAGTGCTATATTGTCTGGACCACAAAAGTTTGGGTGTGGCCAATGAAAAAGCATCACCCAAAACTAGGCTCATGTTTCCTTGACTATGATGAAGCAGTATTTGTTAGGTAAAACTGAGCTCAAACAAGCCTTCAGGTTAACCCAAAATGCTTTCAACATGTTGCTATGAATTTTTTTACAAAATTATTAAATGTAACCAGATCTGTGAAAAAGGGATATAATTGCACAAGCCTAAATTTACAGTATAAAGCATTGAATACATTTGGTGAAATACTTGTGTATCATTGAAAAATTCCATAAATTTTTATAACCCCTCTTTCTTAGTGAAAAAAAGACTAACAATAAAACCCTGGATATCATTTTATTCGCCTGCTCGCGAGGAGTTGGAAAATCTTTGTTTCATTGCAGTAAATCCAAGGGTACATAAGGTATGAGCATTTGTTTACGTTATGTCGAAGCAATTGTACATGATCAATTATTCTTCATGAATTTCGTCTTTGTATGCAGTGAAGAAGGGTGAGTAAGGGAAAAACTTACCCAGTAATTAATTCTCCTGTTCATGGCAAACATGATGGTGAAAATTTTAGTTCTGTACCTCAATCCGTTGGTAAGTTACAACCATGTTTCTGTAAGTGCCTGTAATTTATTTTCCCTACATGTATACTTGCTGTACATATCGATTTTTCTGTTGTTGCTACTTTGTAGGGCTATAACTCCCAAAGTTATTAGCATATGAAGCTGAAACTTTGCCAGTGGGTACACTTGGCTAAGTATATTATAAATATTTAATAAACAGGAACTCAAAAATATGCGATTATGTCTTGTTTTCGCAGATCCGGTCACAAATAGAATTATCTAGTGACTGACTGAGTAACTGACTGACTGATGCCTTTAGACAAGCGTAACTCGATAATGGCTAAGGCCATGGGCTTGATTTTTTCACTGTTCGATGTTGTTTCAGCTGGACACATGCCTTTTGGCATACCGCAGTACGTACAATGCATTCTTCATGGACTTACCAGTGTCCTCCTTTGTGTCCCATTCATCTTTGCAGTCATGCGTGATGGCTTCCCTCCATAATGGAAACTGTCCGTATTTTCCATAATGGCTACTTTGATTGCAGAGGTGCTTTTCGAACAGCTCTTGATTCGTAATGCTGTGTAATGGGTTGAACATAGCTGACCATGAAACATAATGGATATGTCACTTCTCAGATGATAATTGATATCTGGGGCACACAGTGCCATTTCTTTCTTTCAATGTGATATGCATGAGCTCACCGGTCATAAAAAGTTAACAACCAAGTACACAAAAAATGGAATTTTAAACTAGATTATGGACCATAGCACATCAATAAAAAGTACTGAAACAAGCTGGAGTAGTGCACGACATTAAATCACAGTAAAACAACAAGAAGTGTTATATCGCTGCTGTGCATTTCTATTATGGTATCTTGAGCACAGTATATAGGGATATAACACTTCTTATTGCTTTACTGTGATTTAATATCACGGACTACTCCAACTTGTTTAAGTACTTTTTATCATTATAGTCCCTACTCTAGTTGAAAATTCTAATTTGAGTACTTGCACATGCATACACACACACACATACATACATACAAACATACATACATATATACAAACATACACATATATACAGACATAACTACCTACCTACATACGTACATACATACATACATACGTATGTACATAACACAAATACTCATACATACTTGTGCACAATGTATGCAACTATTACCTTGATGCACTCATTGGTACAATAAGGGGCCACATTCAGTACATCTGGAAATGAAATGTACCGATTATCTTTGGTGACAGTTGGACCATTCAAATCAAATCTTTTGAAGTGTAAAATCAGCACTGGAGGTAGCTTATGGATTGTGAGCTGTTTGCTAACTTGACATAACACCACGTCATCACTAGCACAGGAACCATTCTCTGTAACAGAAATGTTATTGATCACAATATACCATCTTAAGTGTAGTAGGGACCTAAGAGATGCGTAAAGCATGCACACTGTCAATTAGCAACTGTGCTATTAGTGATGTCTGATTTTGTACATAGTCATGTAGGCTGCTGTCATTTACATGCCTATTCCCAGCACAAAGTCAAAAGCTTGGCCAGTAAGTTGGTTGTACCAAAGAGTTTTAAAAAAGATGAGTGTAAATGATATTATGTATATATAAAGTGTGTGGCTGGTCCCCTATCTCCCTTACATGGTTTCCATCTACAACATTTTTATATGCTATACTCATAACTTGTGTTGGAGGTACAGTACACACTAACTTTGCTTTTCTTCGGTGCAGCGCTGACAAATAAATTTGTTGTCTTCATCAAGAACATCTAAATTGGTATGCATGGCAAGACAACTTTCCAAACTGAATTTACTTGGTGAAACTTTTGTTTCAGCTGCTTGATAATGAAAGTCATTACCTTTTAGATACTGCTGGAAAGCGTTTCTATTGTGTGTTGTTTTTGTTGCTAAAGGACAATGCTCATCTGCTTTTGTGGCATTAGCATCTACTTTCAGCTTCTTCAGCAGACCCACTTCATCATTCCTCTTTTCTTTAGACTGGTCTGTACTTATGGGAACAATTCTATGTTCACGTTGGTCATCATCTGGTTCTGTGGCATTAGCATCATCTTCTAGCTTATTCTGCAGACCTGTCTTGTCATGTATCTTCTTCTTAGACTGAGCTGTACTACTTACAGGAACAATTCTATGTTCACGATAGACATTATTAACTTTTGCTGCAGTACTACCACTGGTAGTTTGTAAACTAGCAAGTGAGTCTTCTTTCTTTTGTACTACTACTCCAGGCTGAATGGTTACAGTTATCACTGCTGCTACATCATCTGTAATAGCCTGTTGCTCACTTTCGTCTGCTTGTTTTTCTGCTTCAGTACTGTTAGTGTCACTGTTCACCGCTGGTTGTTGCACATCTGGTATTGTTGAAGAACCACTGTGGTTTTGTTGAGTGGTACTAACAGGTACATCACTAATAGTAGGATTTTCATCTCCTTCCATTGATGAATTTTTGCTGTCTTTCCTGCCAGTCTGTTTTGGGATGGAATTTGGATCTTCGCAAACACTTTCAGGGTTCTTTGGGTCAACATTACTGCCAGTTTCTTTATTTTGTGCATTTTCTTGCTTGTCACCTATAACAATGTCCGTATCAGTATTTTCTGCTTGTAGCTCATGTGGTACTGTAGTGTTGTCTGGGCTATCATGGCCTGATTCAGAAGGTGTACCATTATTGTTATCTGAGGAATTGCTGAGGGCATCTTCCTGAGAGTTATGTTTTTCTTCTTTTTCTTTTAAAGTATCTTCATCACTTTTAGCATTTTTGCTTTCCACAGACAACTTTTGGACTGGATCATGTTGTGCTTCAACAGGATTATCTTCTAAGCTAGACTGTTCAACTGTGATGGTATCCAAATCTGTGGACAACTTGTTCTTATTAGGTTGATTTGTAGGTGTATCTTCACATGCATCTGAGTCTGAGTCAGTGTTAATTTCTTCACTACCTTGGAGATTAGAAGACATTTCTTGTTTTCCTGAGTTTATGACATCTTGATGTTTGGTGTTGCCTTTATTAACAATTCCAGTATTTGTGGACGGTTCATCTAGACTTTTGCTACTGTTGTCAGGAATGACCTTCTTTGAGCTAGCAGCATTTACAACATCTTGATTTTGTGATTTTTTTGCAATTTCTTCTTGACCGTAACTGGTTTCTGTTACATGAGGTCCAGTAATTGTGCTCATGTCATGGTCATCTTCAGTTTTGTGAATATTTTCAGGTGCACTTTCCTTTAGGCTAGTAACTTGTGGTGCAGTTGAAGAACCAGTTTGTGGTTTTTGCATATCACTGACAGGTTTAGTAGTCCTTTGACCACCAGAATCGTGAGATAGGAATACATGAGTTGATTTCACAGCAACTACCTTCCTCAAATTTTCCTGTTGACAAACAACATCATATAAATGATGATACAGTATATACATTCAGAAAGCTAAGCATTCAATTTACCTACAAGGTCAACAGTGATTATTCTTATTTATGTACTCCATGCAGGATTATTTTCTGAGTCTTCTAAACAATGTCAAATTGTGCAGCATCATCAAAATGCCTGCTGCTATGTATACAGTATGTCACACCGTGTGTTATACTTAATCAGTTTACTCTGTAAAAGCCTGTCTGTCTTGTAACAGTCTGTATGCTAGCTACATATAATTATGCACATGTGTACCTCTTCAGTTGAAACATCATCAGGCATTGGGACTGAAATGTCAAAAAATGGTTCAAAATTTTCTGTAACCTAACAAAAAAATAATATACTAGGTTAAATCTCAGGATGCAACATATATACATACTTCGTGACACTCATGGCAGATGGTGGTGCTGATGATGGTCCCCTCAATTGCTTGACCAATTGCAGTTGGCAGCTTTGATACCATCCTCAAGTATCCTGTTAGTATATACAGTACATTTCACTA
The DNA here is from genome assembly GCF_963678975.1 of Dysidea avara. Lineage (NCBI taxonomy): Eukaryota > Metazoa > Porifera > Demospongiae > Dictyoceratida > Dysideidae > Dysidea > Dysidea avara. Next base: position 26,470,957 of record NC_089277.1, on the reverse strand, counting down.
CTTACTGTATTAGTGTGGCATCGTAAAGGTCATATTATAGTACCTCTTAACTTCAGTTTGTCTTCACCATCATTTGTTGGTCCAAATGTATTTGTGATCTTTTCTTTAACTTTCTACATATATTAACCATTAGAGATTATGCATTATAACTGTTAACCAACATACATAACACAATTGTGACCCAGTCTGAGAAAACCGGTCTTATCGCCCATGTCAGCAGATTTGATTTTTCACCCAGGACACAAAGCTACATGAATAAACTATCTAATTCCACAATCAAAATCAGTTAGACTTGAGTGGTCTGGTTTTGCTGGCTGCTTTTCCCAAGCCCAGTGGCAACCCGTACATGTGGTGTGGGGCCTCAATGGAGCTCTGGTTAGCCTGGGGATGACTATATGTGGCTGTACAGCTCTGTAGTGTTGAATAAGTACGTCTACTGTGAATTTCCATTCATTTCAGCCAGTTTTGAGACCTCAATGGCCCAAAACTTGGCCTAATTCATCCCTTGGACTTCTTTTTCAATTTTTTAACACCATCTTCCCACCTTCCAGGGCCCCGCCTCCCACCCAATTTGCAGCTCGCCTGATACAGTCAACCTTGGTTTAAAAACTATCTAAAATGGCAGGAAACTTAGTTGTTGGCTACTTGCAAAGTGGATGCTCTCGAAAGTAAGGAACTGGTGTAAAACGTGTGAAAATTTGGTACACATAGCTTCAACCACTGGCGAGCTACAGCACACTAAATACTTAAAACTGGCATTTCTCAATATTTTTAAATAGGCGATAAGCCCGGTTTTCCCAGACTGGGTCACAATTATGGTATGAACACTTGCTGAAAATTTGAATGAATATTTCTAGATAATGCATGTACCATAAAGCAAATTGATTTGTCTTTATGAACATTCAGAGGCGTAAGCAGGGAGGATCAAATGATTTGGGCTAACCCCCCTTTTCTGTGGCAAAAAAAATTAAATTAAAAATTGCATTTAACTGTCAGCCTTGAAACTCTCCAGTAGGTATACCTACGTTGTCATGGCCCCCTGAGAACCAAATCATACTAAACGATGAAATGGAGTCGTGTATCATGTGAGCAATTCTGCACATGATACCTGGTGGAAATAAAAATGGTGGTTATTAGTTGAAGGGTAGCAGCTGCAGATATCCTGATATACAAATGTCAGGTTACTATAAAGTACTGTGAATGCCTGTTTAGAGTGATTTCAAGTGCTATGAGGCAGTAACGTGATGTCTTGAATGTATTGGTGTACGAGCCAGTCTATAGACGAGTTGGAGAAGAGCCAAGAATGATGTTAAAGTTTGAACTCAGAATAAAGTTTTACCAACAAAAGGAATTCAGGAGAGAGATCCTGGAAAAAGGCAATGTCTAAAAGATTAGAGTTGAGAATAAGTCGTATGCTATCCAGAAATGAAGATTAGCTAGTTTGATACAGTAGGATTATAGTATTCATACGTGTAAACAGGAATGTAGGTTTCAGCTAGATAGATGTACACACAGCTAATTTTAATGTTACTGCCTAAGAGCAGATTTTGTGAATGCATAATTTTCGTCTAAAAACTGGCTGTAGGGAATACCCGGGATTTTCCAGATATTTCACTTCCAAATTCGAGCCCCCTTCCTACAAATGATTGAAGGGTTAGCTAATATACATAAGATAATATATAATTATATAAAATCCATACAAAAATTGTAAAAAGGGTGTAGTCTCAAATGCCTGGGTAAATTGTGAAATCAAAGGTGGCAGCCTAGAAATGGCTGCAATGATGTTAATGTCAATAAATTTTAATAGTATACACTACAATTTTAACCCTTAAACCCGCAAAAAAAACTTTTGGAAAAATGTGTTTACACAATAATTATGGGCATGCATGGCGACACTAGGTGGGGTAACTTAATTCTTACAGCCTACAAATACACATAGATTAAAAGTGTGTTTACTGGGATACTTGGAGAAGGTTAAATGAACACTGTAACTACAGTGGCTTACTTGTTGTGAAGCAGTGAACAGCGACAAGTCACATCTTTGTGATTCTAAATTCTTTCCACGTGTTTAATTTCGATTGTGGGTTTACTCACGTGAGTCATATATGGCCTGATGCAGAATGTCACGAAGAGTTGAATGAAAGTTGTTGCAAAGCGATAGGATCAACTACTCCCTCCTCATACCCGAGATACTCACACAAACACATACTGGTGTGCAGCTGCAGGCGCGGCTACTAGTTCATTTAATTTAACAAACACTACATACACTAATTACAAAACTTAAAATAATGTTATAAACACTAACTATACATATTAACTTAAAAAACTCCCTACTTGTGCCTAACCAGGGTGGGGGCCTACGCAGTGCAATTAATTTAAGACCCACTGTGCCCAAGTGAGCCTAAGGGAAAAAACCGATAGGGGCTTTTTTTATTATTATTTTTTTAATTTAAGTTGTGGCTGCCCCTAACAGGAAAAAACCAAGCGTATCCACCCTATTAAATACAATGCGTGCTGTGTGCGAAAAGTCCAGAGTTAGCAGCAAAATCTTCACCATTATCTAAATCTGTTAAGGATATACACCAGACACAACTGGGAGGGGGGGTGGGCCAGCCAACATTGTCGCACCTATCAGCCTAGAATGAACATGCGTTCACACTTTAGCTATATAAATACTCACACATGAATCACGTGCACTAACACACATGCGCAATGTATTACGGCGGGAGATTATTTTCTGTCTAATTCGCAAGCTCAACCGACATAAAATACATCTATCGAGTTATCGACCATTTTATAAAGGTATGTAAAGGGTTTGCATGTTTCCTTACCAAAAAGTTATTTTCATGGCTACTTTTGGCTTCACCATCTAGCGTTAGGGTAAAACCCTAGGTATCATTGTGATCCTTACTACATCACTAGTATAATGACATAAATTGCATAGCTGTAGGATGGACGCTTCGAAAGTTACAGCGCTTTGTGCAAAGCATACGTATTTATTAAGGGTAAATCCAGTTTTCTGGATTTTAGTGGGTTTAAGGGTTAAGCATTAACATCATTGCAGTGATTTCTTGGTCACCACCTTTGATTTTACATTTTACCCAGGCTTTATAAGGCTATACTTTACTTTATTGTTTTGCTGTTTCTGCATAAAGTTCAATTGTTCTTTTGTGCAGTAAATACATAATACTTGGGACTTAATTCAATTTTTTATTATACAAATGTGACCTAATTTTAGAAAACTGTCGATATCCGCACAATTTTCAAAATGCATCTTATTTGTTCTTTGTTTTCTACAGAGACAGAGGAATGGACTAGCTAAGTTTCAGCTTCATAAGTTAAGCAGCATTGGAAATACAGTACTAGACAGCCGGACGAGCAAACAAATTGATATGTACAGAAGCTATAATACATTGCGCTTATATAAACCATCAAAACTTACTGATACAATGGTGTATGAAATTGAATCTTCACTCATTGTGTTCACCATGGATTTGTGCATCTACCAAGGTATAGTTTTTGCCCCAGGCATGCTTCTGTGTTTGAGAAGGAAGGCAAATACACTGAAAAACGATTGTCGGTAAATTCTTTCGTCACCGCAATGTAAACAAACGTCTGTAATTTTGAAATCCTTTCATGTATGGAAATGAAACAAAGATTTGTGTACTCCCTATGAACAGGCGAACACGATAATGCCCAGGATTTATCCATGGGAGGCTTAATTTTCCCACCAGTCAGGTGATAAAAACTTGCATAATTTTTTTCCGGAGCTTGCGTTTTTTACCCATAGCTTTTAAATGCGTTTTATTACAAAAGTACTATTGTGCGTATATAGACGGTTTTCCAAAATTCGGTCACAAATACAATGATGATTATGTAAGACAGAAGTTAGAAATAGTATTGGTGACTGTATCAAACATTTATTCTAAGAACTTCAGTACTGTATAAGTAGACATCACCCCAGAAATTTTACTCACTGCCTAAAATCCCACCTTTAAAAATCATCTTAGAGACATTTTATGCAACGAAAATCACCTTTACAGAATAGTACTAGTTCATATAATACATAATACAGCACTAAATATAACAAAATGCTTACTGATAGCCAGATACAGAATTTTTAAAAACTGCCAAATCTTGAATTTTAGTCTCACTGCCTCACTGCCTGACCACAGTCGCAAGGCTAGAGGCCAGACAAAGCAGTGTACGGTCACCATTTTATGCCACAATAACAAACTCACTAATGGGATGTGCCTTTTAGGGTTCCGACGAGTGTAGACCCTCTGTGTTTTCTCTTTTCTTTTATCTTCAATCAGATTGCTTGTCTTCTTCTTAATCCAACAAAACCATATGGAGGTGTTGATTTTCCGTATCAACACTTTCTTTCAGCAGCAATTTTTTTTATTTAGACACTACAGAATTATTTCAGAGCTGGATTTCAGAAGTGCTTCAGTCCCGGCACCACTAGAAGAGGTACACTAGCTAGATATCTGCAACTTTACAATTGGGATTCCGTTTGTGATAGGTTCGCGACCACACCTATCAAATATAGATCTAGTGGATTAATAATGATAGAGTATGGAGACTCTACCTATTAACAATCTAGCTATTTACTTAACAGTAAACAAGATCACCTCACTCCTTATTGGTCTAGCTAGCTGCACACCTCTTGCCTGACTCGAGATATACTCTAATACAACAGTCATCCTAATACAACAATCATGTATGACAGATTGCTCTGGTAGACATATTTTTTTATAAGAAAAATAAACAAGTACATTATAAAATCAGTATTAAAGGAGAAACGCACCCCTCAGCAACAGCAAAGTTAACAGCTGGATACACACAGTGACACTTGGATATAGAGCGCAATCATTTGATACACATACCCATTTGCTCAGTGAGAAGTGTTCCCCATAATTCTGTGGTTATGGACTGGCTTCGCTGTAATTTGGGGTTCTCCTTGCTGCACTCTTCAATAATGCAAGATGTTTATAAGTGATGGTATCTGCCTTCCCCATACTTACAGATGTGGAAAATACAAGTGGACTAATACAAGTTACATTTAAGCTAGCTGTGCCACAATGAAAAACTAAACAAACTAGTATGTATTTAATTATGTCGTAGGGATCTATACAATAAAGAGTAACAAAACACGAGATGAATGATGGTGTTAGAGTGGGAAAGTCTCTACTTTGGCACATTGGCTATTATTATTTTGTTCAATGCCAAAGTAGGGATTTTCCCACTGAGCTACAGTATAGCCTAAATATTTGTGACTGGGCCTGCGAAAATAGGGTATGTGGGCACATGATTTTGCCTACCTTTTCAAACTTCTATCACTCATAACTTTTTATACCATTACACTATAGCAATGCAATTTTCAAAGCATTTAACTGGCTTCATGATGCAAGTCACAGAATGTAAATATTCTGTTCAAGTACTGAGGTATGGTGACCTGTAGTGTGACAGGGTGTAGTTTGTGCCCACATGCCCTGTTTTCACAGGCCCAGTCACATTTTTAGGAAGAACATTTTTTTGCTGATTTTGCAGTTTTGGGGGTTACCAGCGAAAAATTTTATCCTTGAAGTATTTAGGCTATGCAGTATGCTGTAACAATGCTAACATCATCATTCATCTCTTGTTTCGCTACGTTTTATTGCATGAACCCTAAAATTAAAAATTAAAAACTGTATAACATACATAGAATGTTCCTAGATTGAAATTATAAACTTTTATAATTGACAAACTAGAATTCATTAATATGGTAGAAATTAAGTGAATCGTTTAGCTGATCATAATAACAGCAATTAAGTAGGGAAGGGTTGCGAAGATAGGTACGGAGGTCCCTGCATGGTGTCAACCATGGCACAAGCTTTTTTTGTGCACTTTTAAACAAATCAGTGACTGTTTGACACCACACTTTATCAGGTTGATTTTCTCCTCATAACTCTGTAGGTATCACTGAGATTTGTTTTAGCCACTGATGGTTTACCTATACACAGATTAATTTTCAAGTTACTACTATGAGCAGTTTAATCTGTAGGTGAAACAGACAAGGAAAAATTAGGAATTTACATTTGAGAAGGGACCATAGAACTAAAACAAGGGAAATCATTTACACCTGCAACTATACTAGTACTACTTGCAAGCTATATGTGACAGAAGCATAAATTAATGTTAGTTGCAGGTGAAGATAAACTCCCTTGATCCTTATTTCATTGCTTTTCATTTCTATGATTCCTGCTCAAAATTAATGTATTTTTCTTATACTTGTTAAGTAGAGTATGTATCTAATCTATTTATTGACATACTGTAAGTTCTTCAGTTTTGATCCCATCAAATAAACACCGCAATGCTTCATGGCTATCCTCCTGTGTTCCCCGCACAAAGCGAGGATTGCTAAGTAAATATACATATGTGAAACTATTAATATATACTAAAATGACATTACAGGTACATAATCACATATGTATACAGTACCTTGCATTAAAAAGTTTGCAAATTTTGGATTAAAAATTTTAATGATCGTGTAGTTGCATAATACAATCGTGAATAGTTTTGTATGATGGTGAGGCATACAGTTTACATACAGTAGATACACGGATAGTAATTTAATTGAAATGCCCTTTGTTTATTTTTGGATAAGAATCAATGGCAATCTTTGGATTATTTGAATACGTATGTCTGATATAAAATAATTCTGTCACTGATAAGCAGATTTTCATTGGATTTACAGTGGATACTAATTTTCAAGATTGTGTATATATCAATTTAACTTGTTGGAGCAAGTCTGTCTGGTACAAAAAAATTGCTCTTGGTGATCAGTGTGAATCCGTTCTTGCCAATTGTTATTTTAAAACTACTGTATTAAGCATATTCCGACTGCTGTCTTTGAAAATGAAAATTCTTTCAAAAATTTATCTAATAATAATAATAATATTATTATTATGCATGCATAAGCGCATTAGCAAAAAAAAATAGGCTCAGAAGTTGACTGCTTTACTAGATTATGTGACCATTCTATTAGAGTATCTAAATTTTCAGGCTTGAACTGTTTTAGTAGAAGTCAAATTATATGTTGCACCAGTTATAGGGATGCGGCAATTATGCCAGCATAATTTCTGGCATAATAGATATATGTGGGAATCAGGCATTATGCTAGCATTTTGAGGTGATTATAAAGCTTTAACAGTAGGAAAATCTGCAGATTGCACAATTCTGTTAAAAAGATCGAGATACTCTAATAGAGCAGTCAGAAACTCTAATAGAACAGTCACTGAATACTATTTACTCTAATAAAGCAGTCACATAGATATGGAATATTCTAATACAACAACCAGCTAAAGAATTCAAGACTATTTGAAGCTTAAACATCAATAAAAATGGGCTGATACAGGAATAAACTGGTATTATTAGCCAACTTTGGTGGCATAATTTTGGGAATAATGGGCAATTCTCAAAAGCATAATAGGTGATTTTTTGAGCACTGCTCAATAGCTTAATGCTCAATTTTTGGAGCATAATAGCCTCATGCCTAACCAGTTACACTTTGCACCAGTTACACTTTGCATCAGTTATACTCCAGAATATTCGTTAACTTTTTCACTGTAAATTATTCATGAATAATTGCAGCATATAAATTATAACGGGCATTCTTCTATTCCCTTTGCAAAACTTTCAATTATTCATGGTTAACTGTCACCTCTAATGAATAGAGGTGTAAAAACGTCACCAGAGAATTTGCTGATCCATTTATTAAACTTTTATGTCAAAATTAAACTTGATGTATTAGAATTTTTTTTTATTTTAGCTGTCACTTTGAAATTAAAAAAATGCTGACCTTGCAGGAATCTGAGCAAATGTAAACATTGATTTTCAGATTCCTCATGCTCCAAGCTTTTCAAAAATGTATAGGTTTGCTAATCCCCATAAACTTTGAACGAAAGTGTATTTTTGACATAGTGAACTTGACTACTAGTAATAGCATCATTCTTTCAGGGCTCTGAATATGATGGTGATATCCTTAGTTGCTACACTTAAAGGCTTCTAATGTCAACAAATCTGATTGTCTACTTAAAACATCAACATGACCTTTTGCTCCTACTATTAGAACTAATGCATGGCAAACCAATTCACTAGTGTATCTTGTACAGATGAATAACATAATTTATGTAGCCTTGATGATTAACTACATAGTTCTAGTGTGGATACATAAGCAATCTGTTTTGAAGAGAGTTTAAATGTGAGATTAGAATTAAGCCTTATTTGTGGTCATGCATTGATGCCAAAATACTAACACATCTCTTAATTGGGGTCATACGTAGCAGTGATACATCCACTAAGCCTTACACAAGTATAAAACATTTAAGGGATTGAACAATCTTATCTTCATTCAGACACTGTCATACAGTAATAAAACGATTTCACATGTCTAACCATTTTCCTAAAGCATATAGCAGTTCACGTGGAGTGAAACGAGAAGGCTCATCGGAGATCATCCATAAGGTCTTCTGTAGGGCTGAAGTCAATGGACCAGGCAATGATTTAACAGTGACAGTCAAAGGGTCCTGTAATATGGACACATGAACATTACATACAGTATAATATATTTCAAAAGGAATTTTTTATGTATCATACAAATATATTAATATGTAGTAACCATAGACAAGACTTATAACAATAAAAAATGGTAACAAGTAAGATCAGTTACATGACATGCAGACTAAATTCATACTTTAATCGTGCTACTACCACTATATTTACAAACCTAAAGTAAGGATCAGATTGCACATGAGGAATTACAGTATACTAGTTGCATTGATGATCTTCCATTGTCAGTACTCCCAATCATAATGATCGCTAATTGCTAATAGCTATATAATCCAAAACAGTCAAGCTGAAAAAGGGGTGCAGCCCCCAAAAAGCCATGGTGAAATAGATGTGATTTCCAAGGACTCAGCAACAAATTTACCTGAATTGTCGTTATTAAATGTTTTTGCCGTTTACCTACCATCACAGCAATTTCTTGACCGTCAACTTGGACTTCACATCTTTTTTTCACCATGGCTTTTTGGGGCTGTACCTTTTTTTACAGCTTGGCTGTTTTGGATTAGATATCACAGGCCAACAGAATGTAACTATCCAAATTGTTGCAATTTTAGACAGTTAAACCTTGTTACAAATTACTATGTAACTAGTTATATTACGGTTGTTACTTTAATTTACGTACTGCACAGCTTAGTTACTGAAGTAGCTAAACTCTCTACTGTATTACTTGTTTGTACTTGAATTCGTGACTAGCGTATAACTGAACTTTCTACAGGGTGACCTGTTTGTAGCTTGAATCTCTACTGGGTGACTTGTTTCCTCACAGCTGAACTCTGTAAAGGTAACTTGTTTGTAGCTGAACACTTACTTGGTTACTTTGTTTTGTAAATGAACTCCATACAATTGGTTTGTTTGTAGCTGAACACTTCACAAAGTGATTTTTTCATAGCCGATCTCTCTACACAATGGCTTTTTATTTATTTATTTTTTGTAGTTGAATTCTCCATAATATAGGGTGATTTGTTGGTAGCTGAAATTTCTAAAGGGTGACCTGTTTGTAACTGAACTCTCTACAGGTGACTTGTTTGTAGCTAAATTCTCTACAGGGTGACTTGTTTGTAGCTGAATTATGTACTAGGTGACTAGCTTGTAGCTGAACTCTCTACAGGGTAACTTGTTTGAAGCTGAACTTACTAATGGGTGACCTGTTCACAGCTGAGCTCTCTACATGTGACTTTTTGTAGCTGACTGGATGACTTGTTTGTAGCTGAACTCTCTACAGCCGGCTAGGTAACTGCTTGTAGTTGAACTCTCTAATGATTATATGTATTTACAGGGTGACTGCTTGTAGTTAAACTCTCTGCAGGATGATTTGTTTGTAGCTCAATTCTCCACTGGATATTTGATACTTCTGGAGGTATCATCTCTGGATGAGAGCAAGAACATGCACTCTCTGAAATATCAGATCCATGGCTCATAAAACCTTAGTAGTATGAGTTACGGAGTGACACAGGAGTTATGTAGCTACTTCGGTAGTCCTTCAACTTAGTCAGAAAGAAGTGTGATGAACAAGTGCTCCATTCATACAGGCAGCATCCAGTATATCTACAGTGTATACAGTTGCTGGTGGCTATGAAATCCTGTGCTTTTTTCTTCAACAACAAAAACAGCATCAAATGAATAAAAACCATCATTTTAGTAATAATAGAACAAAATGAAGTAACTATAATTTAGTAAGTTGAACTGCACACTGATTGATAGGGTGACTGTACTATTAGAGTATCTCGATTGTGTACTTGCTACACGTAGTGGGATCTCCTATTATAACTCAGTGGCTTTTACTCCGATTCTACTATGCTACTCCATGGACTTTCTATGATGATTACACCATCTACAGACTGGTTTCAGCTCACTCTTCTAAGAGGTTTACCTGATAGGCGTGAAAATTAATAGTTTTAGTAGTAGTAGTGTAATTGTAGTAGTGGAGTTAATTTTGCTTTTTTATGTGTGTAATTTTATACAAATTTTTTATCATAGTTCTTCTATTCTTGAAATTTGATAGCATAATTGTGACACAGGTTGGGTTTTGTGTCATATCCCCATGATCTTTATCTCGATTCCTTTCAAACCATAAAAAGGCACTCCTACGATGGTTACTCAATCTACATAGCAATTTTAACCCATTCCTCCAAGGGGTTTACCCTATAGGTGTGACAGAAGTTCAACATTTTTGCGAATAATCGGTCATAACTCCGTGAATGTTCATCAGATTCCTACCAAACTTGGTACTGAGATACACTTTAATTTAACCATTGCCAGCTGAATTCCTGGCGACTACTAGTCAAATCGCCGAATTGCATCATATTACCTTACCATACAGAGAACTACTTAGTAACCACACATCTAAATACTTGCTATAAAATATGGAACTCGATTGTGTTGTTATTGCATAATACTAACTGCAATGAAGTTATTACTCGGCAAAGTCTAAACTAGGGCTCAAACAAATAGTGGTTTTTACTATTCGAATATTCTTTATTCACAACTACCGAATATTCGAATATTCTTTTTCAACATTGATATGGATGAGATATCAATAATCCTGCGGCTGTACAAGATGTCTCTTTAATACAATTCAGAATCAACACGATTTGATCACTTATGTCATAGATATGCTTATGTAGGATCAAGAATTTCCATGTACTCTACCACTGATGTTATATATTTCCTTTGAAACGAATATTCGAATACCAGAAATGGTATTCGAATATTCGAATATTCTCCGAATATTCGAATAATAGAATATTCGTTTGAGCCCTAGTCTAAACATTGGTCAATACCAACCCGAACAAACAACAGAATCCCAACTAACTATCTACAAAGGTGCCTTACACTCTAAAGAACTATTCTATATAGTTTACTTACAGTACGATTCATTCCAAAGCTGATTTCTTCATAATTTGTCCCATTTTTGCTGTTGCGTATCTGCACTTGCAATTGTGACCACCATGCCACATCTGGGATAAAGCAGCCAGTTGTTGACTTTACCTGTTTCCATTGATGTATAACACTTTCTTGTTATTAATCAACACAAAGAATGATTAAACTTGTCTATCTTGAAAGGTTGCACTTTACGCTATTGCATAGCAAATGTGCACTAGTCCAGGAAGGATCCAGAAATGGGACCCCCATGGGCATGTCCACTTTAACACTAGTGCATCTCACTATTACATGCACTAAACAGTTTATAGTGAAGCTAGATTTTATTTCCTACATGATTTATGATGCCATGCCACCATATGGTGGCTACCGCCGTTAATTGGTTAATGAGCCCTTTAAGTTTGCCACATTTCAGCCCAATTAGAGCACACATTGGTGTTTTATGCCAGATTATGCAAAGTGTGCAAAAAGAAGTAGTAGAAAAGAAACAAAAGAAATTAAAGCAAAATTTTGGCCACTTGTATCTTGGAAATGGCTGGAGTGATGTTCTTCAAATTTGACATATAGTCTCCCCTTCCTGGCGAGCACTTCTGTAGCAAATTTAGTTCCAATCGGATAAGAGATTATGGAGATACATATGCATGAAAATCATGTTTTCTTTCTTCCTGTCAATATACTCACGGTGTGGTGCGCCAGCTCTTGGGCAACACGACACACTACCATGTGTCTTGATTTGCTATGTATTTCTTATACATATTGGAAACCACATACATATTGGAAACTTTTAGAACACCCTACCTTTTCCACTTCCTTCCAAAGGCAAATTAGATTTTCACTAGTATATTAAAAATTAGGAATTTAAAAATGAAGTAGAAATCCTAGCCATAAAAAGTAGTGAAACAAGAGATGAACAGTGGTAGCTATTACAGTATAGCTCAGTGGGAAATCCCTACTTTGGCACTGAGCCCAAAATAATTGTTAGCTATACCATGCCAAAGTAGGGAATTCCCACTGAGCTATACTGTAATAGCTACCATTGTTCATCTCTTGTTTCACTACTTTTTATCGCTTGGATTCCTACGTCATTTAAAAAAATTTAATATACTAGTTTTTTTATAAAGCATACAGCTAGCTATAAACATGTGACTGTTCTATTAGGGTAACTGCTGTATTAGAGTATCTCTAGTCAGTCTGAAAAAATGTGTGCTTGCCCCAAAAAGGGGTGTGGTCATTGTGGTTTCGATCGATTCATAGTATTAGACTAGAGAATCTTGAATCCAAGCTCAAATCAGCCTACTAACTTGAAAGTGTGTGGTCACAATTACAGCTAGCGTAAAAGGGGTGTGGTCATTTTGGTCTCGATCAATAGATTCATAATACGTAGAATAAAGAATGGGCATGATGTCGTGACCTATTGTGGAGTACTGGTACCTCCGTATGGTAGCATAGTCTAAGCGCCTTAAATGATTTTGTGGCGTTTATTATGCTGCTTAAAGAAAGTGTTGATATGGAAAATTAACACCTTGATATGGTTTCGTTGGATGAAGAAGAAGACAACAGCCTGATTGAAGATAAAAGAAAAGACAAGGTGCACAGGGCGTACATTCGTCAGAACTCCAAAATACACATCTCACAGGTGAGTTTGTTGTTGTAGCGTAAAATGGTGACCGTGCGCTGCTTCGTTTGGGCTCTAGGCTTGCAACCGTGGTCAGTGAGTGAGTGAGTGAGGCAGTGAGATGAAATTTCGAGTTTTGACAGTTTTTTAAAAAAATTCTATATCCGGCTGCCAGTAAGCATTTTCTTGTTTTTAATGCTACATTTGATGCTAGATGGACTAATATTATTCTGTAAAAGTGATTTTCGGTGCGTAAGAAGTTTCTAAGCTGATTTTAAAAGGCAATATTTTTGGCGGCGCACGTCATTTCGGGGGATTCCTACTTAAACAGTACTACTGTACTGTTTGATAGCTCTATCCATCACTATTACAAGTATAGGGTATGTAGTACAGTAAAATGTCTCTATTACAGTCATTTCTGGGACAAATTTTCTGACTGCATTAAGGAGGTGGCTGCAGATCACGTTGTGCTCAGTGGGAACATGTGGAGACTTTATAATGGCCAGATTAGAGAGGTGACCTCATTATGCAGGGACTTTATTAGACAGGTTATACTGTATAACAATGTTTATTTAGTGCTTTTGTGTAATTGGTGACAAGGGGTACATAAATACCTGCAGCATAATAAGACCACACATACGTACATACGTACATCACAAATCTTGCTGGTTACTGAGTATTTCTTGGTGTAAGGAACTGCAGTCATATTCTGATAATTATTCTTTGGATCATGGTATGACCATGAAGTAGTAAACTACAGTAGATAAAAATAAATAATTGTTATGATAACTGGGGAATGCATGAAATTGATAACCAACAAAGTAATCGAGATATAATCAAGCTAAGGAACATGCATGAGTGTAGTATTGTTACAGTAACATGTTTACTACATACATACTATATAGGATAAGAAATTATAATATTTACTTTGCTACATATATAGTGCAATATGTACAGAATATGTATTATACGCATGAACACCACAAGAGACATATATAATGTAAACAGATACACAATGTGTGTCTCACTGAAGGCTGTCTTTGGTAAGGTACCATCACATATAATCTGTGAAGCTCATCTGTTTGATTGATAGCCTGGAAAAAGAGAAATAAATTCATTAACAAAAATATAGTGATGATCTTCTAGTAAGTTAAGCTGGCTGTATAGTAGAATTAATCCAACAACTGAATGTGTTACTGTATAATACTCTCAATAGCACCTTGACGTATTATATTGAAATACGCCAAGCGATTAGCCAATAGAATTAGTATTACACTTGTTTGTCAAAGTCGCTTGACAAAAATCTATAATACTAATTTGATTGGCTAAAATAGTGTGGTGTGTTTATATTAGAAGTGTCCAACTTGATAACTATTGTTACCATAGTGATACATGCCCAAGGCATAACAACAATATGGTTGCCTAATGGTTGCTAGGTAACGGTTGCTAAGCGTGATTGATCCTTTGTGGTGGTTACTTTGAAAATTTCTGTTGCCTAGTAACAGTTGCTATGGTTGTCGGATTAATTTGCAATAGGACGGATGGTTGTGGTATTCGGGATTAATAGTGCGAGCATTGTAAACAGGAAGGAGTAAAATAGTGCGAGGCGAAGCCGAGCACTATTTCCTTCCTGTTTACAATGCGAGAACTATTAATCCCGAATACCACAACCATCCGTCCTATTACATATACTAATTGTGAAAAATCATATAACAACAAGTAGAAGGTCACACTGTTTATATACCGTTTCATTACACCTATTAACAACCTAGCCTCTATTTTGTGGCATAGCACCATAAATTACATTTGAAATAAAGTTTTGTTTTATTTTGCACATTCTCATAGCTAGATGTGCCAGTGCTCAAAATTATACAAACATAGAGAGGTCCTATTTCTACAATGTCTGGGTACTTTTTGAAAATAGTATGTATTCATTATCTTGTAACTAAACATTGTTTGGTGGAAACAGTTGTCTGTTTTATTTCACAGTTAAAGCAAGCAAATGCGTATGCATAAATAGTACTGAAAATATAATCCAGCCTTGACAATGACCACATTGTTAAGAAAACTACATAAAACAATTCTCAGAAGGTTAAGGAGACTCCGAAAGTAGATATGTACAGTAAGAATTCTGTTGTTTGTTCTTGCTGACTATGCTGATTTTTGAGTTATGTGTACATCTTTGTTGTGGTTTCATTTGAGTTCCTTGGTGTATAGTGTGTATTTAAATATTGGAAATGTCTACAATGAAAACATTTGCGAGTTGAAGATTGGATAGCAATTCAAGACAAAATTTTACAAACTGAAAATATAAACAAAAGATATTCAGACTTATGAACGCCTACACAGTTTCCACACATTACTTTACTTTACAGACAAAAAAAATGTCAGTGGCATTCTACTAGGCATATAATTGATACACCAATGCCATGGTGTGGTACTGACACAAACGTACTTACATATACAATGCATACCTGTAATGCTGCATCAAAGAAGCATGTATTTCCCAAGTTTTGAAGCCCCTGCAATGATGGTGCAGTACATATGTATAACATTTCTTTATAATTACAGTATGCATTGCAAAAACAAGATGATATACAGGAACCTGACTTAATCGTGCATGATTTTATAATTTACATAACTTGCTACAAGGTAATTTAATAAACCACTACCCTTTACCACGCTGCCACTGCTGTCAGTCGCTCTAATTTCTACCTTACAAATGAAACTTCTGGTTTAGTACACAATTAACTCATAGGCCTATCAATGGAAATTCTATAGCAATCTATATGTGTTGTATTGAAGTGCTCAAAAACAAAAATGTGCACTCTATTAGAGTACTACAAAAATTATGAAAGTATCCTATATCAAGTATGCCATTCGGGCCAAGTACAGCTGGTGCAGGTGGGCGACATACTCATTTTACAGAACCAAGAAAATGCATACTTGTGCATCTGTAGCCTGATAGTGCTTGAACTGTAATAATCCGTTTTTAATTTCTGCTGTGAATACATACTCAGGGTGGGACACTTCACATTCATAATTTGAGTTGAATCTGTCCAGCTACGTATCATCATACAGTATGGTAGTACTATAATCATGAAGAACCAGGCTTTTCCAGCCAAAAATATCACCCTAAAACTAGTCTCAATTTCCATTCATGATAGCTTGGCAGCATTGGTTAGGCACAGCCAAACCCACAAATTTCTTCAAATAAACCATTCCAAAAAGTTTCTGTAGAATTTTAAAATTTTCTAATTAGCAGAATTTTATGCTGCTTAACTGACTAACTAACTAAATAAATGCCTTCAGCCAAGCATACCTTGACAATGGATAAGGCTATGGGCTTGATTTCTTTACTGTTCGACACTGCTTCATCCCGCGATGAGCCTTTTTGCCAACCACGGTATGTACAATACATTTATCATGGACTTGCCTTTGCCCTGCTTTGTGTTCCAGCTCTTTTTGCTGACAACACAAGGTGTCAATTTGTAATAGTGTGATGCGGCTTCCCTGTGGCTGTGTTGGTTATCATGCTCGTCACCTGTATTTTTTGTAGTGACTGGAATGATTTCAGAGACGTTTCTCGTACTGTTCTTCAGTAGTAATGCTGTGTAACAGGCGAAGCATAGCTGAAAACGAAATATAATGACAATCTCCTTTCTGTGATATAATTGACTGTTGGGGCACGCATTCTGATGCAAATTTACTTTTATGGTATTCCTGGAGCAATTTTTAACCCTTTCACTGTTGAACTTCCCGCAAGCGTTTTAAAAATTTTTATAGTAGTTGGAAAACGTATTTTATAAAATCAACCAGACGATATTATACATAGCAACCACACATAGCATTAATACTTATGAACTATTCTACTATATAGGAATGGTGATTTGAGCACAACTATCTTGGTTACTCTACGACGTATGTTCTTTCCTGCAACTTATCTTCGCCTAGACGGCAGCCTCTTTGAAAACATTCGAGAGCACTTGACCATCAGTAAAGATGTTTGTTTGGTTCATTATGAGTTTAAAAACACCGTCCCTTGATGAAGCAATCCATTTATTAATGAGGAATAGGCACCATTTTGGCAGCCATCAGTTTTCTTCATGCCAATCGAAACTGCACATGCGTGAACTCTGGACAATGGATTGCGGGAGACAAAATGACTGAACCGCGTGATGTGTTATCTCTGCTAAACAAAGAAATTTTGACAAGTATGGACTGAAAACATATAGTTTGAATGATAATTACTACCATCTGTTAGATTTTTTTAGACAAAGGAATAGACTACATATTCGTAGAACAAAGCAGGAGTGAAACTCAGAATAAAATGACAATTGTAGTGGTGATACAAATGGTATGGCCTTCCAATTAGTGTGTTAGAATAGCTGAGATGAATGGCTGCTATAATTTCACAGCCATCATCGAATGAATTCCTTCCAGAACCTGCTCTACTACCTACTAATGTTATGTGGGAAAACACTGGTACGAATTTTATATGTAGGCTAACACCATAAGTATGCAGTATGTATGGTAAAACATTATTATTTAGTACAAAACTGATAAACTACGAATTGTAATGTATATGCATGTGTATAAAACAGCTGAAAGAATTACAAATAAAATTACAAAACATTGTCTGAGTGTAGTGTAACATTGTCTTTCTTCATCTATGCATAGGTGTACTTTACAGATACAACAGATCACCTTTGTTCCATGCCATAGCTGAGGTCGGGATAGATGAAGATGTCTTCGCTTGGTGGAGCACACTACACACTCAGCAGATTTTCCTTTGGTTGGCTAGTGACCAAGCTCTGGCTGAAGCCGCTGTAATTCTGAGTACTCACCGCTTTTAGGATGGCCCGCTGCTTGCTGTCTGGAGCTAAAAAATCCTATTAGCCCAGTGGCCACCTTCAAGCGAAAGGAAAGATAATCCCTCTTCTTGTAGCCCCTTTGAGCATGGAGGTCAGGAAAAGCTAACCTGTATATCCAGGACATAAGCATTTAGCAGAGAACATTCAAGAAGGTGAGCGAAGCATCGTTTACACCATTTCACAGATCTTCCTATATTGTAGTAACCAACAAGCTGGTCACTATTGTCTACCCCCCTCATGTATTGTTGGTAGTCTGGGAGTAGAGGGGGCATTTTATATCAAGTTGACTCCCAACTGGATTCTTCCTCTTGACAGTTGTTGGCTCATTACACTCAACACGGTTCATTGTGCGGACAAAGTACACATTACGTAAGTCAAACCAGGAGACCGCAAGAAGTGGACCATTGGAACGGTAGTCCATATATCCCCTGCTAACCTTTATACCCTTCTTTATTACCAGGTCCAGTGGCGGCCCTTCCCGACTGTTCCACAGCAATTGTAGCCTTTGTTGTACAATGCCAGATAAAGTCGAGGACTGGTGTAGTAGCTGTCAGTAAACAGCTTGAAGCCATTTTGCAATCCTGACATCAATTCAAGGCAGACTCTGAAACACAATCCAATGGTGGGAGAACTACAAGTCAACTGCTTGCTTGTATATATTTTAATTCTGTAGACATAGCCATTGGTTACGTCACTCAATGTGAATACCTTGATACCCCACTTGGTAGGATTATCTTTCATGCATTGTTTGAAACCTAACCTACCTTTGTAGGGAATCGTGGCTTCATCAATGGTGACATACTCGTTGGTATATAATTGTCAAAGAATTGTTGGGTAAGCAAATCCATAAAACTACATATCTTGTACAGCTTGTCATGTCCATCTTCTCCTGCAGGTACCTGCCCAGCACTGTCAGCCAGATGAAGATTTGTTGAAACCGCACCCTGCTCATGATGTTGAATATTCCATCTGTTTTTATAAGAGGTACCATAATTTTCCAGTACAAATGTAGTCTTGGAAATCGGCATATTCCCATTAGGATGAGCATTCCAACAAATGCTCTCATCTCTGTCACAGTGACATCACGCCAGGGCCAAGCATGTCGCTTATCAGACTGGTGTGTGGCTGCATAGTGATTGGTCTCCTATACCAAAAGGTCCCACACCTCCTCAGTAAAATACTTGTCAAAGAGGCCCAGTGCTGTGGTGTGATCATCAAAAGGTATGTTTGAACCTGGTGTAGCAGTATATCGAAACTGGCAAGCTTGAGATTCCTCATTTTGTCATGTTCCTCCTACTGTAGGAGGAGCAGTTTCTATGGTATCTGGCTGGTCATTTACATCTTCTTGTGATCTACTGTACCTCAATGACCTCCTTAAGAGTTTTATTGCTTACCTAGTAGCTGTCATTTATTTTATGCTAGTTGTGTATGCTCAAAGGTCTATACTTACCGTCACATCCATGGGAACACCATTGTCAAGCGGATCATGCAGGCTAGATACCTCACCACCACGAGATGGTGAAATACCTCGCTCTGGTGATTGATGTACTTCATTGTCGACGTCTTCACTGAAAGTATGAAGAGTAGATGACATTCCCTCGTGAACTGGAGTTCCATCTTCGCTGCCGAGTGGAAAGTCTTCCTCCCAACCTTCTACTTGGTGGGCTCCCGCCAG
Organism: Dysidea avara; assembly: GCF_963678975.1. Classification (NCBI taxonomy): domain Eukaryota; kingdom Metazoa; phylum Porifera; class Demospongiae; order Dictyoceratida; family Dysideidae; genus Dysidea; species Dysidea avara. Next base: position 26,451,303 of record NC_089277.1, on the reverse strand, counting down.
TGCAAAGAAAGAGCTACCAAAGTAGCCATGGATTCCTTCATCATCTTTGTCTTTTTCATCATTTTCGTCTTCACTGCTACTTTCACGAGCACAAAAGCCAAAATGTCTGTCGAAGAGTACTTCTACAATGTCTTCTACATGAAAAATACGCGAAGCCATCATGTCATTTATGCTCAAACTGTATCCTGGATTGCACGAAGGTCCTTTTATCCCAGCAACGCAGATCCTGTGGGAGTGTACTTTTATGTACTAGTGTGTCAGGAAGATAACTTACAATATCACAACAGTTGGTCTTCATGTCCATCACTAATATCAGTCTATGACGCCGTGCCAGAAAAATCCAGTTGCAGCCATGAAAGGGTTAATGTGGTTAATTAGTCATAATTATGTTACAAACAAGTAGAAGGATAAAAATAGGAATTTTAAATTGGATTAGGGATCAAAGAAATAAAAAGTAGTGAAACAAGGGAAAATTCGTTTTGTTTAATTCAGCTCTTTGTAAATACATGATAGCCATGAATGCAATCTTTGATGATTCCTGTAAATAAAGGGGAAAAAGTTAAAAGGAAATATCAAGGCCAACCATAGGCTGGCTTTGGAACTTGCAAATACAAAAAGAAGTTATCCACACAAAAAGCCAAGCTGTGAAAAAAGAGCAGCCTTAAATAGGCTGGGTGAAAAAAGTTGTAAAATCAAAGATGGCAACCAAGAAATGGCTGCAATGATACTAATGCTAATAAATTATATAATGGCTGTAGCACTAACATTATTGCAGTCATTTCTTGGCCGCCATCTTTGATTTACAACCATTTTCACCCTGCCTTCTTTTAAGGCAGCTCCATTTTTCAAAGCTTGACTGTTTTTGTGCAGATATAATGTTTGACAGACTAAATTGTACAAAGGTAAGAACAATACACTATGTAACTATAATATAGTGTATTGTTCCTGAAGGTTGTTTATGAATCCAGATTTGAGCACAGAAATTGTGGTAACTGCTGGAAAATGGTTGTACGTAGTTACTGTAACAAGCTGTAGAGTATAACATTGTTTGCATAATTCATTTCTTCAGAGGCCAAACAAGTAGCAAATAAAAATCCCACCTTTAGATCCACTCAACTATTTAACATACTGTAGATACTTTACATATAATCAAACAAATCTACCAAAGCCTAGATCACCAGCAGTTTTTGATAAGATTATGCATTTTCTTTATGCTGTTATAAATCAGCTTTAAAAATTACTTCATACAACTCTTATTGTGCATCACTAAAATTCACAAAAAATAGTATTAGTAAACATACTACAACTGGATGATATTTTTGTGGTGAAGCTTGTGGTGATGGTTGAGGTGAAGGTGGTGGTGATGGTTGAGGGGATGGTTGAGGTGAAGGTTGTGGTGATGGTTGAGGGGATGGTTGAGGTGAAGGTTGTGGTGATGGTTGAGGGGATGGTTGAGGTGAAGGTTGTGGTGATGGTTGAGGGGATGGTTGAGGTGAAGGTTGTGGTGATGGTCCTAGAAAACGTGTATAGTGATGGTAATTATTTGTTGATCAAACAAGTAAAATACAGTAAAATGTATGCATAGAACTTTATGAGGGTGACATCAAAAGAAAAGTGTACAGTCAAGGTGTGAACTAGGGCTGAAAGATACTGCCATTTTAGTATCATGATTGATACTATAGCCACTATTCACAAACTGAATAGTTCATGATACTTACAAATAAGTAGATCATGGCTGGTGTTACATAGTGTATTGTTCGGTATTCCTACAGGAAGTCTTTAAAGGTACTGTAGCATCAAGCTAGCCACTATAATCCTTGTTTACATTAACAGTTATTGTAACACATGCTTTGAGGTTATGTTATGGTGTTCACATCTCTTTGCAGGCGTAACCAGGTTATGACTTACAAGGATTCTTATTTGTACTGCAAACAAATGGATTTGTATTGACAAAAATTTACAGGCATAGTATCATGATAGTTAATAACAAAATATTGCGATATCATTACTTTCAAAATATCGCAATAATTATATTATATCACTTAACATGCTACCTTCATGACACATCACGGCACGTTACGGCATGCCCTACACAAACCACCCTTCCACCGCACCGAGCTCTAACACATTACTTCACATGATAACTACATAGAAACATCACATCACATACATCTACACACATACGTACATACAACTCTTTGGGGGAGGTAGGGCAACTAAGGTGAGGCGCATTTACTTGAAAGGGAATCGTGTGTTATCACTGTCCCAGTTGTGCCACGCTTAATGCTACCATTGATGATGTAACTTACAAGACATTAATAACGCCCAACAGTACATACACCCAACAGTGCTTACGCCCAACAGTACTTACGCCCAACAGTACTTATGCCCAATTGTAACATTACCTATACCCAACAGTACTCACGGCCCACAGTACCTATACCCAACATTACATTACAACACTCTAGCATTACCAACATTAAGTGACAGCCCACATTACAAACATCTAGTCGCAACAAACATTACAAACATTAAGTCGCAACAAACATTACAACATTTAGTCGCAACAAACATTACGAACATTCAGTCGCAACAAACATTACAAACATTCAGTCGCAACAAACATTACGCACATCGCAACAAATAACCACATATAATCGCAACACATAACCACATTTAGTTGCAACAAATATCGCACATATAATCGCAACACATAAGCACATATAATCACAACATATAACCACATTTCTCCGCAACAAACATAGGCACATTTAGTCGCAACAAACGTAACCAGTTTGAACATAGCATTTATTGTTATGTCGCATTAGTGATAACACACGCATCTTTGGACTGAATTACTTTTAACTAAGTTCAGCAATTTGCGCCCAATTTCCCCCAAAATAGTTGTTAACAGTGATATAAAAAATAACACATGATGATGTATATTTTTGCAGAACTTGTATCTATTTGTCATACTTGAATTAATGTTCCAGTAATATTAACGTACACATACCATATCAAAGCTCACAATGAATACAACATCATGAATGACAAAATCCAATAATTCCATTGACTGTAACTCTGATTTACCATACCATTCATTACTGTTACATTATGACTATGTAATACTGCCACATGTGATAGTAATTAACCCTTAATGACATCAGAATCTATGAATGATGTAATGTATATAGTAGTAGTAGTATATAATCAATATGTATCTGTATATTATTATCACAGCGGTCGTGTTGAAACCATAAAAGGTGTCTACCACTACTGGGACAAGCCATCAAGTTGTGCTGCTGCCCCCCTTTGAATAGCTTCTTATGTACTGACCGTAAGATTTGATGACAAATATTATTCTACTTACCATGGCTATGGGATGTGCACAACCATAAATCTGTGGCATATTTTATGTGAATACAATGTATCCTCTGGTGATATTCTATGTACCCATATATTTTCAATGAAACTACATGACTAGCTTCAGCGGCCGTATCACTATGCACACAAACCCAAGTTATGCAGGGTATTGTGAACCTACACATGAATATGCATGATGGTAACAAGTGCTACAAATTAAATATGACGCATAACTCTAGTACATTTGTTAATGTATCCTGGTGACATGTTGGGATAATGCACAGAATGAAGAGTTTGAGTTGAATAAAATATCAGGGATCTCCGCGAAGTGTTCAAATGTAATAAGGATTATTAGTGATTATCAGGGTTCCAACCTTGGTAACTATGGAGCATATCTACTGCATAGTAATTAAGAACACATGCAGAGGGATCTATAAAATTGTTACTGCTGAAACCCACAGGTGCATACAGGTGAGGGCAATGAAAGGTTCTAGTTTGAATGCGTTCTGAGCAAGAGGATCGCCCAAAACAGATGGGTTCACAAACGCAGATTGTAAGTTGTGCGCTGTGTCCATGGAGTGTGGGGCAGTGGCGTAACCAGACTTGTACCGACACCAGGGCCCAGTGCAATAAGTTGAAATCGTATTCACAAGTGAAGCTATTTGAGTAGCTAAATTATCGAAGTGATAATTATTTCTAGAGGCGCTTATACCAATAACTTGGCAGTTTGAAGTGATTTCACAATAACGAAAGGTAATATAGCTGTTTTGCAGCCAAAAATGTGTGCAAGGTCTCGATCGATTATTCGGTAAAATAGTTTTTTCTACTACTCTATTACTAATTCCGTGGGCATGACTTGATTGCTGACACCCGGGCCCAGGCCCGGGTTTAGTTACGCCATTGGTGTGGGGCTGTGTAACCGAAATTACACCCCTGTCAAATGTTTGATAAGAACAGCTGTACAAAAGCCTTGTCATGGTGATTGCATAGTTCACACTCAAGAGTGAGTGGTACTGTAGTAGTGGGGTGCATGCATTCTACTTACGTATGCTGGGTAGGGGAATCACCGCAAATAAGGTGTGGCAAGTGTGCTTTGTAACTGGGTGAGCACCTTTGCGTTGTTACAAATGTTGAGGTATTGACAATTGGCGTGTTGGCAAGTTATTAGGTTGGTCAAATCACAGCAGATTTACACGAGTGATTGTGGTGGGAAGGTAGGATGGACTGCTAGGGGGCAGGTTGGAAGTTTAAAGTTGCGTTGCACTAATAATTGGGTTGAATTATCGGTAAAAGCCGATATTAGCTAATTTTACAAGTAGCAGTATCAGTTACAAAGTGGAAATATTTCGTTGATTAACTAAAACCCACAATCAATCATTGATGACGGTAATGAACAGGTGAAAGTAAAGCTGTGAAATGCAGCATACAACACTTAACTGTTTATAACTATGTAGGCTCTTTTTTTTTGCAAGTATGGCTGCCAGGCTGTAGTAGGCTGTGGATATTTATTGGCACCCCACGTAATGAATCAATCACTTTTCGCAAATGGTCTCGAATCCCACCAGAAACACTGTTTGATAAGCTGGCTTAGCTATTTTATAACCACTTGGCTTCTTTTCCATGAAGGGGTTAGTGGCAATACTTCAACAACATTGTAAAATCGTATGCACACTCAATTAACTACATTGATTACATTATCATTACATTTGCAATTTAATTTAGGTGATATCCTGCTCCCCCTTCCTTCTTCTGAAGGACTGAACATCAGCATAACCTTTACAAGAACAGGCAAATATTGATATTGGTAAAATTAATGTGAAAAATGTGTATCGGTGCAACAATAGTTTAAGGAGTATATTGCATTGGTAGCTGAACATTTCTAGCACTCGGGATAGTTTAGCTAGAAGAATGGTGGAGACATACATGTTCCAGGCCACCATCCATGAGGCAAAGGAGTTGATTTTTGGAGTGGGTGGGGATTGGGGCAAGTTGAAGCGCATCACTCTGAGATGATATTTTCCGCATGAAAAACATTTGCATATATGCTGCTGAGTGGTGGGTGTGTCGGGTACAGAGGATATGGCATGGGCAAACGAGCTATTGAATTCTATGTACTACTCCACAAGGATTCCAGTGCACAAACGTGCCGGTAGTGGAGCTATTAGTGGAGGAGGATGAGTAGTACCAAGAATGGCTAGTAGACTGCAGCTGAGGAAATATGTTCGGGTTGACTGCTGGTTGAGAGGTAGGGGTCACTGTTGTTCCAGAAGTAGGAAGCACGAGTTGTGCCAGGGAAGCCTGTGGACTGGGAATAGCAACGGTGACCTGTGACAGGTATTTGGGTGCAACAGGTTTGCAAGCTGTATTGTGACAAAAGTAGACGCAGTGACTTGTTGTTCATTGTAGCCACAGCGTCACTGTGACTGGCGGTTGCGTTGGTATGTTGAGATGACACTGTGGGAGTCGCATAGGAAGCCTGACCAGTGACAGGTGGAGTTTCGTCAGCGTGTATGTGTTGTTGCGTCAGCCTGCAGCTTCAAAGAGTCATGGAGTTCATCCTCGGCATGACGCAGGTTTCTGGACTTCCGCTCCGCCAAGGGATCCAAGCTACGACAGCCAATCCGGCGGAGCGAAGGACTGCCCGAGAGCCAGGTCCAGCGCCTCGACGAGCCCCTCCGCACGATCAGTGGTTGTCTGAGCAATCCCTCACAGCACTATCGGGACGCGTTGCTGGTTAGGTGATAGCTATTGCTATTGAAAACAAGCCCGCGTGAGCCGGTAAACCCACTATTTTACGTCACACGCTCAGTTGATAGTTGAATAATGCAATAGCTATATTTAAATTAAGACAGTTATACACATGCAGTATGACTTAGCTGGTTTTGTAGCGGAGCAGCTAGGAGGTTGCAAGCTGGTGGTGAGGGATTTCACTGGCGTAGCTTAGCGATCTCAGTCAAACAGCTTATGACTTCTCTAGCAGCAGCAGCAGCAGCTCCGAATGACCGACGACGGTTTATCCTGTTAAACTTCTCTAGTTAGACCTCCAACTTCTCTAGTTCGACCTCTAATTGCTGAGAAACTAAAACCGGGCACCAAATGCACAGATGACACAATTAGACAATTGTGGCAGATACAACTCAATTCCACTACTATAAAGGAATGTGGAATTTAATTATGATATGCACTTATGCAACCAGATGACAGATGGTGCTAAAAGTTGATTTCTGCTCCTGACCCACCACTCCAGGAAGCTAGCCTGTTAACTTTTGTTTATTGCTGAGGCAACAAACTACATTAAGCCCTAGTGTGAACTGTGCCACCAATTGTACTTTATGAAACTCCAAAGCTTAACAAAGTACAACCCACAGCAGTGGCAAATCTAGAAATTTTCAGAGTGGGTTTCAGGTTGAGGAAGTTTTCAATAACTGTCAGGGGTGGATCCAGACTTTTTGAAAAGGGAGTTCCACTCTGGAATTGCAACTCCAGCCTAGCTTTAAGCCGAAGACCAAAAAAAAGTGACTACCTAGTGTTGAACGACATAATACTGATTTCAAAGGCAAAAGTATGAAGTTTGGCCAATAGAAAAAGTCCTAATATAATACACTATGTATAACTTTTGGCGATGTTATTACCCACACAATTGCAAATCGTCACGTACATAAATCGTAAATAAATTAAGGGAGTGCACTATTTACAGAGGGATTTCAGCTGAAACCATTGCAACCCCCCTGTATCCGCCACTGCACAAAAATTTATATGTCTAGAAAATATTACTGAGGTTTACAATTAGTACACTAATTTACAGGCCTAATGTATGCTATAAGGAAGCATGCACTGAACTATAATAGTATGTGTGCATTGAGCTGGATACTCAAATACATTTACTAACTTATGGATGCAATTACAAATGACCTTGAAATTTGGCTCATTTGTAGTACCGCTTGACCAGCTAAAAATATTTCAAAATCTTTTCATTCAAATGTCTGACATAATATCTATGGCCAATCAAAACTTTATACATTTCCTATGCGGAAGCCATAAAATACAGTGTCTATTGCAGCTCTTTCCCAAACTTATAATGGAGCCAAACCATGCGTGCCTGCATGTTGTTGATACCTTTGCTGTTACCACTAATCATCTAGTTGGCTGAAATATTAACTCTGTTGGGAAAAATTCACTTTTAAAATTTAGCTGTTTTTCAGGGTCCAGCTCAACTTGTACATACCATATTAATACTCACCTGGACTACACTTAGACTCAATTTAGGCTGTTTTGGGTGGGTAATAAATCTCATATTCTCCACCTTGTTTTCTAATATACTCCACGCCTTCAGGCACAATATAGCATATGCTCAAAATCTAGGTTTATCCAATCGCTACGCATTGTTCACGTGTAGTGATTTAATGAGCGCTATTATTTTGTCACGTGAGGACGCATAGTTGCCATGGCGTTAGTATTATCTCAAGAAAACCAGCCGCTTTCGCCCAGCCTACAGCAGAAACAGCCGTGGATGAGGTAAGTAATCTGAGTGTAATGTGAAATAGAGTCTAAAGCAGTTAAACGGGTACAATGTGGAGTCTATGAAATTTATAAACCCTCAGGCCCTTAGTAGCGCCCTCGCTTCGCTCGTGCGCTACAGCCCGGGCCTTCGGGTTTATAAATTTCATAGACTCCACATTGTGCCCGTATAACTATTATTTAACATGTGTAAGTGTGTCATGATAGCATGTTTTATGTACTGGTCTTCAATCCACATGTACACAGATAGTAAAGCACTTGGAATTTTGCCTTTTTCTCATGCTTTATTAGCACCTTGGCTGTGTGCCTCATGCTTTAGAATCTGTATAGCACTTGCAGCAATGCTTTAACATATATGTGCCAGATTTTACAAAACCAATCTAAATTGCACATTAGGCAAAATCAAACTAACACCACTAGTGGATAGCTGTACTACCATACAGGTTTTGACACTCAGCTATTGGTTTTGACCTTCAGCATTGCTTAAACATTAAAATATATTTTCTGAGTGGTGTGGAATGCTCTAAAGGCAGTTAAGGACCAGCTTGACAAAAATCAGTAGTGCACTGGTGGAGGCCTTATATAGTTGGCCAAATGTTTTCTGTGTTGATTTTGCTGCAATCAGCCACTAAGAAGCCAACTTAGCCCTGTAAACTCGTGTCTGTTCTTCAGTTGTTGTATGCCTCCATTTTGAAGTCTATCTCTTGCCAACCCCACCATACCTACCCTACACCCATTTGTGGGCACTTGTGATGCTACTTCACTCATTCAACAGGCTACAAGTACTGGACATGGTCTGAAAGGTAATAAATTGATGCATCTCTTGGGTAAGTTTTCTTTGTGTATTCTCTATCCTTGGCAACATACAACTATCTCTCTTGAAACTTCTAATGGCCAATTTGGATTGCTTTTCAAAATCCAGTCACAAATAAGTATGTATGTGTGGTGAATTATACTCTATATACATGCAAAACAAAGCTGTGACTTTGACAACACAACCTCTATTGGATACCGTATAAAGGGAAATTTTGACGAATTAGGTGAATTGCTACAAATTCACCAAAGTTTAACCCACTGATTACTTGTAGTGTTGGAGAAAAGTATCTTTGTAGCTAAGATTGAGCTTGAATTTGCCAAAGTTTATTTCGCCCAATGCAATATAGCTTGCTATTTGCAAAGTTTCCTTCTATACGCTATATAATAAGGTGAGCAATTATTAACACTGTAGATGTGAAATGCCTTTCTCATTGTTGATACAATATATGTAATACGTGCAGGACACATTATCATAATTATTATTGTGACGGAATTTTCAATGTACGCACATTTTTCAAAATTTCAAATCAGTGATCTATGTTGTAGAGATAAAGAGATGGACTGGCAAAGTTTCAGCCTCATAAGTTAAGTAGTACAGGAAGTACAGCACTGGAAAGCCGGGCAAGTAGCCATGAAATACACACAGTACTGAACACTTGCAGTATATGAAAGGCATGGGTGCAGACAAGTTTGGACATGGACAGAGACGTGTATGTATCTGGAATGCATACCTTGACTTGTGAATAAGACACCAGCTGGTAATTTGGTCTTTACCCCTAGAATACAATTACTGTTGGTGATATAGTCAGGTTCACTATGTACTTTTGTTCAACGTTTATGGAGATTAGCAAACCTATACATTTTTGGAAAGCTTAGAGCATGAGAAATCTGAAAATTAATGTTTACATTTGCACAGATTCCTGCAAGGTCAGTATTTTAAAATTTCAAAATGGCAGCCAATAAAGTAAGAAATTCCCGATATATCATAAGAAATTCCCGATATATCAATTTAAATTTGACATAAAAGTTCATCAATAAACTCAACAAATTCTCTGGTGACATTTTTACATCTCTATTTATTAGAGGTGATAGTTAATCAAGAACAATTAGAAGTTTTTACAAACAGAATAGAAGAGTATCCATTATGCTGCAATAACTCAAGAATAGTTCTAAGCGAAAAGAATTGTGGAATATTCCAGATTAATTTAATGAGATCTATGTATAACTGGAACAAAGTATAAGTTTGGCTTTCACTGAAACAGTTCAAGCCTAAAAACAGCAGAAAAATTGAGTTACTCTAATAGAGCAGTCACATACTCTAATAAAGCAGTCAACTTTGAGTCCATATTGCTAATGTAGCAGTCACTTTTATGAAACTCCTAGCTAGTGTGCTTATGTTAGACATAAATTTCAGGAGATTAGCTAATACTAGGTTTGAAAGAATAATTGTAATTTGCATAAAATATTCTCTCTTAAAAGAAACTTTGTTAATTAGCAATTGGCAACTATGACTTCACCCTGACTAGATCCAAGAGCACTTTTGCACGTACCAGTTTGTGGCATGCATTGACACAGTTTACTATGTCAAATAACTTTGCTTAAAATTTATGGGCCTACATAATTATTATTAGAAAGCTTAGAGCATGGAGATCAATGCTTACATTTATACAGATACCTACATGTTAGTCAATTAGCAGTTTGAAAATAGCAGTCCATATGGTGCAAATTTCTCCATATATCAGCCTCTTATTGACAGAGAATTGCAAAAAACACTATTTCTATGTTCTCACACCCATATAGAACCATTAATAGCCTCTAAAATGCTAAGAAACTTAAAAGCAATTCATTTGGCAAATAGTTATTGCATGAAACAAAGTGAATAAGTGAATTATTTTACACTGAGATGTAGGGTACAGCTATGTATAAAGACATCATGGTTACGTACGTATGTACATGTACATGTATTTATATCTATTACAGTTAATTCAAAGATATGAACCTTATGTCTATTACAGTTAATTCAAAGATATGAACCTAACAATCATCATGATCAACACTGTCACTGTTGTCATTTTCGATGTATTATATACAGTATGATAGTATTATATATATTAGGGATCATGCAGAATTGAGCTTTTCCAGGTCAAAATATCATCCTAAAACCAGTCTCAATTTCCCTTCATGACAGCTTTGCAACATTGGCTAGGCACAGCCAAGCTCAAAAATGTCTTTAGACTAACCCCAAACTCTTCCAACAAAATTTCTATAGCATTTTATTAAAGTTTTTCTATTCAACAGAATTTTACGCTGACTGACTGACTGACAGCCAAGCATAATTTGACATATGGGCTTGAATTTGCCAACCACAGTACATACAATACACACATCATGGGCTTGCCTTTGTCCTCCTTTGTGTTCCAGTTCTCTTCACTGACAATGCAAGGTGTCAATTTACACTACATAATGTGATACGGCTCAACTGTGGCTGTGTTAGCTTATCGCCAGTATTTTCCATAGCAATATGATTGATAGTGGAGACACTTCGCACGCTGTTTTTTGTTTGCAACGCTGTGTAATGTGAAAAGCATAGCTGAAAATGAATCGTAATGGCTTGCTACAAAATTGATAGTTGGGGGCTTGGGGCATGTGTCCAGGTGTAAGGTTTTCCAAGTGCCCTTCTTCCTTTGATGCAGTATATGCGCGGGTTCACCAGTCATAATTATGTTAGTCCCACATTTAATCCCTATATTTCAGTCTATACAGTAGTGAACAAGAGAGGTTGCCTATATTCTGCAGTGGACATTTAATCCCTAATTCAGTCGTGGTTATAGACTGAATGAAGTATAGGTCCACTAGTATATCTGTAGATGTTAAGGCAACCTCTCTTCTTTCACTACTTTTTAGCAATTCCTTTGTTTCTTCACTTTTTTGATCGTAATCCAACTTAAAAATTTTCATTTTTCCTTCTACTTGTATGTATAAATCTCCGTCACTTGTGCATCTGTACCACACAAACACAGTTCTGTGCAAGGTAAATTGTTGTAATAGCACCAGCATTTTAGCATGGAGCAGTTACTTGTAAGCCTGTCATTAAAAACATCTTGGCTAGATTTTTTTCATCTTCTGGATAAGAATCACTCCATCGACAATGGCAATATTTGGATTATTTAAAGATGGTAATCATTCTGTCACTGAAAAAGAAATTTACATTGGATAACAGTTAGGTAACAGTGGATACTAATTTTCAAGATCATGTATCAATTTTAACTTGTTGGTGCATGTCTATCTGGTGCATAAAATTGCTCTTGGTGATCATGGTGAATTCATTGTTTATGTAAAAAAGAAACTTCCCTTTTAGGAGAGAGCTAATTCCATTTACTTTTAAAATGAAAATTCTTTCAAAATTCGTCTAGTGCTAATTATGCTAAACATATGTAAGCATATTACCAAAAAAATGGACTCAAAAGTTGACTGCCTTTAAGCGACTGCTCTATTAGAGTATCTACATTTTTGGCTTTTTAAAGGTTTGAACTGTTTTAGTAGAAGCCATTATTATACTTTGCACTAGTTATACTTTGCACCAGTTATACTCCAAATAATCCAGAATATTCATTAATTCTTTTCATGATAAATTATTCCTGAATTATTGCAGTATAGCTAATAGACGTTCTTCTATTCCCTTTGTAAAAACTTTCAATTGTTCATGATTAAATGTCTCACCTCTAATGAAAAGAGGTGTAAAAATGTCACCAGAGAATTTGTTGAGTTCATTTATTAAACTTTTATGTTAAATTTAACTTGATATATTAGAATTTTCTTATTTTATTAGCTGTCACTTTGAAATTAAAAAATGCTGACCTTGCAGGAATCTGTTCAAATGTAAACATTGATTATCAGATTCCTCATGCTCTAAGCTTTCAAAAAATGTATAGGTTTGCTAATCTCCATAAACTTTGAGCGAAAGTGTATTTTTTGACATAGTGAACCTGACTAATAGGTTGAAAACTATTATAATTCAAGCTTGAAAATTTGGGAAGAGTATATATGAGACCACTTATTCAGTGATCCTCACATTTTAGATTGAAATAATATAACAATGCAACCAGTCCCTCTAATGAAGAGCTGTATTTTCATATTAAAAGTTGTTCAAACAATAAAAATAGTCATTCAAAGGCTGGACCAGGAGTTTGCAATGGAAAGGGCACACCCAAGCAAAGTGGCTATATGAGTCTAGCATATGAGTAGCACGCTGGTGCCCCAGTGCTGATTACTAGGTAGTGTGACCATGTAGCAGCAGCTGAAGACTTTTGCTTTGGTTGCGTGTGTGTGCGTGTGCATGCGTGCGTGTGTGTGAGTGTGTGTGTGTGTGTGTGAAAGTGTGTGTGTGTGTGTGTGTGTGTGTGTGTGTGTGTGTGTGTGTGTGTTAGAATGTGTGTGTGCATGTGTGTGTGTGTGTGTAGGTGTGTGTGTTTGTGTGTGCTTGTGTGTGTGTGTGTGTGTGTACATGCATACAAAGAATATCAAATAGATTTAAAAGTAGAGGCCTAATGAAATTTAAGTATAGAACATGCAGGCATGTATCAATATGTATACCAGTTTGGTCCTGCTTGACCAATGAAATGCCAGACAAAGATGGTCCACAATGACCCCATTTGCTTTAATTTTAATTTACAGCTGTTTAAATGTTATGCATGCATGCTGCTATATAAAACTTGCACATTGTTGTGTGATTGCTATAATTACGTGTACACAGTGTATTCATAAAGGATGTACAAAAACATATCCTACTCAGCCCTCTCTAGCTAAAATAATTATTAACAACTGAGATACTCTACGAGAACATACTAATAGAACAGTTTCTGCATTGTCTCAGGTATTACTACTCTGAAATAATTTGTGGCAACTAAATATGTTGCTGAAACAATAAAAATAGTCAGAAAATAAATGCCTAGATATGATTTCATTGGATGAAGAAGACAAGCAGATAAAAGAAACGAAAATGCGGAGAGGGCCTACACTTGTGGGAGCCCCAAAAGGCACATCCCATTGATGAGTTCATTATTGTGGGGTAAAATGATGGCCATGTGCTGCTTTATTTGGCCTCTAGCCTTGCAACGGTGGTCAGACAGTGAGTGAGAGTGGCAGACCAAATTTCAAATTTTGGCGATTGAAAAATTCTATATCCAGTCACCAGTAAGTATTTTATAGTTTTTAATGCTGTATTTCATGTTAGATGGACTAATATTATTCTGTAAAGGTGATTTTCATGGGATAAGATGTCTAGGATGATTTTTGAAGGCAGCATGCACCACTTTGGGGGATTCCTACTTAAACAGTACTACCGTTCTGCTTGATAACTGCCAAGCATTGTATACGACAATACAAAAAATGCAGAATTTACAAGCTAAACTTTTGGCAACTGCTTATAAAATTACATGTATGCTTTATTTTTCTGGACATCACTAAACTGACCTGACACTCATGAACTTGAGTATCACTGGTATAGTGCAAATTACCATCATTACAAAATTTTTAATTATAATTTCCTTTACTTTGGTCCTTTGTATGGCATTTTACAGGTCAAGCTATCCTGCAGGACCAAACTGGTATACATGTTGATACATACCTGTTCCATGCTCTGTGTAACTTTTATTGCCCTCTACTTTTAAACCTGTTTGGCATCCTTTGCACACACACACACACACACACACACACACACACACACACACACACACACACACACACACACACACACACATACACACACACACACACGCACACACGTGTGTGGAAACTGTATCAGCTGACAGGACACTCACTATAATCATGCAGTTATAGCTTACAGTCCCTAATTAACTATAATGTTGTGTACATGTAAAAGTACAGTGATTTTAAGTAGCTAGACTATGCAGGTACTGTAGTAGCTGAGTTGTAGCCTTGTCTTATAAGGTCTACATTAACTGAAACATATATATTCTCAAGTGAATGCCCTCTTCTGGAATTATTTTAAAAATCCTTTGGTTGCACCATGAAAGTAATCCAACAGTACCTTTCTTATTATCTGCATCACCACCTTCCACTTTAGTGGTCTGATCATCTTCTTCCAAGGGTTTTGGCTGCTGATCAGTGTGTGGATCTTTCTCTGCTGGCGTACCTCCAAAACTAGTTACACCTTATATTAAACCACGTTGTAAATTTCTTTCAAACTTTTGTTATACCGGTTGGCCTACCATATTGCTCTCCTTCATCTGAATTTGTGGGATGTTTGGAAATATCACGGGACTGGCCCTTTTCACTGTCATCTACTCTGCTTTTGCTGCAACAGCATTTTCTAAAGTAATGATAGTACACAAAAATTTTTATCACGCACAAAAATAAAGCGAATAATAGTAAACCATAAATTAAAGCAAAAGCAGGATCATGGTAAAGGTTTTTGTAAAAATCTTTTCTTATGATTTACGTGAATGACTGTTCTATTAGAGTAGTTTAATCTATTATAAAAAATTTCATGTAAGAAATTTTCATACAAGTTTTACATATGAAAATTATTAATTTAAAATGAATTTAAAAAGCAAATTTAATTATAAATCCATAAATACATTTAAGTACAATGGGATAGATACGTATGGTGTTTGTACACTGTACATGTATACTGTACTGTATGTTGTAATTGAAACACTGCCATGCTGTGTGCAGAAAATATACCACATACAAGTAAGTGCATTGAGAGAGTAACACAGCAAGAGACTAAGCAAGTGCCGTTTTTATCTTGAGGCATCCCTGAGTTCCATATTTTTCATACACACAAGTATAGACAGTGTTTTAATTGTTGTATATTGTACTTTCTGTCATCTTGCTTGGAGCATCTATCTCAAGCCCCCAAACCATTTTAAGTTCCGTGATCAGAGGGTCCATACAATCTATTTCTAGTCATACAACAAACAAGTAGGATTATTTTAGCAAGTTTTTGGCTATTTACATTAATCATATGTATGCTGTCTGAGTGGGATTGTATTTGCAACATTCTTATTGTAACTGCATGCAATATGAAAAATACTGACAATTTCGGTTATGAAGGGAAGCCACGTGTCCCATTCAAAGTATCCCATTCTGGTAAGTCCATGAAGAATGCATTGTACATACTTTGATATGCCAAAAGGCATGTGTCCGGCTAAAGTGACATCAAACTGTGAAAACATCAAGCCCATAGCCTTAGCCGTTACCACGTTAGGCTTGTCTGAAGGTATCAGTCAGTTGCACAACATATGTGACTGAATTTTGGAAAACCGTCGATATACGCACAATAGTACTTTTGTAATAAAATGCTTTTAAAAACTATGGTAAAAAAATGCAAGCTCCAGAAAAAAATTACGCAAGTTTTTATTGCCTCACTGGTAAGAGAATTAAGCCTTCAATCGATAAATCCTGGGCATCATCATGTTCGCCTGTTCATAGGGAGTACAAAAATCTTTGTTTCATCTCCATACACAAAAGAATTTCAAAAGTTACAGATGTTTGTTTAAATTGCGGTGATGAAAGAGTTTACCAACAATCGTTTTTCAGTTAACTTGCCTTCCTTCTCGAACACAGAATCATGCCTGGGGAAAAACTATACCTTGGTGGATGCACAAAGTCATGGCGAACACAATGAGCCAAGATTCAATTTCGTGTGCCGTTGTATCAGTAAGTTATGATAGTTTATGTAAGCGCCTGTAGATTCTTTTCTCGATAACTGCTATACATATCAATTTATTTACTTGTCCAGCTGTCTAGTGGTGTATTTCCAATGCTGCTTAACTTATGAAGCTGAAACTTAGCTAGTCCATTCCTCTGTCCCTGTAGAAAAAAAACACAAATAAAATGCATTTTGAAAATTGTGCGGATATCGATGGTTTTCTAAAATTAGGTCACATATTATTGAAGCATAAAATTACATATGAAAACAATCCACAAGTTTTAATAAAGCTGAAGCAAGTCCCAAAGCAATTAAACCTATGTATATACCATGTTATTTACGTACTTGCTCATGGAGAGTTTGAATATCTTTGTTTTGTTTCTGTAGCCCAAATGGTATGCATTAATGTGACTGGATCTCTGAAAAGGGGTCTTATAGCCTTTCCAATTGCATGTACTTGGCAATCCATAACTTGTATTGTACCAGCCTGAAAATTGGTTACTTTACATTCCTAACATTACACTATTCCTGGATGTAATATTAAGACAATAGGTTAAACACATGATGAGTTGTCACTTGTCAAACTTGAAAAGGCTATAAGATCCCTTTTCGCAGATCCAGTCACATTTGTTTATGACAGTAAATTAATGTAAAGTAGAAAAAGGTTAAATGTGACTGGATTTTGGAAAATCACTCATATGAATGCATCGTTGAAGCATGCCTCAAAGTTACCAGGAACAATTTATCATTTCTTCAAGTTGAATGGGGACATGTTTGGCAAAAGAAAATATAGAGCAGCCTTGAAAATGTTTCTACAGGATTTATGCATGAAATACAAATTACACTTCCTTAGTAATGCATAGCAATAAAATTTAGTAAATTATGAAACAAAAACTAAATTATTTGTGCATGTGACTACTGGATTTTGGAAAATCACCAATATGGGTTCATTGTGAAAAAATATTTTAAAGTGGTCAAGGTAATCTCGTAGAGTTTCCAACCATTTTAGATAAGCTTTTCACCAGTATTGCTGTATCATGAGTCCCCCAAAAATAGTGGGGTGGGCAAAAGATAGACTACAAAATGGACAAGGATGGTATTTGAAAGCACAAGACTACAAAACAACCCATCAGAGGCAGGAAATAGGCTGACACCTCACAAAACAGACGTACAAAACACATTCAGTTCCCTGCTTGTCTTTTCAGAGTGTTTGAACCCTTTGTAATCACTGGGCATTCAAAGACCTGTAGGCATGGCTATACAGGCCATCAGAAAACAGCCTACCAAAAGCAGACCAACAGGTAGAAGGCAAGTTTGATGTGGAAATAGTTAGCATGATAGTTCAGCAACTCCACATATACTTTTCTACAAAACGAAATATAAAAGAATAGGTGAACTTATGCATGCTATAAAAAAATACACAAGTTTAAATCAAGCCATTACTCAGTGAGGCAAGTTTCAAATCAATTGATATCTTATTTGCTAAATCATGGAGACTTTGAATGCCTTTGTTTTGTTTCTGCAACCTCCTGCCATGGGTATGCATGTTATGTGTGTTTGTATACAATTCTGCAAACATAAGTTATTCATTCGAAATTCCTTCATTCTTGTATACAAATGCAAATACAAGGCTAAATGTATGCTTTGGTGGACCATGGTGAACATTTTTTGGTTAATCCCAACTCTGTATACCAATGTAAACAAATGCTATGGCTGTGAATGTAAGCTCCCGTAGTTTATTGCTGTACAACTCCATTTCTTTCCTATACTTACTACCTAGCACAATATTGTGATTCCAAAGCTAATTAAGATTATAGATTGAAAGTTAACTCTGGAAACCCATTCATATTAGGCATTTACAAATTATATTGAGGCAATATGTGACTGAATTTCATATAACCCGGCTTTCACACACACACAATCAAACTTATGTTTATACCAGAAATGAATTGCTGGTCTAATACACTATCATATTCGACTCTGTATTTCCTTCAGGACTGGCAGGTCTGGTTTCTTCAGCAGCTATCTTCCGACCCTGTCAAAGCCATGAGTGGACGACTGGTGCCATTAAAGGGCCATGGCTTTGTGGTAAGGGTGTGTAGTGAGCTGGGACTTCACAGAGAGCTCGCCAATAATGCTCTCAGTCAATTTGAAGTGATTTGAGGGCCGTGGAGAGCCAAAACTTGGCCTCTGGATTCCATTCGTCTTCTTGCTCCATTTTATACTCCTATATTAAGCCCACCCACCACCGCCCCTATTACTACTACCTGTGATATTATTACCCACTTGAAAAAGCTTCCCAAAACAGGGCATACTTTGGGTATCAGAAACTTATACAGTGAAAGCTAGTGAATAAATGAATAATTGGCGCAAATTTTGTGTGCACAGCTGTAGGCACTGTGAAGTTACTACACAATGATTACTTAAAATCGTCATATAGCTGTATCTCCTAATCAAGTTTTGTGCATCGAAGCCGGGTTTTGTCAAATCCATTTACATATAAGAAATTTGGAAATTGTGCAAACTATGTAGTGTTCTGCTGAGATGGTCACAAATTAAATCATTCAAAATCAAAAGTAACGGGTATAATATTTTGCATTCTAAACAACACAAAACCTTCACTAAACTGAAATTGCATTTGTGGCTTCTGCTAGTATGCTAGCTACACTGCTAAAATGCCTCCAATTGAGTTTTTGAATCCACATGCAGCAATACATTATCTAAAGCAGCAGTACATACTATATAATGCAGTGAGGACCAAGTACTTCCTACCTTTTTTGCATAGCACAAGTACGGTAACATTTTAATGCAACAATCCTAATAGATGTTAGCCGAGGATACATGATAAAATGCTATCATGACAGTGGTGGGATTCCACTGGTTGTTGCACACTTACACATGTTAATAGTAGTACCAATCCAAGTGTAAGTAACATGTAGGCTTGAGCCAATTATGCTTTGAAAATATCTTATAATGCTTTTGAAAAGAAATCAAGCCTATTATGTTGCTTCAAAATCAAATTGTGTTCAAGTGCTGACTGTTTCATTAGAGTGTATCAGCATTTCTTGTATTAGAGTAAGTCACTGCTCTATTAGAGTATCTCAATCATCAGCTGAGAAACAGTAATAATAATATGAAATGCAGTAATATGTGTAGTGTATTAATGTTTTGCTGTATTGTTGGCATGCATTGTGCATTTAATTAAAATTCATTAAAATCATCCCGTAAGCTGGTATTTTTACTAGATGCTTGATGCTTTTACTAGTCTACTAAGCTCAAAATTATGCTAAGACAAGCTTACCCGTAAAATATAACAAGCCAGTGTAATGATCATAAACTTCAGTAATTTTCATAGTCTACTTAGCTGCCAAATAGCGTGTTCTGGTAAGAATGTTGGCACTACCCAGCTATCATTTGGGGCTGTTGACTACTCATAAACTTTATTACCATAACTGTAACTGTGTAAAATGCTTTGAAGTATAGTGGTCCCTCGATTATCTGGCCATTGATTAACCAAACGTTTGGTTATCTGAACTGTAGCGATGAGTGCTCTATTAGAGTATTTTATATATATTTATGGTGTGCATTCTATTAGAGTAATTGAGCAAGGCTCTGTATATTGATTATCCGTACTTTTCAATTATCTGAACACACCTGAGGCCCAACGAGCTTGGGAAATCGAGGGACCACTGTATTACAAGTACAGTTGACCAAGCTAAAGAATGCTTCATACCACAACTGTACTTCATGAAAATAACCTTTTCCATGCAAAACTTTTAATAAGCAGACACTTACCATACACACACACACACACACACACACACACACACACACACACACACACACACACACACACACACACACACACACACACACACACTTGCACACGCACGCACACACAAGTACACGCACACACACGTACCTAAGACAATAGTATATCCAGTATAATGGACATAGCCATAATAAGCAGCAACATAAGTGGCATCCACCCTAAAATTATATTATTTGAATTGTTACAATCACTGATATCTTTTAACATCCCACAATACCACAGGAATGCATATTAATGTAAAGCACTAACAATACAATGAATTTCTGTACTATATGTGACTGGATTTTGGAAAAACGATCCAAATTGCACATTAGAAGTTTCAAGATAAACGGTTTTAAAGAATTCAAGCCAGCATAACTCTCCAAGGATAGCAAGCATGCATATGAAGTTTACACTAAAGATGTCCAGTACTTGTAGCTGTTCATAGAGTTTCCCGCCAAAAATAAGATAGAAAATCAGAGCAGTTGGATGAGCAAAGTAGTATCACGAGTGCTCACAAAGGGGTGGAGGGTGGGGGTGGTGGGATGGGATAAGGGTTAGACCTCAAAATGGAGGCAGACCATGATTGGAGTCCAGACACGAGATTACAGGGCTGTGCTGGCTCCTTAGTGGTAGATAAGTAGCAAAATCCACAGAAAACGTCTGGCCAACATTATCAGGATGTCCACCAGTAAACCTCTGGTTCTTGCCAAGCCAGGTCCATCACAAGGCCTAAAACCGCCATTTGAGCTCTACACACCACCCAGAAAAGACGTCGGTTGAAACCAGCCTTGAGTAGTTTGAGTAGTACTGAGTTTCAACACTACTAGTATGATAGTGTAGCTATCCACTGGAGGTGGTAGTTTGATTTTGCCTCATATGCGATTTGGATTGGTTTTGTAAAATCTGGTCACATGTACACTTGGAGTTACACAGTTATGTACATAATTAACTACTATAGGCTTTCAACCGGGATAAAAAGAATATATGACCAGATCTGCGCAAACTTGACACAATCGTGCATTTTTAAGCCAGGCATGAGTCCACAGCATTCCAAAAGCCAGCTGTGGGTCAGCGCCTGGTTTACTAAAATTGTTGGCGTGAAAGTGTGTGTGTATCTACATACCTATCTACCTATGTTTGTCCATATGCACCCACATGAGCAAAATCATTAAAATTAATAATGGTAAAAGCAGCTTTTACGTAAGAAGTAAAAGAGAAATGAAGTTTGCATTAAACTTCTTCACAGGTAAGCTTTGCTCTGAGATGCTTCTTTTTGGAGGTCTGAAATACGGGTGTGGTGACTCTCCACAGACTTTGTGAATTACCTCCCCTTCAGGGTTTTACAGACATTTAACAACTGATAAACAATGATGCAGGCCTTGTAGACTACCAGGAATAGCCTATCCCTTCAAGTTGAAAGATGGTGTATCCCTTACGTATGCAAATGAGAATGAAGAGCAGTTTTGAGGCTTTGTTGAGAGAATTTGTGGGGAAAAACATGAGTCAAATTATAATACAGTTTAGAAAATACTTCTGTGTATAATATGTTGGTGTGGTTTGTTTAACCTTAGCAGTGCATAGCAACATAATTAAAAGAATTTTGAAAATTTCATGAATTACAAAATACGAGAATTACACACTAATAATAATGTATAATTGCACAACCAATGTTTATAACAATAAAAGTAGCTGCTTGGCACCTGGTTTTTAGAAGTAACACAACATCAACTTGTTTTGAATTCCTGTTTATTAATAATTAATTATCAAATATCAATAATATACTTAGCCAAATGCATGCTCTGGCAAAGGTTCAGTCTGATATGGCAATAACTTTGGAAGATACAGCCCTACAAAGTAGCAACAACAGAAAAATTGATTTGTACAGCAAGTATAAGGAAAAAAAATTACAAGTGCTTACTAAAATGGTTGTAACGTACGTACAGAAAGACACGCAGGGTTGATATTTGTGACCGTATTTGCAAAAAGAGGTCTTCCACACACATCCAATGCCATGAACTTGAGAGACCATAACTTGGTATTCAAGTAACATGTAAATCTGAAATTTTCTTCATTTATTTACCCATCACTTCTAAATTTCAAGTCAGTATCCTTTTCCAATCTTAAGTTACAATTTGTCAAAATGTTTAAATTGGATGTGGGTGAAAGACCCCTTTTTGCAAATACAGTCACATTTGCACAATCGTGTTCACCATGAGTAAATTAATTGGTACATTTTTCTTGTGTCACCTTTTGTACCTACATACAAAGGCGAAATTGTGGAAAAACCGGTCTTATTACCTATTTAAAAGTATCGAGAAATGCCAGTTTTAAGTATTTAGTGTGTTGTAGCTCACCAATGGTTGAAGCTACGTATGTGTACCAAATGTTCACACATTTTACATCAATTCCTTACCTTCCAGAGCATCTACTGTGCAAGTAGCCAACAACTAAGTTTCCTGCCATTTTAGATAGCTTTTAAACCAAGGTTGACTGTATCAGGTGAGCTGCAAAAGGGGTGGGAGGCAGGGGCCTGGAAGGTGGGAAAGATGGTTTTCAAAAATTGAAAAGGAAGGCGTAGGGATGAATTAGGCAAAGTTGTGGGCCACTGAGGTCTCAAAATTGACTACAATGAAAGGAAATTCACAGCAGAGGTACGTATTCAACACCACAGAGCTGTACAGCCACATACAGTCATCTCCAGGCTAACCAGACTTCCATTAAGGCCCCACACTGCACATACAGATTTCCACTGGGCTTGGGATTAGCAGCCAGCAAAACCAGATCACTCAAGTCTAGTTGATTTTGATTGTGGAATTAGATAGATTATTCATGTAGCTTTGTGTCCTGAGTGAAAAATCGAATCTGCTGACATGGGCAATAAGACCAGTTTTCTCAGACTGGGTCACAATTAGTGAAGGCTTCCCCACATCTAGCACTTCCTTTGGTATGTATCGTCATCTCCTAAGGCCTTTTTTGCAAATGTTAAAACACATAAGTTCAATGTATGTTTGTTGTAAGCCTTTAATTAATGTGTAGACCAGTATATTTGAGGCATAAATAAAACTCTGAAACTTGTATAGCCACATGCTACAGTACTTACAGTCAAGGTTGCTGTAAAATAGTTTTAAACTAGGCACGCACCCACAGCCGGCCGAAGACCGGCTGTGGGCATGGGCCTGGTTTACTGAATTGTTTTCGTAAAAGTGTGTGTGTGTACCTATCTACCTACATATACCTATGTCTGTCCATACGCACCCACGTGAGCAAAATTGTTAAATAATGGTAAAAGCAGCTTTTACATAAGAAGTATATAAAACAAAATGAAGTCTGTATTAAACTTCTGCACAGGTGAACTTTGCTCTGAGGTGGTTTCTTTTTGGCAGACTGAAATATGGGTGTGGCCACTTTCCTCAGACTTTGTAAACTACCTTTCCTTTGAGGTTTTCAGGCATTTAACAACTTTAAAAAAACGGTGCAGGCCTCGTACACTACCATCAATAGCCTATCGCTTCAAATTGAAAGGGGGCGTATCCCTTACGTACACAAAAAAAATGAAGAGCAGCTTTGAGGCTTTGTCGAGAGAATTTGTGGGGAAAATACAATAGTCAAACTATAAAACAGATTAGAAGATACTTCTGTGCGTAATATGTTGGTAAAAGTGGTTTGTTTAACAAGTGCTCCCTTAGCAGTGCATAGCAACGTAATTGAATGAATTACAAAATTTTCATGAATTACAAAATATGAGAATTAGCTAATAATATTATTGCACAACCTTATTGTAAAATAGTAATACATAGTTGGTTAATTCATAGTAGCATATTATACTATCTATGGTTACTTCCAGATGAGTTAGCTAGCTGTACGGCACCTGGTTTTTAGAATTAGCACAGCATCAACTTGTTTAATACCATAAACAACCGTAGATCTTGGGTTCAAACTTGTGATAGAACCACTATGACCTTAATTACTTTGTTGAATGACAGGAGGATGCATATCTCTTGTGTCCCACCCCTGGATGTCTTTAAACAAACTGGGTGATACATAGACAAAGGTCACTGTTGTTGAGCATAAAATGAACTGTAACAGACACCAAAAGTCAAATCTGTGATGGCTCCATCTCTCAAATTTCATGTCACCAGGTCTACAAACTGTGTGGAAGTTTCATACTTTTATCACAAAATGCACAATTTTTCTGCTATGCTGCTGTACTATAGTACAATGATACAGTGTATGTTGGCACCATTTCGTCTAGCAATTGTTATTCCTTACTGAAATGACATCAAGACACATGGTAGTATGTCGTGCGGCCCAAGAAGCCGGCTCGCAACACCCTTAGTATATTGACAGGAAGAACAAAAACGCAATTTTCGCACCTCCGTAGCTCTGTACTGCCTTGCTGAAACAAGACGATTTTTGCTGTGGACACTCCCTCCAACTTCAGCACTACACATTCCAAATTTGAGCGAAATCGCTTCAGGTGTTCCCGAGATATGCGACTTCAAAAAGTGGCTTAGTTTCTTCGTTTTTTCTTCTTATTTTTCTTCCTCTTTTCGCACACTTACAAAAACTGCTATAAAATGCGAACGCTATATCCGATTGCCTTGCCATTTAGCACACAGAAGGGGGGTATAAAGGCGCATCTTGGTACCAACATTCGCTGGAATATGATAAACAGGCAAAGAGTTATGGGCGATTATTTACGAAAAAAAACACCAATATGTTGTCATGCCTACAGGGTAAACTGTGTATGGGAAGAAGCTGAAAATCGGTGGGTGAATAGGTTAACTATTGAACCTCAAACCTTTTGTGGTTTGAAATAAATCGAGCTTAAAACCAGGAAGATACAACGAAAAAATCAACAGTGTGTAACAATTATGCAATCGAGATTAGCTAATAAAAAAACCACTGCTTGCCACGCCTACCAGATGAACCGCTTTGGGTAATGCTTTAAAAATCGTTGTACAGATGAAGTAATCATCTTAGAAAGGCTCATCAATGGTGTGGATGAATCAGACTTAAAGCCACGGAGTTATAACACGAAATCCAACTTGGTGCAGCAAGTGCGAGATCGAGATACTCTAATAGAGCAGTCATCCTAATAAAGCGGTCACCTTAAGAGAATTCAAGAGATCAGCTAGAAACAAGTAACCTGTATAAAGATCAGCTACAAACAATTCACACTGTAGAGAGATCAGCTAGAAGAAGTTACCTTGTAGGGAGTTCATGCAACTATATGGAAAGGGATAGTTCAGCTAGAAGAAATCACCTTGTAGAGTTCAGCTACAAACAAATTGCCCTGTAGAGAGATCAATAGAAGAAGTTACCTTGCAGAGAGTTCAGCTACAAAGAAACCATCATGTAGAGAGTTCAGCTACAAACAAACCTCCCTGTAGAGAGATCAGCTAGAAGAAGTTACCTTGTAGAGATTTCAGCTACAAAGAAACCATCATTTAGAGAGTTCAGCTTCAAACAAATCACCTGTAGAGAGTTCAGCTACAAACAAATCTCCCTGTAGAGAGACCAGCTAGAAGAAGTTATCTTGTAGATAGTTCAGCAACAAACAAATCACCCTGTAGAGAGATCAGCTAGAAGAAGTTACCTTGTAGGGAGTTCATGCAACTATATGGAAAGGGATAGTTCAGCTAGAAGAAATCACCTTGTAGAGTTCAGCTACAAACAAATTGCCCTGTAGAGAGATCAATAGAAGAAGTTACCTTGCAGAGAGTTCAGCTACAAAGAAACCATCATGTAGAGAGTTCAGCTACAAACAAATCTCCCTGTAGAGAGATCAGCTAGAAGAAGTTACCTTGTAGAGATTTCAGCTACAAAGAAACCATCATTTAGAGAGTTCAGCTTCAAACAAATCACCTGTAGAGAGTTCAGCTACAAACAAATCACCCTGTAGAGAGATCAGCTAGAAGAAGTTACCTTGTAGACAGTTCAGCTACAAAGAAACCATCATTTAGAGAGTTCAGCTTCAAACAAATCTCCCTGTAGAGAAATCAGCTAGAATAAGTTTCCTTGTAGAGAGTTCAGCTACAAACAAATCACCCTGTAGAAAGATCAGCTGGAAGAAGTCACCTTGTAGAAAGTACAAAGAAACCATCATTTAGAGAGTTCAGCTTCAAACAAATCACCTGTAGAGAGTTCAGCTACAAACAAATCTCCCTGTAGAGAGATCAGCTAGAAGAAATTACATTGTAGATAGTTCAGCTACAAACAAATCACCCTGTAGAAAGATCAGTTAGAAGAAGTTACCTTGTAGAGAGTTCAGCTATAAAGAAGACATTTTGTAAAGAGCTCAGCTGCAAACAAATCACCTGTACAGAATTCAGCTACAAACAAATCACCCTATAGAGAGATCAGCTAGAAGAAGTTACCTTGCAGATAGTTCAGCTACAAACAAATCTCCCTGTAGAAATATCAGTTAGAAGAAGTTACCTTGTAGAGAGTTCAGCTATAAAGAAGCCATTTGTGACCGGATTTCATATAACAAGGCTTCCACACACACAAAATCAAACTTACGATTTTACCAGAAATGGATTGCTGGTCTAATATACTATCATATTTCACACTGTACTTCCTTCAGCACTGACAAGTCTGGTTTCTGTAGCAGCTTTCTTCCGACCCTGTCAAAGCCACGAGTGTGAGATTGGCACCATTAAATGGCCATGTCTTTGTGATAATGGTGTGTAGTGAGCTGGGACTTCACAGAGAGCTCGCCAATAGTGTTCTCAGTCAATTTGGAGTAATTTGAGGGCCATGGAGGGCCATGGAGAGCCCAAACTTGGCCCCTGGATTCCAATCGTCTTCTTACTTCATTTTGTACCGGTATATTAAGACCACCGTCCACCCCCACCCTCCCACCCTATTACTACCACCTGTGATATTATTACCCGCTCGAAAAAAGCTGCTCAAAACAGGGCAAATTTTGGGTATCAGAAATGTATACACCCACTCAGTGATAGCTAGTGAACAGATGAACAATTGGTGCAAATTTTGTTTGCACAGCTGTAGGCACTGGGAAGTTATTACACAACGATTCCTTAAAATCGCCATATCTCCTAACAAAGCTTTGTGCGTCGAAGCCTTGTTTTGTCAAATTCAGTCACATTTTGTAAAGAGCTCAGCTGCAAACAAATCACCTGTACAGAATTCAGTTACAAACAAATCACCCTATAGAGAGATCAGCTAGAAGAAGTTGCCTTGTAGATAGTTCAGCTACAAACAAATCTCCCTATAGAGAGATCAGCTAGAAGAAATTACCTTGTAGAGAGTTCAACTACAAAGAAATCACCATATAGAGAGTTTAGCTGCAAAGAAATCACCCTGTAGAAAATTCAGCCACAAACAAATTGCCCTGTAGAAAGATCAGTTAGAAGAAGTTACCCTGTAGAGAGATCAGCTAGAAGAAGTTACCTTGTAGATCGTTCAGCTACAAACAATTCACCCTGTAGAGAGAGCATATAGAAGAAGTCACCTTGTAGAGTGTTCAGTTAAAAAGAAACCACCATGGAGATTTCTGTAATAAAAATATGTATTATATATATAATTTGTACATTTACTGATAAAATATTTAAAGTACATCTACTTCATCTTTTCTTCTTCCTGTGGTAAAGAAAAAAGATAGTATACAAATACAAAAAGAAATGAAATCTAATCCAAAACAGCCAAACTGTAAAAAAAGTGTGCGGCCCTCAAAAAGGCTATGGTGAAAAAGATATGAAATCCAAGGTGGCGACCAAGAAATGGCTGTGATGGTAGGTTAATGGTAAAAATTTTAATAATGACAATTCAGGTGAATTTTGTGCCTGGACCAAGCGGCACAAAAATTCACCTGAATTGTCATTATTAAAATTTTTACCATTAACCTACCATCACAGCCATTTCTTGGCCGCCACCTTGGATTTCACATCTTCTTTCACCATAGCCTTTTTGAGGGCCACACACTTTTTTTACAGCTTGGCTGTTGTGGATTAGATATGAACTTCCAGTTTGAACTATTCAATAGATCAGTCTTTATTCACTTACGTAGCAAACCAAATTTTAATTATTTCACGCCAGTGATCGTCATGTTGTAAGTGAAATTGGAAAGCATATCGTACACCAATTATCAGCATGAGGTATGTATTATCGGCATTTGTACTTCAGTGATTGACTAATTATTGGTAAATTTTGCAAATTCATGAGTAACTTTCAGGTGCCTTGTTGGTTCATTGTGAAATTTTTGTGGGATGTACAGTCCTTGGATAACTCCATTTCACAGACGTTTTACAAAGATGAGGCCAGCCTTTCGAGAAATATACAGGTTAGATGTAAAATCATACCAGTTACCAAGATAAAATTATATTACGTATCTGTAACTTCATATATTCCGTAGTCTGTATAATTTACGAGTGATTATAATTAGTACCTGCTGATAATTGGAAACTTATGCTAACTACTATATAATTATAGTATATATACACCTGCCTGCAGATCAGGTGCACTTATCAGCAAATCCCTCACTGCCATGGTACAGGCATGTACAACTATTACAAACACACAGAAATTGTACAGTTCCTCTAATCACATGCATGATCCATTGCTTACTTTATCATCATCACCACCTATAAAATAGAAAGAATCATGGAATAAGTTTGTCTACAGTAAAACATGATGCTTACAAAAAGTATAATACAATGTATGGTAATGCATGAACATTTTAATGAAAGTAATTCTCTTGGTTTAGGCCACATTATTAGTTTCTCATCCCTGCCAGCATCACCGTTTTTCTTATCTCATCAAGGATTGTTTGTGCCACTGGTGGCTAAGGGAGGCCAATTATCACCTTTTATAGTTGGTACCTTGCTAGAACAGTCACAGAAAATTGCATTTTGAGTCATTTTAGCTAGCTAATTCAGCTGTCAAGTCAGTAAGAAATAAAATAAAAATCCACCCTCTCGCACTGCTATTTTGAGTACAGGAGGATGAGAAACTAATAAGTTTTTGTGGCCTTACAGTATAACGATTAGCTAATTACCTGAACTATTTTCTTCATAATATGCACTTTTAGAATGCTCCTCTCTAAAACATACACAGTGACAGCATTAAAAAATGATTTACTATGATGTACTCAAGCTTACCCTTGTTTAACCATGTTGTATGATTGCAAATATCCTGAATAAATGGTAATAATAGTAAATGCAGCAAACCTTACATAAACAAAAATTATGTAAATGTATGTACACTGTATGCTACAGTATAAAATTCTGAATCTACTTATGTTAGTGATCATAAATCATGCACCTGATATGTCACACAGTTACCATTTCTTATGGTATGAGCTACAAAAATAATTATGTGAATTCATGGATGTTGGTTCTGATGGTGGTTGATGATGTAAGTTGCACAAAACATGTCATCTCATGATGAAAAAAAAGCAAATAATCATGGGAAATGCATGACTTAGCAAGCACTATATATTATAGTATATTAAAAATTATAAATTTAATAATAAAGTAGGAATCCAAGCGATAAAAAGTAGTGAAACAAGAAAAGAACGATGGTAGCTATTACAGCATAGCTCAGTGGGAAATCCCTACTTTGGCATGATATGCGACCGGATTTCATATAACAAGGCTTCCACACACACAAAATCAAACTTACGATTTTACCAGAAATGGATTGCTGGTCTAATACACTATCATATTTCACACTGTACTTCCTTCAGCACTGGCAAGTCTGGTTTCTGTAGCAGCTTTCTTCCGACCCTGTCAAAGCCACGAGTGTGAGATTGGCACCATTAAATGGCCATGTCTTTGTGATAATGGTGTGTAGTGAGCTGGGACTTCACAGAGAGCTCGCCAATAGTGTTCTCAGTCAATTTGGAGTAATTTGAGGGCCATGGAGGGCCATGGAGGGCCATGGAGAGCCCAAACTTGGCCCCTGGATTCCAATCGTCTTCTTACTTCATTTTGTACCGGTATATTAAGACCACCGTCCACCCCCACCCTCCCACCCTATTACTACCACCTGTGATATTATTACCCGCTCGAAAAAAGCTGCTCAAAACAGGGCAAATTTTGGGTATCAGAAATGTATACACCCACTCAGTGATAGCTAGTGAACAGATGAACAATTGGTACAAATTTTGTTTGCACAGCTGTAGGCACTGGGAAGTTATTACACAATGATTCCTTAAAATCGCCATATCTCCTAACAAAGCTTTGTGCGTCGAAGCCTTGTTTTGTCAAATTCAGTCACATATAGTCATTATTTTGTGTTCAATGCCAAAGTAGGAATTTCCCACCAAGCTATGCTGTAATAGCTACCATGGTTCTTCTCTTGTTTCACACATTTTGGCGCTTGGATTCCTACTTTATTTTTTAATTTAATATACTAGTTTGTTTAGTTTTTGGTTAAGGCATACAGCTAGCTATAAACATGTGACTATTCTATTAGGGTGACTGCTGTGTTAGAGTATCTCGAGGCAGCCTGCAAGATGTGCGCTTGCCCAAAAAGGGGCATGGTTTCAATCAATTATAGAGTATGTCAAGTCACCCTTCCAAATTGAAGGTGTGTGGTCACTGAAATATAGCTAATAC
Source organism: Dysidea avara (assembly GCF_963678975.1). Lineage (NCBI taxonomy): Eukaryota > Metazoa > Porifera > Demospongiae > Dictyoceratida > Dysideidae > Dysidea > Dysidea avara. Next base: position 26,420,531 of record NC_089277.1, on the reverse strand, counting down.
AAAAGGGGTGTGTCATCGTGGTTTCAATCGATAGATCGATAATGCGTAGAATGGGCATGATCTTGTGACCTATCGTGAAGCTATCTAGTACCAGTACCTCCGTACAGTACCCTCCGTCATAAATTATATCAGTAAGGAATATAATCTATTCCTCTGTACAGTAGCGTAGTCTAAGCACATTAAATAATCTTGTGGCATCTATTATGCTACTTAAAGAAAGCGTTGATATGGAAAATTAACGCCTCGATATGGTTTCATTGGATGAAGAAGACAAGCAACCTGATTGAAGATAAAAGAAAAGACAAGGTGCAGAGGGCACACACTCGTCGGAACCCCAAAAGACACATCCCACTGGTGAGTTTATTATTGTTGCGTAAAATGGTGGCCGTGCACTGGTTCGTTTAGCTTCTAGGCTTGGGACTGTGGTCAGTCAGGCAGTCAGGCAGTCAGTCTAAAATTCAAAGTTTTGGCGATTTTTTAAAAATTCTGTATCCGACCATCCGTAAGCGTTTTGTTGTATTTAATGCTGTTTTATGTATTATATGGACTAGTACTATTCCATAAAGGTGATTTTCGTCTCGTAAGATATCTCTAGGATGATTTGTAAAGGCAGGATTTTGGGCGGCGCGTAAAAATTTCACATGGATTCCTACTTAAACAATACAACCGTACCGTTTGATTAGCACTAGAAACATTGTTTAATCAGTACCTGTTGTTAATCACTGAACACTTGGCTGGGTAATACAACTAAGTGAAGTAACTTTGTAAGCATCAGAAAGTGCTCCATATTTGACCATATTTTACAAAACTGATCCAAATCGCACATCAGGCAAAATCAAACTAACACCTCCAGTGGATAGATACACTATCATACTAGTAGTTTTGACCCTCAGTACCACTCAAACTACTCGAGGCTGGTTTCAACACATTGTCTTTTCTAGGTGGTATGTAGAACTCAAAATGGCAGTTTTAGGCATTGTGAAGGACCTGGCTTGACAAGAATCAGTGGTTTATTGGTGGACAACCTGATAATGTTGGCCAGACGTTTTTCTGTGGATTTTGCTACATATCAGTCACTAAGGAGCCAGCACAGCTCTGTAATCTCGTCTCTGGACTCCAATTGTGGTCTACCTCCATTGTAAATTTCATATGCGTGCTTCCTATCCTAGGAGAGTTGAATTATTTAAAATCGTTATCTTGAAACTTCTAATATGTGATTAGGATCGATTTTCCAAAATCCAGTCACTAATTCTACATGTTCAACTTAATGTGTCACTGTCCAACTTTTGGTAAATCATTAATCTTTTATAACATGCAAACTTACAAAGCAGAATTTTTAATTGCCTTTAGAATGTTACTAGTATAGCAATCGAAGCACTACAAAGTATGAATAATGTCAAGAGCCATACAGCAACAAAAAAGTGCATGACTTACGGTGTCTTTTGTGCTAGCAATTAGCTGTGTAGTATGACCATGGGACCATACAACTAATTTACAAGCTGTGACAAAGTTGAATTGAATAGGCAGATTTAAATATATATATGTGACCATCTCAGCAAAAACCCGATTTGTTTGCACAATTAAAAAAAAAAATTATTCACTCAGCAATATCAGCAGTGTCCAAGGAATGGACCACCAAAGTTTCAGCCTTCTGTGGTGTGTAGTTTTGGAATTATAGCACTAGACAGTAGGAAGAGCAAGGTAATCAATTTGTACAGCGACTATACTGAAAATAAACTACAGGCGCTTACATTCGCAGCCATAACTTCCGTTTGGATTAGTCTACAACGTTGCAATTTGGCTTAAAACATTCACCATGGATCAGTACATCAACCAAAGTATAGTGTTAGCCCTGTAGATACTTGCGCATATGGATACGAAGGCGGTTTGGTAGAAGAAACGATGACAATATTGTTTACATTTACCGCATCGTAAACAAATGCACGTCACACGCATACCTTTGGAGCTAGAGAAACGAAACAAAGATTTTCAAACTCTCCATAAACAGGCGAATATAGTTTTAATCGATTTAAATCTTCCTTCTTCGAGTACTGGCCCGATAAAAACTTGCGTAGTTTTTTTAGTAGCATGCGTAATTTTACAAAATATTTTTAAATTTTGATTTTCTCAATATGCATGCTTGTGCGAACAAGTCGGGTTTTTGCTGAGACGGTCACATATATATATATATATACTGTATAGCTATACTGTACAAAGTTATCCAATGTATGCACCAAAATATAAACCTTTTAAAATAAGCATGCGTTTAATTGTTAATGATATTGCAACTACTGCTGTTACCAGTAGCATAGTGTATTCATTTACTTTTACTGCTGCAATTTAACAGCAATTTAACAGCAATCACTGTGATCACGTTGTAGAAATTGTTCCATTGCTGAATCAATACAGCAATGAATGCTTGCATGACTACTAGGGGTGTGCAATAATATAATTTTTAATATCACGATACTGTAACTTATTATATTGTCACAATGAATTTTTACGCATATAAATATAAATTTAATACTTATAATATGTCTATACTATTATCATTGTGTGACTTGTCTGCTAACTAAAACTAGAAGTTATACCTAAAGCAATTTGTGAGAATTTTCCCTGGCCACTTGTAGTTAACAGTAATATCCAGATTTTATCATTATCACGATAATGGAATTTTCACAATTTTGATTATCACAATAATGAGCTTTGGTATAATCGATTTATCACGATTATCGCACAGCACTAATGACTACTATATATATGGGTGGTGTTCAGTTATGTTACTGATGTGCCTGTTAAAACAAACCTTATACCAGCTACCTACATTCATGCCTAATGGGTGTTACCATTCCGTAGAGTGGACTACTGGACTGGAACACTGGACTGTACTACTGGACTACTGGACTGACATATTTTTGGTTTTTGCACATTCTATGGTTGGATTAACGGAGTCTTGCTAGTAAGCACCCTTAGAGCACCTGCAGCACACTTCTAAATGCTGAAGACGAACAGTAAAATATGTGAAAACTGTCTCTTAATAATTTCGCTACTGTTCATTATGCCACTATACAACACTTATTCCTTACCCTGGTGTATTAAATGTGACAACATTAGTTAACCAGCAATCAACTAGCCAGTAGACAATATCTTTCGAGATATTCTTATAGCAAGCTTGAGGAGCAAGCTAGTCTCACCCGCATGGCCAGACCTCTAGACTTGCCTCTAGTTCAGTGCAGGGGTTTACCAATTAGAGATCGTTCAGTATGGGCACTTATAATCTTTAATTGATAAGCCCCTGCACTGAGACAGAAGTCTGGCAGCGAGACTAGCTTGCTTGCTCCTCTAAAGATATAACCCGAAGGATACCATCCACTGGCTAGTTGATTGCTGATTAACTATTGCTGTCACAATCCATTCTCTGCACTGCCTGCAGCATTACTACACACAGGGTAAGAAATAAGTGTTGTATAGTGGCATAATGAAGCAAAATTATTAAGATAAGAGACAGTTTTTGCATATTCCATTGGTCATCTTCAGCATTTAAAAGTGGGCTGCAGGTGCCCTAAGGGTACTTACTAGCAAGACTCCGTAAACCCAACCATAGAATGTGCAAAAATCAAAAATGTGTTAGTCCAGTGTTCCAGTCCAGTAGTCCAGTCCACTGAATAGTAACCCCCCATGCCTAATCTACAGTAAGAAACATGATTTTCATAACTTTAAAGTCAATTTTGTAGTTTACTATTCTAGACAACAATAATTTGAATTTCAAAAATCCATGGTAATTAGTATGGATATACAGGGGCACTGAGATAGGGGGCAAGATTGCTACACTAGTTTTAAAAGTGAGTTATGGCCCTCACACTTTGCGGCCAAGTTGTTGGAAAAAATCAATCTAAGCTCCGGGTGTAGCTTATAAACGTAAAACATATCTCAATGTGAGAAACTATACAAAACAGTCTTTTGCAATCAACATTCAAGGCAAAGTCATCCGCTGTGTTTAACTCAAGTGCCTGTAATTTTATTTCCATTTAGTTCATGGAATGTGATATCTATTGTTAAAAAATTCTCTCTAAAATTCTAATTGCGGAGTCTGTGATGTTAGAAGTTTAAAACAGTACCAAGAATGCTGCAACCATATGTGACATTACACGATGGCAAAGATTTTTTTAAGCTTAAAGGCAGCAAAAGATATGAGGAGTGATGTCTCTGTAGTGCTACTAGTGTATGAGTGTACAGAGGGTGCTGGCTACAGATGATTAGACCAATTTAAATGATTCAGATTGGTGTAACCAGACACTACTATGGATTCTGATAATAAATGGTGAATGCAGTATGGCATTCACATGATGTAAACTTTCAGGAGAATACCTGCAAGGGCAGACATACCATTGCCCTTTTAAGATATGATGTCTCCCTTTGCAGAGTTCCAGTCATTATAGCCTAATTATTATTTCTAAAGGTGTTGTCCCATGTAATGGGCAGTACTAGATATAATTAATAGTTTATTTGACCACACACAGTCATGTGAGAGGTCACGTTGCAGAGTATAAGAGTATAAAGCAAGCTTATAATAATAATAAGTATTATTATTGTTGTTGTTACTAGGCCTGGGGCACATACAACCACGTACAACCACAAATGGAGCAATCTACAAATGGGGCATGTACAACAGTGCACAACCAGCACAGCGTGTGTGGATGGAAAATATGCACATACAGTAAACAAAAGTGATATATGCAATTACAATCGTGAGGGCCTTCTACTATTACGTTGTATTGAATACCCGACCATCAATACCACATAATGCATTGTCACTGCCCCTCCTGCATGATTCTCACAAGTTGAGGTGCAAATGCGTGCTCTCATATCTGTGGTATTGAATCTCATGCCTGCAAGCAATGAAGCTTATACATCCATTAAACAGTCCTAAAATTATAATGATCAATGAGGATGAATCAGGGTACTGGATTAAGATATGCATGACTGCTGAAGTTTCCAAAAGCAGACCTCAATGATAAAAGAAGCAGGGTATTTCACTAGAAACTTTTTTTTAATATGAGCTGGGCCATATGTCCTAAAATGATAACATGATATACTACAAGATAAAAATAAATTTTGGAGAGCAAACGGCTGCGTGCAGCTGGTCACTGTGAAAGATGGCAGTACCTCCAATAGCATAAAAATTCAATACCAGAAAATAATGGATATCCCACCAAGAAAAAGTACGATTCCATTGTGCGGTGGCATTGCAGACTGTAACTATGTATAGGTACAGTACTATAGTTTAGTATGTAGGTAAATAAACAGCAGCTAGCACAACCACACAGCAATTATCAGCCTAAGGGAAAATTTTGTGTATGTGGTGTTTGTTATCTCAATCTCGTTGTATGGGATGTAATTACGGCAAGAGTTCATAATATTAGAGGTACTTACTACTATATTATGAACTCTTGATTACGGCAATATTTATAGTTTCTGTCTCAAAGTAAAATATTGCATGGTGATGACAAAACAACATAAATTAAAATGAAAGTAAACAAACAAAACCACAAATATTCTAATCAACAAGAATACAGCTTTCCACTAAACGCAGCTCAGTGGAGACAGCAGGGAGCTCTGTTGACTGTAGCTTTCTGCTCTCACAAATAGCCAGTATAGCAGAATGTAATAGTGAAAACAACAAAGCACAGCGTATCCAGGAAAGTGTCTGGTTGTAAGAGGTATTGTGCTTCTGTGACAAAGTGATCCCACTCCTGGCACTGAAAAGGCTTCAGGTTGAGAGCTGTGCATCTTCACAAACAAACTTATTAGCTGAAAACTGTACCGGCGTTAACGTTCTCCACACAATGGTTTGCCAGGTCCAATGCAAAACTACTGGTAGCTAGCTGGGTGTCAGTACATTAATGGTGTGGCAATAGCATAATGTTGTGTAACACAATACTGTACAACATACAGGAGATGTAGTTTATACCATAGAACTGTATGCAGCAATGTATTATTGGCACTGAACACTGGGGATAGAAATAATTCAGCTAGCAAACCAGGTAAAGGATGAACAGAATCATACAAAATAATACACGACAAACAAACATGTTAACATATACTCTTAATTTTGTTCATCTTCTGGAACTCAATGTACCACCTGAACATACTTGTAATCTTGTTTCTTTTTTTTTCTTTTTTTTACATGTAAAGTGGCCTCTGGCTCTCCTGCAATCACTCCGCCTGTTCGCTAATCTTCTCCTTCGCGCCAACTGAAATTAAAGCATGGGTGTGGAACTGGGTGTTGTATAGAATTTACACATACATTTAAGTCATTAGCATAAACAGGCACAACGATTATATGGTTGTACCTTTGTTCTTAGGCAAATATATTCCAGGTTAGTTCATGTCTCTAGGTCCCGTAGTTTTCGAGAAATTATTATTTATTTATGATGTAATTTTAACCACTTTTCTTATTATTCTTAGTACTTGGTTGTATAATTATGAACTTTTCATATCTGAAGGCAGATTTCCAAAACTGACCATGCATGTAATAGTCACATTATATCATGGGGTCTACAACTCTTTTGAAACCTCGTACAGCTTATAGAAATTTCAAAATCTGAAATCGTATCTCACGATAGAGTTTCTGTACATTTGTGGGTACTTAACACTTGTTAGTCATATGTGACCAGATTTTACAACACTGATCCAAATCACACATCCAGCAAAATCAAACTAACACCACCAGTGGATAGCTACACTATTGTGCTACTAATTTTGACCCTCAGTACTACTCCAACTACTCAAGGCTGGCTTTAACACATGCTTTTTCTTGGTGGTGTGGAGGGCTTGAATGGTGGTTTCTGACCTTACGAAGGGCCTGGCTTGCACAGCCCTGTAATCTCGTGTCTGTGCTTCAATCGTAATCTCCCTCCATTTTGAAGTCTATCTCTTGCCCACCTCCCTCCCCTTCAGCACTTGTGGTACTACTTTGCCTGTTCAACTGCTCAGATTTACTATCTTATTAGGTGGGAAACTCTACAAACACTGTAAGTGGTATGAAAGATAACAGACTGATGCATCTCTTGGGTAAATTTCATACGTGTGCTTGCTATCCTTGGCAAGTTTTATTTGCTGACTTGAATTCTTTAAAATCATGCCATTTAGTAATATCTTGAAACTTCTAATGTGTGATAAATGTTTTTCCAAAATCCAGTCCATTAATTTATTTCTGGTATTCTGATTTATATAATATCTTTGAAAACTTAAAGATTTGAAATCTCATGCACATTTGTTTTAGTTGTGGACCCTTATTTAGCTATCTTATGTGTCCGGTTGAAGTATAAGGTGTAGTAAGATGACTTTTCAAGTATGAGGGTCAAAGAAATCAACAGCAAACTGATCAACACAATACCCATGCAGACACAACTTGGAGGGTTCAGCTCCTGAAACTCTGTTTATGCATTTAGGTGTTGCAGAGCATGTTATGACAAACTAATAACCCTATATATAGCTACTACATAGCTCATTACTATCTACTCCGCTATACACCTAGTGCTTGATACTTCCCTGATCTAGACAGATCATAACATTGTGAACTGTTTATATATGAATTCAAATTATATACTGCAGAGAGATAAATGTCATAATAATTTGACAATTACATGTACAATATAATTACAAGGGGTCAGGAGTTTAGTCTTATGGTTACCAAGTTATTAAAACGTAATTATAACTGAGCCCCTTAGCTATACTGTATTTATTTTAATTTACTTGACAGACAGACAGTGTCTGATGCATCCAGGGCCCTGGACCAGCCCAAAAAATAATTACATTACAATCATACGTATATCAACAGTGATATTTGCTATAAAAAGTCAATCAAGAGTAGAGTTAATTATTGCTTGCAGTTTGGATTTATTTAAACAGGGGAAGAGTGATACTTTCAATCAAGTCACCAGGTAAATCATTCCAATCTCGGATTGTTCTTGGGGGAAAAGTTATACTAGTGATAATCACAATTGGTAATAGGCAGAGTTGGGGGTAACTTGTTACATAATAATATTACTAATGCCGTAATGAAGTAATATAACACATTACATGGCAAAGTAATGAGTAATATATAATGGATATTAAGCCAGGAAATTGTAACGCGTTACTTCTTTTTAATGCATGTTGTATCCAGCATGTGATTGGCTGCATTTTGGGTCCTGACAGCACTGAATACGGCTGTACAAGCAAGAACAAAGAATGATAGTATATGGGAGTGCCCTTGAGACCAAGATACTACAATTAAGTATGTTTTGAGGCTAAACTCACTCGTATCATTTGTAGTTGTAGGCTGGGAGCATGTATTTAGGTCGGTTATAGCTTGTAACGAACAAATAATGTAATATGTAATAATATTACTAGTTAAAGCCATCAAAGTATCAAGTAATGCGTAACTCGTTACTATTTTTCTGGGAATAATATGTAACTGTAAACTGTAACGCATACATTTTATAGAAGTAAGTAGTAATATGTAACGAGTTACATTCTTAGAGTAGCGACCCCAACTCTGGTAATAGGTATATGAAATGTAGAGGGTGTTACTGACGGGTAGATCACTGGGTTCAGGAGAAGTAAGGTGGTGCTGTGCTGCTGTAAAGTCTTTCTTTACAACGAGAGAGCTCAAAGCAGGTAGCCAGCTACAGAAACGTGAGACAGAAATTTGATAGCTAGCAGATTACACCTCCAATACTGCAGAGTGCATCTTGACACCAATCGTCAATATCAGCACGTGACTGCAATGGGCTCGCCCATTTCACAGCTACAGTCTGCGGTCTGGCACCACCCAGAGATTGATGACTGCCGCGTAGGCAGGAAGTTCATTTTAGTGAGACATTTGTGTATGTGTACACGTACATAACTCGTTTAGATATGGCTATATAGACTACTGATCGAGCTAGCTACGTATACAGTACAAAGTAGCATGCGAAAGATGGCGAGACAATAGTTTCTGCCAGCAGACATCTGGAAGACAAATGATTTTATTCGTTACTAGGATTTATGCATAAAAGTGAATAGTTCAACAACAAAAAACTTACGTTCCGTCAATCGAAAGGGATGCCGGACGATCTGGTTACGGTGTCAAGTTCAGCTAGGCTCAGTCATCACACCGGGAAGACTTCATGGCTACAAATGCGCGTGAAGTGAACGTCATGTGAATACCTTGAAGTGATATTTCTTGGAAATGTTGTTAATGTGATTCACAGAATCAGGATTCACAAAAATCGCCGTGTCGGCTATCCATTTTAATCATGCGGAATATTTTGGTACTTTTCAGACCATCGTTACGTAATTAATTTTGCTTATGCAATATAGCATAACTTACACAGTCTTCATTTTTCTTGTCCCTGCAGCATCGGTTATAAACACTTGCACACAATAGTTAGTTATTAAAAGTAATTAAATTAAGCACATAACATCAGGGTCTAGTACTTGTTACCAGATTCCTTTAGTGTAACTTGCTTATGCAGCTATAACTACTGCTTGTATCATTATGTATTTTTAACATTGCACTATAAAGCTTTTTACTACTACTGCTACAATTCGTTATGCTGGTAAACCAATATGCTGCTATCTTCAACATAACGTAGATGAGAATGGTAAGAAACAGTTCCTTTTTGTCAACTTGAGCCTGCCATCACCATCTGCATCACGTGGGCTGTTTACAGCAGCTGCTTGTAGTGCCATTTCTACAGTAGTTTCTATACAGCCTCACAATTGACTGATGCTATTCCTGCTCCAGTTGTTACCACCAATGTGAGTGCTGATCCTGTGCTTACTATCACAGCATGTCCTGATCCAGTTTTGTTTGTTTTTGAAACCATCAAATGAGATGAAGTGTTACAATACATACAATTCCTCGGTCACATGTGACCACAACACCAAAGTCAAAGTAGCCATGGCAAGGATGGATTCAAAACAAACAAAGAACAAAACAATTAAATTAATTAGTCCAAGTTGGGCAGTGATAGCAATTGCTGCTGCTCTATTGAGTACTGTTTTGGAGTGGAATAAAATTTTGATTTGAAATGTTTTTCATTGCTATGATGGCTTTATTAAGTAATGGCCAAGGCAGCCAATTTCTACAGTGTAGTACTGACTCACGAAGCCCAAATTATCAAGCTCATCAATGACTTGTTGGTACTCAGGCTTTCCTTCACACTGACGGGTGGCAGTAAGATCGGTATAATAATTAAATGGGCAGGTGAACTCAAGTAATGACACGGTTTTCAGTTCTTCATCATACAAGGCTGGTAAGGGTATACTAGTAAAGCAGATGGAATTGTGGCAGGAGGTGAATCTGATGCACGTTTGCCATCCAAATTAGCAAATATTTCAGCATTGTCTAGACAAGCTTGCAATTCAGGCATGACAACACAGCATCATGACAATAAGTATACCTACCTTGCTGTAAAGCTACAGGACAGCCATTTAACACATGATGGGAGGTAGGACAAGGCGACTGACAAAGAGAACAAGTTGTTCCTGTTTGTATGCACCAACGACATAAATTTAATGGAGTAGGCAGGGTATCTGATGAAGCTTGTAATACAAATGAGAGTTGGCCTGGATGAAATCCTAACAGAAGCTGTTTCCACAACTTTGATTCAGCTTTCAGAGTAGCACTGTTTTCAGAGTAACACAGTTACCTCCTCTGCAAGTATTGATCTAGGGCTTATTACTACCATAGCAAGTCCTGATCCAGTTGTTACCTCCTCCGCAAGTTTTAATCCGGTGTTTATTACTACCACCTGATCCAGTTGTTTCCACCTCTGTAAGTTTTGATCCAGTATTTATTACTACCTCAGCTGGTTCTTATCCAGTTGTTACCACCTCTGCAAGTTTTGTTCCAGTGTTTACTATCACAGCAAGTCCTGATCCTGTTGTCACCACTTCTGCAAGTTTCTCTCCTGCCTTTTCTACCACAGCAAGTCCTGTTCCAGTTGTTACCACCTCTGTCAGTTTTGATCCTAAAAGTTCTATCACTGCTCCAGTTGTTGCCAACTCAGAAAATTATCATTAAATTCAGCCCTAGTTTTGGTGTCTCGCTTAATAGAAACTTTTGATGCTACTTTGTCCATGCCAGGAAAAGATAGTGCTATCTCTTATTTTGAAAATTTATTGATTTCTACATCCAGTGTATCCTCCTAAAGTGAATACTTCTCTTGATGATCAATTATTTTCACAGATTTTGATAACCTTAAACTGAAAATTTCATGATCAAACATGCCTGCCTGCTGTCTCTCATTCTTCTGGGAACAGTAGTGGCTGGCTGAAGGCAATCCCACAGCCTTCTTTGGGTTTTGCTTTGTCTTCACACGATTTGATTATTGCTCTTCGCTTGTGGTTAAGTGTTCTGCTTTTTCTCTTGTCACCACTTTGTACATGCTTGTCTGTGATTGATTAATTTGGTGACCACCTTCTAGGTTGCTCACATGGCCCATTGCATATCCAACACCATGATACATTGTGACCGGGCCTGCGAAAACAGGGCACGTGGGCAAAAACTACACTGTCACACTACAGGTAATATCTCAGTCCTGGAACAGAATATTGGCATTTTGTAACTTGGCATTATAAAGCCAATTAAATGCTTACTATTGGCTTAAAATTTCATTACCATAGCATAATGGTATTAAAAGTTATGAGTCAAGGACGTTTGAAAAAGTAGGCAAAAATCGTGTGCCCACATGCCCTGTTTTCGCAGTCCCAGTCACCATTGGTTACTGTAGTACATCATGCTTACTCCAAGACCATCCTGGTGTTCTCCAGGACCAAGGTATTGCCTCCTCTGACCAGAGTTGTCCTGGGGACATTTATCACCCTGATTTCTCATTGAGTTGTCCAGCGTACTTTGACCTCTCTGTCAGGTGGACAACTTAGCCTGCTTTTATATCCTCTGCTGCTTCTCAGGCTGGGGTGGCTGCTGCTGTCGGTGAGGAAGCTAAGGACAATCGTTGTTTAGAATCCGTTACCAATGATGGAGGTGACTTTATTTCCCTAGTATGTGAATCATTCAGTGCTTGGTCTCCTTTTGCTTTGTCCACTCTTTACAACCGCACTATGGTTAAAATGGTCTGTCTCTGAAGTTGGCTTGGAGGCAATTGTTGTAACCAACGTTGAAACCGGGTCACTACTACTGACCCGGATAGCAATCCGGGTCAGATCCGGATTTGACCCGGATGTGACCCGGATTAATTAAAGCCGAGACGTGTTTCGGCTAGTCTCGAGCGAGCGAACGAGTCTACATTTTGAGCGTTCGATTCGTGTTGAGTAAATATTGCAACTTCAGCCTATCTGTACGTTGAAGACCAAAAAAAAAAAAAAAAAACGTCTTCACTTACTGACAATAGCTACCCTCGCGTATGTTGGTAATGCGATAAGTGGGCGTGGCTCACGAAAGAGTAGAAGTTTCCACGTCGTCAAACGAACAATTTCGTTTCTCACGTGATCCAATCCGGGTCAGACCAGGATGACCCGGAGAAAATGTGACCCGGATGACCCGATCGACCCGGTTTCAACGCTGGTTGTAACGTTTATCAGTTACTTTAGGCCACACCAAGTCAAACCTTAGTTTCTGGTCACCCGCCCGCATGGAAAACTGGAACCCCAGTTTATGAGGACTATTATTAATATTACAGGCGCTTAAGTGTACGTGACCAAGGACAGTGATTTTTAAACACTGCAAAAGATCGAGATACTCTAATAGAGCAGTCAGGGATTCTAATAGAGCAGTCACACTACCCTTAACTCTAATACTAGAATAGACAGATACTACTATAACGTTTTTGACTTGTCCTTGATTAGCTATATAGCTATTAGTAATGCTTCTGTTGCCAGTAAGTAACTTCAGTACAGTATGCATGTAGCATTGATCACTAGCCTAATGATCAGATATACCATAGCTTTAAACTTTCCTAACAATTCAGATGTGGTCCTCTAATGATTAGTCTAGTAACTCTTCTAGTGGATCTAAACTTGGACTTCCTTATCACTGATCACTGATATACTGACTAGAAATCCGGTAACATTCTGTGAGCTCAAACTTCAACTTTTCCATGATTAAATAATTGCAAGTATGGTCCTAAATTAACAAGTGCATGGCATCCCTTAGTTAAAACATTAACTTAGCTTTCCCACATGATCACTGAAAAACACTAGCCTGGAGCACTCAACAACTCAACTCAAAACTTTGACAGCTACTTTACTGAAGGTTTACTGTATAGAAGGCTAGAAACGCATGCATATATAGTTGGCGAAGACTTCACATTTGAAAGAATTTCTGATGTGTTAATATAGTTTTGGATTATTATTAGCTAGCTAATAAATAATAATTTCCTGACATAGCTAATGAAACATTTCATTTGTAAAGCAAAAGTAGCTACATGAGCAGACCTTTCCTTAGTGTTAGCTACACATTGTTGTGCTCAGCAGTGTAGCTAGCCATCAACAATTTTCCTGGTGCACTTTGCAGAAGCATAATTAACTTCTTATGCTATAAGAATGTTGGTTAAGCTTGGTTGTAAACTCAATATGAAATGGGTAAATTGAGCAAAATTAATAACATTACAGTATTACTGGTGTATATGTAAGAGTCTATGATAGTCCTGAAGTCCTGATCATCCGCCCGCCCGCATCCTTTTGTTGGCTAGGGAGTGACCAGAAACTAAGGTATGACTTAGAGTGGCCTTATGGAAATATGGTCTTTAGACACTATGCTCTTTGTTTGGAGGACACTATAGATTTTGGCTAGATTTTGTAGTGTAGCTAATTAGGTGTAGCCTATAATTATGTAGTTTAGTTTCTTGTAATTAGTTTGGTAGCTTGTAATTAGTCTTTGTATTCTTTTGTGTTATTGTCACATTTCCTTTGTTTGATCTTTTTGGATTCTTCTGAAGTTATGTAGTCTACGAAATCTTTTCAATATTAGCGATGTTGTTGTTGTTCTAGTTGTTTTTAAATCCCCATCAGCCTAGCTATACCCAGTAGCTATGTAGTTAACTAGTTATACACAACACCTTTTTCATTATCTTCATCAGCTATAGATAATATTGTAGCTGCTTACACTGTCACTGCAATGCTTAATAATAGACACCTTGTACACTATTAAACGTAATGAAACTACAGTATGTCCTGAACTATGTCCTTTGGTGGAGATAGGAGTTAGCTAGTTCTAGAAATATAAAGAAAAGATACCAATACTATAATGGATGAATCTCCAGGCCTATTCAGATGCCTTAGAAGCACTAATTGAGCAATTCAAGTCAGTTTAATATTATCATAAGTATAATTATTATACGACCACACGTGGTTATCATTGCTATAATATGCCAGTCGTAGTTGTGCACAACTGTTCATAACCACATTTACGAGATATTTAGAAGGCTAACATGTTCAACAATTATTATATTGCTATACAGTGATTCATTGGTGAATTCTTGGCTGACCATTATAGGTACGGTGACTGCTAAATGCAGACCACAGTGCATTATTTATGTTTGTATGGAAAATATTTATGACATCCTAAGTATGTCCATTATGTCCTTAAAACACACCACGCTTGTGTATGGAGTTCTTCCACAAGACTGGAAAGTGGCTAATGTGATACTTGTTTACGAAAAAGGAGACCATCACCATCCTGGAAATATAGGTCCATCAGTCTCACATCCACAGTGTATAAACTATTTGATTCTATTATTAAAAACAACATTTGTCAGTCACATGATGAAAATCAACTTGTTTTCTAAGGAGCAGCATGGTTTTCTTCCCAAATTAGTCATTCATACATGACTCAGCTATTGCTTGCAACAGAGTATTGGACAGAGGCACTAGATCATGAAGATTCTGTGGATGTAATGTACTTTGATTTTATAAAAGTATTCGACTCTGTGTCTTAAGAGGCTGCTATTTAAGCTTAGAGCATATGGAATAGATGGGCCTCTATTGTACTGGATTAAGTGTTTCCTTACAAGAAGAAAACAAAGAGTATCTGTAAATTGCTTGGTTGGATGTTATTAGTGGCATACCTCAAAGGTCTGTATTAGGTCCAATTCTATTCTCCCTATACATTAATCATCTCCCAAGTGAAATACGTATGTAGTTATTTGCAGATGACACTAAGATTTCAATAAAGTACATAGAAATAATAGCTTAGAAGGTAATAGCTCATTTGCAGCAAGACATTAAACTTTACAAATGGTTGGAGAAGTGGCAATTGTTCTTTAATATTTTTAAGTGTAAATCACTACACCTGGATGCATTCAACCCTAAGCACATAATATTATTATATGTAGGAACCCACTGATTATGCTCATAATTTTACCTTTTATGCTATGTATGCTGCACTGCTCAAATTTTTACTTATTATGCTCAGATTATGCCCAATTATTCATGCTTCAGTTCTCATGCTCTGCTAATAATTTCCAGTTTATGGATAAATAATAAGTGGCTGAAGCACAAACTTAAGTACTTGTCAAACTGCATCTTACAGAAAAGAGCAATATACTCTAATAGAACAGTCAGCTATATGATTGTTCTATTAGAGTTACTGACTGTTCTATTGGACTATATCGATTTATCTGTGATAGCTACTTTGATAAGCAAGAATTCATACTATTACACAAATATTCTTCCTATTATGCTAGCATTATGCTCAACGCTTTAAGACACCTATTATGCTCATAATTATGCCGGCATAATCGGCAGGTCCCTACGTATATGAAATGAGTAATCAAGATATTCAACAAGTTAACAATGAGAAGGACCTTGGTATAACTACAGTCGACCAAATGAAATTTTATCTACGGTACATACGTACATCATTTGCCACCAGCAAGGCTATTTGTACTTTGGCCTTATCAAGAAGTCGTTTGTAAATCTCACCAAGGAAACATTTACATGCTTATTCACAACAATTGTTCCCCCTCAACTTGAATGCGCAGATGGCAATGTTATCTCGGGACCATTCTATGCTTTAGACCAAGAAAAAGTAGTAGTGAATGGCTACAAATTAGTTCCATTTATTAAACATCTGACATACCAAGAAAGAATTGAAGTGCTTAACCTGTCATCATTGAAATAAGTATGGATGGTTACGTGGTGATATGATTACAATTTACAGTATTTTCCATAACATTTATGATCTACACACTAGTAGGGCTGGGCGGTTTCTCGGTATTATAGTAATACCGCGGTATTGCAATGAAACGATATCTGTATCGCGTAGATTTCGGTGAAACGATAATATCACGATATCGATATTATTACGATTTTTAGTGTTTGTGACAGCTTATTAAGCCCTTAAGGTTGTTATAATGCACCTCAAATAATCACGTGATACTACTGCAAACAAGGACCTAGTACTAGCTAGTCAAATTTTTTTACAAAGATCGAGATACTCTAATAGAACAGTCAGCTAGGATCGAGATACCCTAATAAAGCAGTCAGCTACTCTAATATAGCAGTCATCTTTAATAACCGCGATAAATAGTAATATCGTGATATATTTCTGCACGATATATCGTGAAGCGAAACTCCAATACCGCCCAACCCTACACACTAGTCAATTTTTTACTTTTCCAACTTACAGCAATACTAGAAGTCACCCATTTAAGATATTTAAACAACAAATATCAAGAGATGCAAATGCATCAACACTCTTCACACAAAACAATGTCTCAAAAAATAATAGTATAATAGTGTCCAAAGTTTCCAACAACATACAAGACAGCCTAATATGAAAGCGAATTCAGCATAAAATTATTCAAACCTAACTTAGAGTTCTCTAAATGTACTAAATCTAATACCTACTTTATAATAGTAGCTAGTATTTAGTTTCTACATTTTAGGCAAAAGTTCATAGAACAGCATGTAGGCTTCACAATTTTTGACCTCTGCAAAGCCTCTTTTGCACTAGTTGATTGATGTGTCACTTGTTCGGAACCATTTACCATCATGGGCAGCACTTTGATCATAAACTCCTTTACCAACTGGTTGCACAGTGGTTCTCTGAGGTCTGTGTCGTACATATGCTACATAGTGGCCAAATCCAAGTGTTGCTCCCATATGTTGGACAACAGCATACAGACCATAATAGATATTATTATTGCTGTCCCCAAATTTCTACATAAAAATTAATACACAATAGTCAACATATTTAAAGACAAAACTAACAAATAAAAATTATGACAATAAACATTTCTATGTACACAATTTCACTGAGGCATACCTCCAAACAAGTGTTACTGCAGTAAGGTGCCACATCCAGCATAGGAGTAAATGACATATAATTGCTGTTCTTTGTGACCTGGAAAGGGCCGATACTAAACCTCTTCAAGTGTAAAATCAAAACTGGTGGTAGCTCATGGATCAACATCTGCTTAGCAACCAGGCAAAGTACCGCATTGTCACCACCGGCACCTTCACAATATGTAACAGTATTATATATATATATAACCAAGACACAAACAGTAGAGTGTAGTACAGTCCAAAGCATGCCAACCAGTGTGTTATAACAGAAAGAAGAATCTCTGCCTGATGTATAGGACAGGCCACACTGAAATATGAATGGCCAAAAGTTTGGTTTTCTTCTCTACACATTCTTTACAGTAACCGCCATAAAACACAATGTAGTACTCTAGTAAATGAAATAGGTTCAACCTACAACACTGCTTAAAGTTTCTTAGTTTACTAGATTGGTATATCCCCAGTATATGGAACAGTAAACAATTTACTTTTTTAGTAGCTTTACAGTAAACACACATTCACTGATGTTTGACTGAGAGTTTAAAACTTAATAAAACAACATGTTCAATAACTAAAAGTTGCTTGACTGGTTTTTGTAACCAGTTTATTGTAGTGTGCGATCTGGTATTTTAGCGCATGTGACTTATAAACTGGTATTTTGACTTATAAACTGGATTTATTGCGATCTGGTATTTATTGTGACTAATAAACTGGATTTATTGTGACTTATAAACTGGATTTATTGCGATCTGGTATTTTAGCGCATGTGACTTATAAACTGGTATTTTAGCGCATGTGACTTATAAACTGGTTTTTGTAACCAGTTTATTGTAGTGTGCGATCTGGTATTTTAGCGCATCTGGTATTTTAGCGCATGTGACTTATTGTAGTGTGCGAATGGCATGTGACTTTTAGCGCATGTGACTTTTAGCGCATGTGACTTATGTGACTGTAGCGCAATAAATCCCTTGACACTGATCCCTGCATGTTAACTTAAATTTATTGTGAACAATAAATTACATTTAACATGGCATACTTCCACTTATACCCTGTAGACAAACAGCAAACCCTACACCAACATCACATATTGTATCTGGGTCTTCTCCCTGCAGATTATATACACTTGCGTATTGTGTCCTCACTATGTGAGGCCTCAACCACCCAACCACCACACCGTGACTCAGAAGATACCGCATGTAAGTTTTTTGGGTCACCAATGGGCCAACCGAGGAGGGAAATATGTGCACTTTGACGGATCTAACACATCAGTACACATGTGCCGGGTAGTAATTATCAGCACACACATGTGTCAGGTAGGGCACATCAGCACACACGTGCCGGAGAGAACACATCAGCACACACACGTGCCGGGTAGGAAACATTACATCAGCACACACACGTGCCGGGAAAAAAAGGACACATCAGCACACACACGTGCCAAACAGGACACCTCAGCACACACACGTGCCGGATAGGACATATTAGCACACACACGTACCGGATAGGACATGTCAGCACACACACGTGCCGGCAAGGGACATATCAGCACACACACGTGCCAGGAAGGGAATATCAGCACACACACATGTGCTGGGAGGGGACATCTCAGCACACACACGTGCCAGGAAGGGACTTATCAGCACACACATGTGCTGGGAAGGGACATATAAGCACATACACGTGCCAGGAAGGAACATATCAACACATACACGTGCTGGTAAGGACACATCAGTACACACGTACTAGATGGAGTTTATCTACTTTGTATTTTAATAATGAATTTGCAAGCTTCAGCGCCCAATTTACCGCCAAATAATTTTTTTGTGAGATGTTTACTGTATTTTCATAATGACATTTCTTTATTTGTTATCTATTTGTTTTTTAGTCACTGGCCCAGTGCCTCTCCCCAGCTGCCCATTGTGCCAGATGTGAACAGAAGTGCAGTGACATGTCAAGAAGAAAACTTACTCCGTTTTACAACCTTTGAAAAGCATTGCTGCATTTGAATATACATAATATAAAGTGTATACATGAAATAGGTTTCTGTACACATGATGCTAAATGAGTTTCTACTATAAAATCTATTGTACCATGATATGTGAGTTACTATGTATGTGCAAGTGTACATCATTGATCCCAGTTAGTGCTAATGTAAATCAGGGTTCCAGGTAGTGTTAACTGGTACTGAAGCTGCTGATAGTTGTTGTGAAGTTGCGGCAATGACACTTTGTGGGCAGCGAGTGTAGCACATATAGGCATTGCTATTCCATCTTCCAAGTGTTTTTATCAAGTATGGAGGTAGCCCCACTGCTGCTGCTGTAGTTGCTGCCCCAATCCTGAAGCTGTGTGATGCGTAATCAGATGGGCTCATACCAGTGCAGGATAATAGCTGACGCACCTCAGCGGTAAGCTGAGGATGGGACAGGGGTGAGTAGGTGCCCGCACAGAATACTAAGTGATGTGGTTGCTTTGCAGTGATCAAATTAGCGTACTTGTTTAGAGCTTGTACTGGACAGGTGGTTGTCAAAGAGGAATAGACCTGAATTGATTGCCCTCTCCTGAAGGGGTCCGTTTTTGATTGCCGTAGTGTAATGGTAAGATGATCATCATGGATAAGCATATCTGACCACGTTAGACTTAAACATTCGCTAGCTCTTAGAAAACCATAAAATGACAAAGTAAATGCTGCCCATAGTAAACGTTGGTCTAAAAGTGACTTTTGGGAGGAACGTAGCTGAGATTTCAGTGTTCTTAACAAATTGATGGTGATAGGCAGCCTTGTCCGTTCCACACAACTCTGTTTACAGCGAATGCCTCTACAGACTAAATGTAATGATTCATCAGTAGTGGGGTCAGGGAAGCCAGTTTCAATATGCATTAGGTGAATGGCGGCTAAGTACACTTTTATTGTTTTATATGACACTGATTGACTTTTTTCTACACAAAAATATTGTAAGGTGAGAGATGAAGCTGGTGTAGGCGTAATATTAAAACGGGAGCAGAATGAGAAATATGCATTCAAGCCTGACTGATAGGTGCGTCGGGTTGACTGAGCGACACCATTATATCTGCACTGCAGGAGGCGGCAATGAAGGCTTGCTGAGACCAAGCAGGAATGTTGTCTGGGTGCAGGTTGGCCTTTGGAGCTAGTTTCCTGAACCGATCTTGCTGGAAACGAGAAAGAGCATCCGCGATTACATTATTAACACCAGGTATGTGTTGGACACACACATTAAAGTTATTGTGGGCAGCACAGAAAAACAGCATGCATACCAGAGCCATGATCTCGGGAGACTTGCTGGTACCAGACTCCCATATGTCAACTACAGTCTGGTTATCACAGTGAACACGGATTTTTCTGCGTTGCCATAGTGAGCCCCATGAATGGGCTGACAACACAATGGCATAAAGTTCTTTCCATGCAATACTCATTGTGGTTTGCGGTGTGGACCAATGGGCTGAGATCCATCTCCCTGCCCAGTATGCACCCCATCCCTCATTACCAGAGGCATCTGTGAATAGTTCCATTGTGCTGCTTGATGTCCAGTGAGACTCAAGTATTAAACTCCTGCCTGACCATTGTGGCAAGACTTCTAGCCACCACTTCAAATCTAGTTTAGCCTCCTGAGACAGAGGAAGGTGATAGTGTAGTTTTTCAACAGTTGTGCTAATGTCAATTAGCCTTCGCAAGAAGATCCTACCCGATGGAATGACCTTACAGGCAAAGGAGAGTTTGCCTATTAAAGATAAAAGTTCACGTTTAGTGCACCGACGGCGCCAGTAAAGCTGGTTAAGCTCCACTAGTAAAGAATCCTTGTGTTCTTGAGTGATGTTAGCTACCATAGCTACAGTGTCAAGATGTATTCCAAGGAAAGTAATGGAAGTGGATGGACCTTCAATCTTGGAAGGTTTTATAGGGGCATGAATCTGTTTGCAGAGTGGCAACATAGAATTAAGATTACAAATACAAATCAGAGATTGGGGTGGGCCCGCAGTTAAAAAATCATCGAGATAATGTAATAAGTGATGGACACCATAGTTATTCATCAGAATCCAATGTATTGCCTCAGATAAACGGTTAAATAGATATGGCGAAGACCTCAACCCAAAGGGTAAACAGGTGTCAATGTAGAAGCGTGTTTTCCAGCATATTCCCAGAAGGTTCCATTGGGATGGGTGTACTGGGATAAGCCTGAAAGCGTCCTTTAGGTATTTTTTACTTAGCAATGTACCGGGACCCATCTGGTTAATAAAATCGTATGCATCATCTATAGTACAGTACAATAGGGAGTAATCATCGGGATCAATAAAATGGTTAATGCTTATCCACCCCAAAAACACCTTCACTGTAAAAAAGGCGCGCCCAAGAAACTACAAGTACCTGGAACCCAATGTAAAAAAGAAAAAGAAAAATCAGCTTAGCTGAAGTGAAAAGTAACTGGTAACTTAAAGAGCTGATATCTGAAGCGGCCAAGAATACAATTACTAAAGTTTAATCCATGCAAGAACACCTAGGCTATAAAACAGGTGTATGCATGAAAGTAACTGGCAACTGAAATGGCTGATATCTGAAGCGGCCAAGAATGAATGGTCATATACAACTAATTCAAATATTTAACACTGAACCTTTATAATTCAGCTGTGTTCTATATTCACTCTTGCTGCATCGTGAAGTAATTTCTTTTAACTCTAATTGGCTGGTAATTTGGCCGCCTTTTTTAATAGTCAGTATAATAGAGCAAAAAAAGGCGGCCAAATTACCAGCCAATTAGAGTTAAAAGAAATTACTTTACGATGCAGTAAGAGTGAATATAGAACACAGCTGAATTATAAAGGTTCAGTGTTAAATATTTGAATTAGTTGTATATGACCATTCATTCTTGGCCGCTTCAGATATCCGCCATTTCAGTTGCCAGTTACTTTCACGTATACACCTGTTTTATAGCCAAGATGTTCTTGCATGGATTAAACTTTAGTAATTATATTCTTGGCCGCTTCAGATATCAGCTCTTTAAGTTACCAGTTACTTTTCACTGCAGCTAAGCTGATTTTTCTTTTTCTTTTTTACATTGGGTTCCAGGTACTTGTAGTTTCTTGGGCGCGCCTTTTTTACAGCGAAGGTGTTTTTGGGGTGGATATCACTCATTTTTGTCACTCTACATTTGGTTTTAAAAGGTAATTTTTTGGAAATGAGCAATTAACATTAATGTAGAATATTATCTTGGAGAGTCAGTAAAATCCATACATAATAATGATTGTTTCATAACATCGTAAATTCGGAAGTATGAATTTACGGTGTAGTATGACTGTTCTATTAGAGTAAATTTATCTTTACTGCCTGCACGTCATGAATATATCTCATATCTGTGCATGTCAAATGCTTCAGACACCTAATTAAACTTGCAAGTGCCTAATTAGTTCACAGTTGCTACACAGCTATAAATACATTTGTAATTGTTATCATCATAATCATTTATCATGTTATAACCATTTTTTAATATTTTGGTCACAACTTCAGGATTAGAGCAGCAGAGAAAGGAATAGAGGACTCAACCATCAAGACTTGTATATGGGAGATGGAACAGTGTTGCAATGGACAATGCCGGTACTAACCCCTCAAGGGTGTTGCAGTACAGTATAGATGCAAGACCAGAGCCTCGATCGTCACCTTTTGACTGTGGTCACAACTTCAGGATTGGAGCAGCAGAGAAAGGAATGGAGGACTCAATCATCAAGACTCGGGGAGATGGAATAGTATTGCCATGGACAATGCCAGCAATAACCCCTCAAGGATGTCACAGTGCAGTATCGATACAACCACTCCAACCAGTACATAAGACCAGAGCTCGATCATCACCTTTTGACTGAAATTTTTATACTTGATGAAGCAATTAAAACAAAAAAGTTGTAGTACTTGTACTTTCCTGAGGGAACATGTCCCCAGAGTCCCAGACTCCCTTGCCTGTTCAGCAAAATAATAGGATTAGCCTTACTACCACTTTCACCTTTATTCTTGGCCTGAATGTACATATTAGCAACATAATACAGTAGCTGTAGATAATGCTAGTTAATGCCCCTAGGCAGAGCTATAGGGGTGGGAATTTTTCCCTACTATCATACTATCATAGTAGTTCTTCTCGCAGTTCTTTGCCTGGCCATCATCAACTGCTGTCCATCAACTGCTGTCAAAACATTAGTCTCGTCCCCCAGACCCTTCCTCAAGCATGCTTATCACACAAAAATAACTTAGTTTAGCAGTGCACAAACAATTATTCATTGACAGCTTATACTACACTTACCGCATTGTTGAACCATGTATACCACCAGAATCCACCAGATTGACAACTAACACGTGATCTATTCAGGGGAAATCTCGTGGAAAGTCCCTAATTACCTTAAGCGGACACTCATGATACGTGCTTTTAAATTGAATGGTTTAAGAATGTAACTGGATGGTGAGGTGTACTTTAATCGGCTCGACTTTACTGAGAAACTCGAGCCCCTTGTGAGAAACTACATAGCTTGAGCAACGCTTGAAAAAGTAAGAGTCCGGCAAGAATACTGAGGGACTCTATGATATATGCCGGTCTTGAATGCTAACGAAATGAGGAGTGAAGTTTGTGCAACGTGTCACATCGCCACACACTGATTCACCGTGTTTGTGCGATACGGTTTTTGGACCTGTCCACCAGATGTTGAAAGGAAATTCATTCCACCACATGTTGAAAGGAAATTCATTCCAACTTGTGAAGTTATTGGTATACTCATTGTTGGGGTCCATGGGGACATCGATGATCATTTACCAGTCAGCTGTAAGTAATGTCACAACAGAAGGAAAGGAACCATTTCCATACCCCTATGGCATACTGATTTTCCAGGTCAGTTTATGTACACCCAACCACAGAAATGTAGAACTGTGGTTGCAGGTGGAAAATAAACACCTTTTTACTCAGTTACAAGAGATTCACCCAGCTGGGATAAAATGTTGAAGTGAATGTCATTAGTACCTACTTGCGGTTCATCAGGTATTGGACAATTCCAAGTGTCCAGATTATGCAGTTGTCCTCATGTTCAAGTTTACACGTTTAGGCAAGTTCCACAACATCCTATAATCTATTACTATATCAGTGTGGAATAATGCTTATATAATAGTTTTCATATTCCAGGCTTTAGGTATGTGTATTGTATTTAACACCTGCTTGTTGGTTTTTGCAGGCTATCTGGTCATACTGGTTTATCCACTAGCAGTTGAATGTGATCATGGTACATATGTAAGTTGAGACCATGCAGGAACAAAGATACAGGTGTCATGAATTTCAGGTCAGTTGACATTCAGAGGAATTGTATTATTGCAATTGTTCTTTTTGTAGTTATCAATTATCAGTGACCAGTTTGTGATAGCGTACTTTTGTTTGACTTATGACCAAATGTTCTGGTTTACATGCTTACCCAACAGTTATGTTACTCACTTAACCTGCATATGGGATATATATATATTTTTAGTTCATTTTGATTATTCATCCTTTATTGGTACAGCCTGGCATATTGATTTTTTGCACATTCTCTTTTTAATTCAGTGCCTGCTGGATTGTTTTGTCAGATATCGAAACAAATGTCTTTGGTGTTGCGACCGATGTTCCAGGTCAGTTTGCATGTGTGTTTAATTTAAGGTTGACTTCAGTGCCTGCTTATTCTTTTACAGGTCTCGGTATTGAGTGTCATGAATTTCAGGTCAGTTGACGTACAGAAGAATTGTATTATTGCAATTGTTGTTTTTGCAGTTATCAATTATCACTGTATACTAGTGATGTGAATTTGCAGGTCAGTCTACTCAGATGTATCAGGCATAGTGTTGATGGGTTCGAACAAGTATCCAGAGTAGACTGTAGTGGCATCAAGGGTGTTAATTTCCAGGTCAGTTTACATGTTGTGATGTTAGTGATTTTTTCCTAGTACCCAGATATTAAGTGTATTGTATTTAATGCCCACCTGTTATGTTTTTAAATTATGGTATATCAGTGTAGACAGTGCAACAGTAAGCCTTCTGTGTTGTAGTAACTATTTGTTTCATAATATTATGCTGTTGTCCCGGAATGGCACAATTTTTGGGCAACCAGTGTGAAGTCCAGTGGTACAAACATTGTATTATGACCAAGTTGTGATAGCGTACTTTTGTTTGACTAATGTCCTAATGTTCTGGTTTGACTAATGTCCTAATGTTCTGGTTTAACATGCTTACCCAACAGTTATGTTATTCATTCACTTAGCCTGGGATATAATTTTTGTTCATTTTGATTATCCATGCTATTATTGACACAGCCCGGCATATTGATTTTTTGTATATTCTCTTTTAATTCAGTGCCTGCTGGATTGTGTCATCAGATATCGAAATAAGTGTTTTTGGTGTTGCGACCGATGTTCTAGGTCAGTTGCATGAGTGTTTAATTTAAGGTTAACTTCAGTGCCTGCTTATTCTTTTACAGGTCTCAGTATTGTCATGCTGACATACAAGAAATCATCACTATTGTTGAAACTATTTTTAGTCAAGTCTTGATGTGATGTTAATTAACGTTGTTACACATTGTTGTATGTTTACCATATGGCAAGAAATTATCATGGCCATCATGAAATTTGAATATTGTGTAAGTTGTGTGGACCAACCCCAACTCATACATGGTCACTGGCAAACCACGAACCACATTCGAGCCACAACACCACGAACCACATTCGAGCAATCCATTACAAAATTTTGTTGCACCATTTGCGTGTGCATAATACTTAATGAAAGCCAGAACACAAGCTACATGGTACACACTACATAGAGGTGGTAACCCCTAAAGGCTTGTTACCTTTTGTATTCACCTTATCGGCCTTTGTGGTTAATCTATTAAAAATTACATGTAAATAGAGAATTGAAGAGTATGCTTAAAGCACCTTCGCTAGTGATTTTGTTCTTCAAACCATAAGACAACTGGCGATTTATAAACGCTCGCATGGGGTGTGGTACTAAATGGAATTTAAAAGATTTCTGCTTAAAATGCCATCCCTAGGGAACTTACGGTTCAGCACGCTGTCACGACTTGTTTATCAGGCATTAGAGTTTGTGTCCACGTCGTGTCTTTAAAAGTTATTGTAGGGATTAGAGGTTGATTGAAGAAAATACGCGTATAGGCAAACCAGGATTGGATAATGTCAGTGCTAGATGGACTATACAAACACGGCTATGTTGACTGGTTGACTGGTATAATGTGACAGTAGTTGTAACATAAGGTAGAGAAATAAAGTGAAATACACCTATTTTTTATTTTGCGATGGTTACTTTTTTATTTTAGCGAGGTCGCAAGAAAACTATGAAGATGATGATGATGATAACGACTCCTAAAGATTTTTTATCACGTAACGCAATACAAATCTATTGAGAGATGTTGCGTAATTTAGGACTAATATTGCAAAACCGGCCCTACACGTAAATAACTCACAGTAGTGGCCGCGCATCTTTTAATTGGGCGTGCGCTTTGTAGTTTCTTGGCCGCGCGACTCACTACCGTGAGTCTGATATATGGTGGTGCAGATAAATGATAAATTATTCTCCATCCACCATCATGCTTAGGGACTAAGTCCAGTCCCAATGTCCAAAAATTTGGTAGGGGAGGAGTTTGAAAAGGTCCTAAAATACGTCCTAACTGGCACTCCTTTCTGAGGGTGGCATCAATAACAGTGAGCTGTTGATATGCGGAGACTAAATTATTTGCATGATAAGAAAATTGAGGTCCTTTGTAGCCAATAGAACAGCCATGGCATAGGTCATTAATAAGCTGCTCAACGAAAGCTTTGTTGGGGTGATTACTTAATTCCCGTTTGAGAACAAACGGTCGTAAAGGAGTCCAAGGTTTTGGTTTAATAAGTGGCGCCACCCCTGTTGGGGCAGAACCGTGCACTGTGGCTGGCACCACATATTTCGCAGATGTGTAGGAAGTTACACGGGATACGTCGGCAGGTTGAACGATTGAAGGCGTGACAGGTTCGCCTTGGCTGTTGGAAGCTTGACTGTTTGTTTGATCCGCCCTCACTGGGGTGCTCCCTTCAGTGGAAGCTAATAACAGGGTTGGTTGTTGGGTGTTGGTCTCTATTTGGTGCTGAAACAGGTTGGGGACGAAAAAGACAATTTTCTGGGTAATGAGTTGTTGCACCGCAATAACCACAAGGCCACTTAGTTGAGGAAGAGGTCCCTGAAAATAATTCCAGCCACAATTCATTTTCACGCACATCCCACCGCAGGAGGGGGTCTGATGCTGCTAGGGTGTGGAACCGCACATCATAATTTAGCCAAGCCGAGGGTGGGTGATGATTACTAACTGATGTGATGATACGTTGGTATGCAATCAGGGATGGTGCACGGGAAGGGGCATGTTCAACTATGATGGCTAAATAGATGTTCCATGCCTCCATCCATGATTGGAATGAAGAAATCTTTTTTGAAGTTTGTGTGGGCCTAACTACAAAGTCGTCATTCCCAGAAGTTAACTGCACAGTAAATGATTTTTGTGGTTCTGGGGGTTGGCTACTCGAGAACATGGCTTTGGGCAGTAATAGATTAAAATCAACGAACTCACCACTAATTATCTTTTCCCTTAGTTTTGCTGTCACTGGTGGTAATGACACTGCTGGGGTCTGAGTTCTAGTGAGTGATGTGTCAAAGGTGCTCCTATGGGAGTTACCAGTTGCCATGATTCTCGCCGCTGGTGGGGAATGAACAGGTGGGTGTTCAGAGACAACAGATAGTGCTTCCCCTGACTCATCACTTGATGAGGTACCTTGAAGTTGGGTGGTGTCAATTGGTGTAGGAGCAGTGGTTGAAATGTTGGTTGGTGGGTTGCTGGCCTGATGGCTGTTGAGTGAGGTGGTCAAGAGTTTTATCATGTCATCTAGCTTAGACACAGTTTGCGTGAGGGGTGATTGCTGTTGCGTCCCAGTGCTGGTCGTTGCTTCTTCGTCGGTCTGCTGGTGTTGCGTCCTAGTGCTGGTCGTTGCTTCTTCGTCGGTCTGCTGGTGTTGCGACCCCCTGCCGTTCGCCGCTTGCTCCTCGGTCTGTTGCTGAGTTGTACCTGACGCTTGCTCCCCAGTCTGTTACTGAGTTGCGCCTGATGCCTGGGATTGGGTCTCAGGTGAACTTCGTCCCGAGGCTATTTGCTCTGGTGAGGCTTGTTCTGTATTGGAGTTTGAGGCACGAGGTGAATGGCGCTTGGTGGGTGGTTGGGTAGTACCACTTTTTCTTCGCTTTGGCATGACGAGTAACCGGGCTAAATCAACACAAATACATGAAAGACACACGATACTTGACAATTATAATGCACAGTTTTGGATCCTGATAAGTGTATTCCCAGTATTCTGCTGCTGTTTCTATAATTGTATTGCTAGTATCCCGCTGCTGTTTCTTCACACTATTGACAGGTGAGCAAAACGTGGCTGGAAACTTGTTTGACTGGTTTTTGTAACCGGTTTATTGTAGTGCGCGATCTGGTATTTTAGCGCATGTGACTTATACTAGCTGTAGCGCAATAAATCCCTTTACACTGATCCCTGCATGTTAACTTAAATTTATTGTGAACAATAAATTACATTTAAACATGGCATATGTGGTTCCTCAAACATAAATAGCTACATTTAGTTATATCGGTATTGTATCAGTTTCAAAATGATTAATCCATATCGTATCAGTATCGGATCGGTTTAGTTTTCTTATATCGGTACATATCTAGAAACAATGCATTCTTAGTAGCCATTTGTTTAGACAGGCTTTCTCTCTTCTGGTGTTTTTCTAGTGCAGGCATAATTTTCTAGTACAGTGCTAGTATAAAGCTACATGTTATCAACACACGGTTAGCCAGGGTTGAGCGCATGCATGGTCTACTGCTTTTACCAAACCTGCTGGCAGTCTGGCTACACAATGGAGCTCTGAGTTGCGCGGCTGTAATGCTGGCTAAAGACCTATGCTGTTTCTTGGTTACCAATTCAGCCATTTTTTTCCCAATGGCTTCAATACGTTTTTATGGGTATCCACAGAATCCAGTTGTTACATTATACGCAATTAACACTAATTGCATTTTTAAGGTCTTTAAATAAACTGGTCTATTCAGAAAATATTTGTAGCTGACTGTTCTATTAGAATATCTCAATTGTTTATAAAGGTTATTTTAGGGTTGTGTAGGAGATATTATTGTACATCCTTCATGAATATACTGTGTGCATATAGCTATACAAATCAAAAACTTTAAAGTAAAGTAAAACAAAGGGGCCATTCTGGACCATTGGCATTTTACAGGTCATGCGATCCTGCAAGACCAAACAGTTATATGTATTAATACATGCTGTTGCATGCTTTGTTTAACTATCATTTAGCCCTCTAAACCTGTTGGTCCTGTTCTACATCCTTTGCACACACACGCACACTACATCAGCAAACAAGACACTCACCATAATCATGCAGTTATAGCTTACAGTTCCTAATTAACTACACTGTTTTTGCATATGTAAAAATACAGTCATATTAAGTACTGTACATAGTTAGTATGCAGTTGGCTGAGTTATGGCCAAGCAGTAGTAGTTTAGAAACATAGCACGGACAAGTTACATTCATAAAAGTGAAAAAGATTTTCTACTCTTAAGGTATTTTTGAGACTTTAAACTGCGAATCAACTGGCATGGCCTTATACGTAAGGTCTACATTAACTGAAACATATAGTTTCTCAAATGCATGCCTTCTTCTGGCATTATTTGAAAAACCTTTGGCTGAACCATGCAAGTAATCAAATATTTTCTACACTACCTTCCACTATATCTGCATCACCACCTTCCCCTTCAGTGGACTGATCATCATTTTCTCAGGGTTTTGGTTGCTAATCAGTGTGTGGATCTTTCTCTCCTGGCGTACCTCCAAAGCTAGTTACATCTTCTATAAAACCACATTGTAAATTTCTTTCAAATTTTTGTTATACCAGTTGGCCTACCATATTGGTATCCTTTATTTGAATTTGTGGGATGTTTGTGAATATCATGGGACTGACCCTTTTCACTGTCATCCACTCTGCTTTTGCTGCAACAGTATTTTCTAAAAGAATAACAGCATCTTTACCATGATCCTGCTATTATGGTTTATAAGTAAATTTAAGTAAAATGGGATAGATACCTCCCAGTACATGTATACTGTTGCAATTGAAACACTGCCATGCATGTGTAAGCACTAGTCATTGAACAAACGGGTGGGGTTAGTTTGGCTAGGTTTGGTGATTTACAATGTGATTAATCATACTGTCTGAGTGGGGTTGCTTTCACAACATTCCTATTGTAACCTCTTATAACTATACCGCATTTGCCTAAGTGTACTGTATTGCCCGATTATCTGTATAACTGTACTGTATGACTCATACAGTAGAGTTATATGGATAATTGGTCGTACAGTATGCTGCATGGAAAATGTGACCATCTTAGCAAAACCCATTGAGCTTGCACAAGCACAAACTTTGAAAAAAACATAATTGGTACATGAAATTATATATGCTACAAAGAAAAGAATCCACAAGTTTTAATCAAGCCATTACTCAGAGAAGTAAGTCTCAAACCAATTAAACTTATACACCATGCTAATCACCCACTCATGGAGAGTTTGAATATCATTGTTTTGTTTCTGTAGCCCTAATGATATGCATGTCACGTGCATTTATTTGTGACACTGTAAATGTGAACAAGAAAAAGGCTAAATAAATCATGTATTAAACTTTGCACTTGGCACTGGGGTTGTTTCTTTTTGTATATGTTGAAGCATAGCCACGAGTGCTATATGAAAAATAAAACACGAGGCGCACAGCCGAGATACTAATAAAGCACAAGGCGAAGCCAAGTGCTTTTATCAAGGCCAAGCACCGAGTACTTTATTTTTCATATAACATGAGCAAGGTTATGCTTTAAATGATTTATGGAACTTTCTAATCGTGTAGCTTCACCATAAACTAGGACTCATAATTAACATGCATTGCATGAACTATTAGCAGCCTGAATGCACACAAATTAGTTTAACAAAGTAACTCACCATAGTTTGGTATGGTAGACATTCATCACGTATTTTGGCAGGTTTTGCTTGCAACCCACAATCGATTCTATTGTGAGCCACATGGTAAAATATTTCCGTGATATCTCCAGGACTTGTCCATTTACATTAACAAATGTAACAGCAATGTTACCTTCTCCCACCCATCATCGAAGCATTTAGGTACATCTATAAAAGCAATCCAGTGGTAGAACTCGTATTGGCTGGGGTGATTGATCACTCAGTGTGGCGAGGCTATCAGCCTTCACCGGCTTGGGTGATTAGTTGTACTGGCGTGGGTTCCGCAGGCTATTAGCCAGCACTAAAGCACATGGGCAACTGTGCTTTATTGCCCACAAAAAGTGCTTTATTGCACCGCAAAGAGTGCTTTATTCATTCAATAAAGCACTCTTTGTGGTCGATGAAGCACTGTTGGCCTGCTGAGAGTGTGCTTTATGAAATTTAAAGTACACTTTTCCCTTTGATCTCGTCCACGCAAAGTTCTATAAACCACTGTAAAATACTGGTGTAGTAACTCTATACAGACTTTGTGAACAGCGTTCCTATTAGGTTAACAGGCATTTAATTACTAAAAAACCATGTAGCAACAAGCCTCATAATAATGTATCTCTTTGAGTTGAATGGGGATATGTTCAGCAAAAGAAAATAATATAGAGCAGCCTTGAAACTTTGTATGAAATAAGAACTACACTTCCTTAGCAATGCATAGCAACATAATTATTTATAGAACAAAAATTAAATTATTTGTATGTGTGACTGGATTTTGGAAATTTATCCATACTGGCACATTGTCAATTCACAGAAAAACTTATTTCAATATTTTAAAGTGTTGTTTTTTACCAACCTTGGCAGATTTGATTAATGGATTTTTCACTAAAGATGGAGCAATTCATAACCTTTAAGAGCATCTGGTGGCCAAGGTAATCCTTGTAGAGTTTCTCACATAATTAGATAGTTTTTGACCAGTGTTGCTGTATCACGACTCTTCAAAATGGGGTGGAGGGTGGGGGTGGTGGGGCAGGCAAGAGATAGGCTACAAAATGGACAAGGATGGTAATTGAAGGTACCAGGCTACAAAATAGCTTATCAGAGGCAGATAATAGGCTGAAATTTCACAAAACAGACAAACCGTATTTACTCAATTTGTGCTGCTGTGCCACACCCTCGAATAGTACCGCAGTGCGGTATTATTCAAAGGTCTTTATCCTTGTTTCTGAAAATAATTTTAATTGTACTACACCCTCGAATAGTACTGCATTGTACTTTCGTAAATACTCTTTACTAATGCTCTCATACCTTTAGTATTAATCTCCATCTCAATTTAAGGAAGGAATTGTACTGGCAAAACTTAAACAGTTGTAACATAATCAAAATTCTGGATATTAGTTAATAAATTGACCACATAGCATGAGGCCTGACATGGTTGTGCTACAAAGACTTGAGTGAACCAAAGGTCTTGTATAGAAGAAGTAAGTAGCAATGTGTTGTGATTGTTTTATAAAGCTATGATGTAGAATATCTATAGTAGTGGCAGGTTTAAAATATTAGTAGCGCACCCTCGAATAGTACCGCAATGTGGCACTATTTGAAGGGTTTTATCCTTATTTTAGGGCAAAAAAATAATAGTACCTCTGGGGCACAAATCGAGTAAATGCGGTATATCACATATTCAGCTCCTTTCTCAGAGTGTTCAAACCCTCCACAGCACACCCCTGGTGTTCACAAACTGTGCAGATGTCTGGCATGGTTATATAGGTTGTCAGAAAACAGTCTATCAAAAGCATACCTGATTGGTAATCTGAATTTTATAAGTTGCACAACATCAAATCGTTTTTAAACGTGACTCAGCAAAAAACTGCACAAGTGTACTTTTCAATAAAATGAAATTTATAATTATAACTAGTATATTAAAAATTATAAATTTAAAAATAAAGTAGGAATCCAAGCAATAAAAAGTAGTGAAACAAGAGAAGAACGATGGTAGCTATTACAGCATAGCTCGGTGGGAAATCCCTACTTTGGCATGATATAGTCATTATTTTGTGTTCAATGCCAAAGTAGGAATTTCCCACCGAGCTATGCTGTAATAGCTACCGTCATTCTTCTCTTGTTTCACTACTTTTTGTCGCTTGGATTCCTAATTTATTTTTAAATTTATAATTTTTTATATACTAGTTTGTTTAGTTTTTTGTTAAGGCATACAGCTAGCTATAAACATGTGACTGTTCTATTAGGGTGACTGCTGTGTTAGAGTATCTCAAGGCAGCCTAAAAGATGTGCGCTTGCCCAAAAAGGGGCGTGGTTTTGATTGATTATAGAGTATGTCAAGTCAGCCTTCCAAATTGAAGGTGTGTGGTCACTGAAATACAGCTAGTGCAAAAGGGGTGTGCCATTGTGGTTTTAATCGGTAGATCGATAATGCGTAGAATGAAGAATGGGCGTGATATTGTAACCTATCGTGAAGCTATCTAGTACCAGTACCTCCATACAGTACCCTCCATCATAGATTATATCAGTAAGGAATATAATCTATTCCTCTGTACAGTAGTGTAGTCTAACCGCCTTAAATAATCTTGTGGCGTCTATTATGCTGCTTAAAGAATATGTTGATACAGAAAATTAACGCCTTGATATGGTTTCGTTGGATGAAGAAGACAAGCAGCCTGATTCAGGGGCGGATACAGGGGGGGTCAAAGGGGGCTCTTGACCCCCCCTCCAAAAATTTTCAGTATACCAAGATCGAGATACTCTAATAGAGCAGTCACTCTAATAAAGCAGTCACAGTATTAGAACAGTGTGTAGTGAGCTATTTAAGGATTTTTGTGTACTTTATCAGCTATAGATGTGTAATTGGTGAGGTGGGCAGCTATTTTCAGCTAGCTGTGACTTTTTTTTTTGGTCTCACCTATATCAAACCAGAGACAATGTAGTGCCTCAGTTCATTTTTGACCCTCCCTTTCCATAAGTCTGAATCCGCCCCTGGCCTGATTGAAGATCAAAGAAAAGACAAGGTGTAGAGGGCACACACTCGTCAGAACCCCAAGAGGCACATCCCACTGGTGAGTTTGTTATTGTTGCATAAAATGGTGGCCGTGCACTGCTTTGTTTGGCCTCTAGGCTTGCGACTGTGGTCAGTCAGGCAGTCAGTCTAAAATTCGAAGTTTTGGCGATTTTTAAAATTCTGTATCCGGTCACCTGTAAGCGTTTTGTTGTATTTAATGCTGCTTTATGTATTATATGGACTAGTACTATTCCGTAAAGGTGATTTTCGTCTTGTAAGATATCTCTAGGATGATTTTTAAAGGCAGGATTTTGGGCGGCGCGCAAACATTTCACATGGATTCCTACTTAAACGGTACAACTGTACCATTTGATAAGTGAAATTATGCATGTTATAAAGGAAATGCACAAGTTTTAATCAAGCCATTACTCAGTGAGGCAAGTTTCAAATCAAGTGATTATCTTATTCGCTCACTCATGGTATCTTTGTTTTGTTTCTATAACCTCCTGATGATGTATTTACCAATTCATGGTGAACATTTTTTGTCCTGTGATTCCAAAACTACTCAAGATCGTAGACTGAAAGTTAACTCTGGCAACCCATTCATACTGGACACCGCAAATTACATTAAGACAATAAAAGAAATTTAGAAACTGTGTGAACCATGCAGGTTTTCTTTAGAGATGGTCACAAATTAAATATTTCAAAATCAAAAGAAACAGGGATACAGTGGAACCTCAGTTATCCAAACACCTTGAGGCCAGGAGTGGTTCATAAGTCTGAAAAGTCCATATCTCTGAAACTGTGTATAAATAACCTTAAAATAGCATAATATGCACGTTTGTAAAAATTTCAGTATTATCAACTACCCTAATAGAACAGTCACTACTCTAATAGAGCAGTAATTTCTGTAGTTCGGTTAACTGAGAAGCCAGATAAGTGGGGTCCAGATAACCGAAGTTCCACTGTACTGCAATTTCCAAAAAAAAACTAAACTGAAATTGCATTTGTGGCCTCTACTAGTATATACTAGTCTATGCTAAAAAGCCTCCAATTGACTTGCTGAATCCGCATGCAGCAATGCATTATCTAAAGCAGTAGTTAACATGCATGCTCTATAAAGCAGTTAGGCAAAAAGCCAAGTACTTTACGCTGAATTTTTTTTGCATATCACAAAACACGGCAACAGTTTTATGCAACTATCCTAGTGGATAGAAGCTGAGGACACGTGATAAAATGATCTATCATGGCAGTGGTAGGGTTCCACTGGTTGTTGCATGTTAACAAGTACTAGTCCAGGTACAAGTTAGGAGGTATCTCTGGTGATCCGGCCTCCTTGTAGTTAAGCAAAATATGCTTTGAAAATAGGCTGTATTATGCTTTTGAACAGTGCTTAAAATCAAGCCTTTTCTGCTCAAAATTAAGCTTTCAAAACCACATTATGCTCAAGTGCTGACTGTTTTATTGGAGTATATGGCATTTCTTGTTGGCTGTATTAGAGTAAGTGACTGCTCTGTTAGAGTATCTCAATACTATTCTGCAAAGTGTAAATCATCAGCCGAGAAACAGTAATAATAATAATAACATTACACTTTTTCTATGAAAACAGTAATGAGGTATAGTATGTTCATGTTTTGCTGTATCATTGGCACACACATGCACACATTGTGCATTTCAATTATCCTATAAGCTGGCATAATGCTTGATGCCACCAAGCTCAAAATTATGCTGGTGCAAGCTTACTTTTAGTATTCAACAAGCCTTTAAGTTGATACAGTCATTATACTTCAATAATTTTCAGTATACTCAGCTGCCAAATAATGAGTTCTGGTAATAATGTTGGTGCTACCCAGCTATTGTTTTGGGTTGTTGCATTACTACTGATAAACTTTGTCGTAACTGTTTTGAAGTATTGTAAGAACAGTTGTCCAAGTCTATAAAGAATACTTCATACCACAACTGTACTTCATGAAAAGTAAAATACGTACACTTTGTCATTTAACTATGTCCATATAAATTTCTATAAATATGTAGATATATACCACACAAACATAATAGTATAACTAACATACAGTACATACATACATATTGCATGCACACACACACACACACGCACGCGCACACACACACGCACACATGCACGCACACATGCACGCACACACACACATACCTAAGACATTGGTATATCCAGTATAATGGACATAGCCATAATAAGCACTGACATAAGTGGCATCCACCCTAAAATTATATTATTTGAATTGTTAACTTTGTGTATGTCGATATATAAGCACTGATATTAACATCTCAGGAATGCATTAATGTAAAGCACTTACAATACTTTGAAATACAATGAAGCTCAGTATTACACTTAAAGTTAAAATGTATTTAACCACTATAAGCTTTTAACTAAGATACAAAGAATATGGCTGATGATCTTTCTTACTAATACCAATGTTGGCTTGCTCATCAACATGCTCTAATAGCACAGTCACATGAGATCAATGACATAAAAATTTTAATAATTCACACAAAAAGTTTTTATTGTGGGATTTAGGCTTAGTTAGTAGTTTCAAAGTATTATTCTATGAAAAAATGAGTGCTAAAAATAACTGTTTAGGAAATGTATGGACGCATATTTCTACCCACCATGTGTCAGCTATATATAAAGAAAACCACAAAACAACATAACTATAAGATAGTTACATTGAAATAGATTAGTCCAAAGTAATATCTTACTTCCCTTTCCCAATAGCTAAGCTAGTAGGCTTAGTTATTGCACTGTAGTACCATAATGGTAAAAGTAAAAATTTAATCCCACTCAAATGTTTAACTAACATTGTGTGTTGAAGCATAATGATGCTATGAAAAATGGTCTGAGGGCTATTATCCCACACTACACTATTAAAACCATGATCTATCATCAGAAACTAAAGTATAAGTGACCAGATTTGACAAAATCAGGCTTCCACACACATCAAATTCTTTGACTTTAACTGCTCGTAACTCCTACAATTTTTACAGTGAATTATGCAATGAAAGGCAAAATTTGAAATAGCAAACTGCTACATTGACTTACAGTCCTTTAA
The DNA here is from genome assembly GCF_963678975.1 of Dysidea avara. Classification (NCBI taxonomy): domain Eukaryota; kingdom Metazoa; phylum Porifera; class Demospongiae; order Dictyoceratida; family Dysideidae; genus Dysidea; species Dysidea avara. The sequence continues at coordinate 26,383,063 of NC_089277.1, read as the reverse complement.
AATCACAAATCTAGATGTGTGTGGAAGCCTGGTTTGTCAAATCTAGTTTAAAAAACAAATGGGATGAGTACCTATTAGTTCTTTCACTTATTAGGTGCATGAGCATGCTTCAAGTACTACTTTTACCCCGACTGCTTGGTATACCATATACACCTCAAGCCTGTGGCTCAAGTGTATATGTGACTGGGCCTGCGAAAACAGGGCATGTGGGCACATGATTTTTGTCTACTGTTTCAGATTTTCATCACTCATAACTTTTTGTACTATTAGGCTACGGCAATTTTCAGCTCCTAGTAAGCATTTAATTGTCTTTATGATGCAAGTTACAGAATGCAAATATTCTGCTCCGGTACTGAGATATGACCTGTAACATGACAGAGTGTAGTTTGTGCCCACATGCCCGGTTTTGCAGCCCCGGTCACATATGGTAAGTACTTCTCATATACAACACCGTCTCGAGAGTGCAGGCAATTAAAAAACTCGTTCATTAAGAATGTGGCACCCATTTTGCTTGCAAGCATTCATCCCATTTCATTTTAAATGAATACTCACAAGTGAAATGGGTGCAACTCCTTTAATTAGTGGGATTTTAATCGCTTGCACTCTTGCGAGATGACTCTGCACTATATATCAGCAAATCCCTCACAGCCGTGGATACAAACACAGAAGATGTATAGCTCTTCTAATGATGATCCATTGCTTACTTTATCATCATCATCATCACCTACAAAATAGAAAAGAATCATGGAATAAGGTCTACACTAATCAAAAAAACATATACAGATAATTAGCACATAATACATTTTAACACAATAATAGCTAACTACCTGAACTTCCTTCAACAAATGGGTTTTGAGAATGCTCCTCTCTTAAACATACATAATGACTATGAAATGATTTAGTAAGATGTACTCAAGCTTACCTTTGTTTAACCATGTTGTATCATTACATAATCAGATATCCTGAATTACAAGCTAATAATAGCAAAGCTGATATAAACGTACATGTATGTACTCTACTTATAAGTCATGCAGTTCCCATTTCTTGTGTTATGCACCTACGCAAATTTATGGATACACTTGAAACAATGCACATAGGACAGAATAACTGTGTGGCTTAAGGTGTCTATAAGCATATCATGAGAGAGGCACCAATTTTAGCACTAGGAGTAATTGAATAATTACTGTTATAATCGGTACCGGTTGTGGTCAATCACTGAGCACTTGGCTCACAGTAAATTCAAATGGATCAATTCAACTTCCATGGGTAAATTTAAACTACAAACTTTTTTGTTAAAATGACCATCTAAAAGTGGTTATAACTAGACTAAATCGGTCAAAATAACTAGGGTAGGTCAATGTAACTGTTCACTTAGGATGTTGAAATAACATATTTGGGTAATTTCTATGGTCAAGTCTACTATGGCACAGATTAGATGACTAGCTAAATGGTTAAATTTACAGTACACTGGCCATTATAACATTTGTGTTACATCCCACAATCAAAAGTGAACATGGAGAACATAGGTTTTATATACAATTTGAAAACTCTATAAGATCAGGTATGTTTAAAGTATTAAGATGCAGTATGTAACAATCATTGTGAATATGTGTCACAGATAGATTAATTATGTTATTACTAATGATGACTGACTTACTAATTAATGTAAAGAAACAAACAAATATTTTGTGACGTGAGTTAATTTTACCACAGATGGTTAAAATAACCATGATGGCAAGGTTATTTCAAACACTTGGCTAGAGGTTGAAGAGACTTTAGGGCATTTGGGTAATATGACTGTATCTTACAAAGTTAAAATAACCAAGTACATCCTTGGGTCATTACTACCAAAAAATCGGTCATTTGAATTGCAGGTAAAACAACCCAAAAATTTGGGTCATTTGTACCCATTTGAATTTACAGTGCTGGGTTATAACATAACTTAAACTTTTTAAGTACCAGAAAGCTATAGTGCTCCGTATCCTAGATGTGCAATTTAATGTGCCGCTGTTCAACTTTTGGACAATTATCAATGCTTTAAAATGCTTTATAACATGCACAATAGATTTTTAATAGCTTTCATATTGTAATACCACTGTGTAACATTTTAGGTGCTACAAATTTATTTATTTTTTTTTTTTAGGTGCCACTAATCACATGTACCAAGTGTGAATAGTGCAGCTAGTCATACAGCAATGTTGACACAAAAAGTGCATGCCTTATGTTAGGTACACGTACTGTAAACACTACCGATTATCACTCAATATGCTGCAATTAGCTGTTTAGCATGTATGCCGGATTGTGGGATCACATAACTAAGTGCGTACAGTATACATAGCTGTATTTTTACAATCTGTGACTGGACCCGTCCTGGTAGTCTCGTGTGCCAGACGGTTTGTGTGGGGGCGGTAAATAAACCGTCTGGTCACTGTTGCACACATTCCGGGACCACTGCCGGAATGTTGGCAGAGCCAATCAGATCGCTTCGCGCACTCTGTGACGAAACAACCACTAATAATTCAAATTCTTAGTGTAATAAAGAACTGAATCTCGGCTACAGATCACTTTTTCGAAAGTTTAACAACGCCATGGGCTTAGGATCTTTGTTTCCCTAGTACAGGGCTCTTAAAAGCGTTCGTATAAGAACGATCGTGGTTCGCTACGGATTTGTGAAACGACAGAATTGTCGAGGAAGACGTTCAGCAATGTTTCGAATACGTCACCAGGACATTACCAGTACAATTATTGTCTTGGTCTGCTCAAAGAGGTGATTGGAACGATTATTGCATCATCCTTGGCGCAAAACAATTCCGTGATGTAATCTAATTGCATTCCAGTGAGTTCACGGAAAGTGTGCAACAGTGACCAGACAGTTTATTTGCCGCCCCCACACAAACCGTCTGGCACGCGAGACTACCGTCCTGGCCCCGCCCCTTTACTGAGTTTTGACACCGCCCAGCGATTGATGAGTGGAGCGGGACGTACGTTTAAACTACGTTACTACTCGGCATTATTGTACTACAAACTAATACAAAAAAGGTACTGTAGCTAGTCGCCCGTGACTCGGTGAGGACATCATGACAGGCTGGCCAGCATACGTAAATTACCTGTTGATATCGTTAGCAATGTATGAAGGCGATTATAAGGCTATAATAATGTTATTCTACAGATCTTACATTCTGATCAATCCAAGGCGGTGCCGGACGATCCGGTGCTCAGTCACGCAGCTAGGTAGACTTCATACAAGTGCGCGTGAATGACATGTGAATACCTTGAACTGATATTTCTTGGAAATGTTGTTAATGCGATTCACAGAATCAGGGTTCACAGAATCGCTGTGTCACGGGGAATATTTCGGTACTTTCCAGCCCATCGATGCGTAATTATGAGCTAAGTATATAACGTCATAATTTTGACAATTTAAGCTATTTGAGCTACATTATAACAGAATTCGTTCGTCTACGAGTTGCTTGTTTTTACAATTAAGAATTTTAGAACATTACCTGCCATCATCTTTGCCACTTTTTAGGCCCTGGTAGGGCAAAAAAATTATAATTATGTGTGAATCATTCAAGTCTACCTTGTGTAATCACTATCTAGCTAGTCTAGTCTACAAAATTAAAATGCAAAAATAATGACAGAAAAAGTAAATAAATAAAACAAGAGTCCAAAAGTCAGCATATTGTTAGACTATGGTGGGGCACATCAAACCCAGTAGCCAAAGCCTAACACTAGATTTCTTCAGACTCAGATTCAGTGGACATGGTATCTACGGAACGGAACGGAATGGAATGATGGACTAAACTACGGAACGGAATGCTTTCTCAAATTGAAGATTGCAGCTTACCATTGCTGTACAAGTTATCGGTGGCACTTCCAGCTGGCAAACAAACGTACCCCAAGAAAGATAAAACGAACTTAAGGATCGATTGTGGGTACTTGCTGTTTATCTTCGGATGTATCAAGTAGGGAACTTAACGCATGACTTGTTTTTGCTAATATGTGAGTTGTTTTTGCTTACTTTGACTTTAGAATGTACAATCTGGGGCTCAGTCTTTCTCTAATAGGCATAAATCCGGCAGTATGTAGCTACACTACAAAGGAAACAAGTATGGTGACAAGCTGAATCAACTCTGTCAGGCTAAACAGAATCTAAAGGAATTTTGTGCAGTGTGAGAGGAGCAAACATTCAGATACCTCAAGGAGGCTATATTGTGTGAACATCAATGATTCATTAACAGAATAGTGGACTACATAATGTCAGATATCTTAGCCTGAGTAGTGAGTTGAATCCAGGATGGGGTCTATTTTGCAGAATGGAATGTTTTCTGAATCAAAATTTACAGCTTGTCTAGCCGCTATCATTGCTGAAGTTGCATTCATCAGTGGAACTTCCAGGAAATGGAATAGGATAATAATAAAATATTAATAGCTGTTTCATGCAGTGCATTGTTCTATTACCTAATATATCAAGCAGGTCTCTTCAATTCATTTATTGCATGACCAAGGCAAGTTTTGTTACTACAATACAGTAGCTGATTGGATGTCAGTTGCTTCTGGTGATCTTGACAAGATAAATAGTTTAGAAGACCACTCAATTTCTTCAGTTTCGGAGCGTAATATCCACAGAGAAATTAACTAGAAAGTTACTGGTGACAGAAAGTCTAGGTGATCATGACTTTATTCAGTCTAATATATGGTTGATTGAGTGAGGTATCACTTGCAGAATATTCAGACAACCAGCGATGAGATGCATGCATGGATTCATTGAATTTTTGTTACAGTCGGAGACATTAAATATCCAAAAGCAAACTGACTGTATAATATTAATTCACTTGCTTTATATTTTCTCAATTTTGAGCCTGTATACAAATAATTAAATTTTTCTCAGTCTTAGAATAAGATGGGAGAGAAAATTTATCTTTGTTTACCTATACTGTACAACTTCAAAGGAAATGAACAATAAAATTAGTAAAACCACAACAAGGTGAATTACAGATTTAAATACTAAATATGAATTAGAGCCTTTAGATAATTATTGTTCCAAAGAAAATTGTAGATGGAAAAAACAAGGACTGGTGAGATCTTGGTTATTTAATGACAGCGGTTGGAAATTAAAAGGGTGGTAACTTCTTGTTCTTGAATTTGTTGCAAAGTGGAGGTACAAATCAAAATGGGATATCAATTTCATTATGAAAAATTTGTATACTTAAATAATCTAGCATTACTGTATTCATTTGTCCTCCACTTAAATATGCTACAACAGTGTCGGTACATTGGCAGTCTACCTTGAAATCTCAACTCTAGAGTAGATCCAACACAGAGCAACCCGCACTGTAACAGATACATGTGATCCCACTGTAATTTCATGGACCAGCTGGACTGGGAATCACTTGAAAATAAACAAACAAATTTAACCTGTTTTGTTTGAAGTGAAGCATGTGAAATGTTACACTTAAGAAATCCTAGGATTATTAGGTGGTATGTAATTAATGTGAGTGTTCCATTTCCGGTCTGACTAGATACATTGAAATTACACACACATCTTGGTCCAAATCACATTTGCCTGGTGGCTATGGGCATGGTTTCACATGCATAGCTAGGCTTATAATTGAGATTTGGTTGATCTTGGAGTTTTGGCATTTGGCCTGATTCAAGGCTAGCAGTCAGACACATCCTTGAATTTGTGCAACAGAAAAAATCAGTTCACTATTGAATACAGCATTAGTCCACTGCACCGGCTGTTAATAACTCCATGCATACAATTCAGTGATGTTTGCAGAATATAGCCCCTTTGCAATATTTGCTCCTCTCACACTGCACAAAATTTTAATTCAGCTGGCTCTTTCCTGTTACCAGTGTCTTCCTGCTTGCTTTATTTGTACACTGACATATGACTTGAAAAGCCGGCCCAGACTGTTTTCTAAAGTCAAAATGAGCAAACCAGCTCACATAAAGTGCCCTTCTTGGTATATCCGTAGATGAACCAAAGATGAACATCACTGATACAGCTCATCCCACAATTAATACTTCGTTACTAATGACAACCAACAAGAACCCACAATCGATCCTTTAATTCTTTTTATCTTATGTTTAATCACCCACTGGAGGTGCCACTGATAACTCGTAAGGGCAGTTTCAGCAATGGTAAGTTGCAAGCTTCAATTTGAGAAAGCGTTCCGTTCCGTAGAATAGTCCCCACCGACATGGTACATGTATACTGGTACATATATAGCTACATCTTTGGATCATAAGTAGACAAAAAGTCTATACAATAATCTCAATACAATATTGGCTATTGATGGATGTATACAATAACTGCCATTACAATGTCTATGTAAAATACAGTAATTATATTATACAGATATTGTTTAGTAAGGGAAGCAACTTTTTGGCCTTGTCGAAACTGTGAGTGACTTGCCCCTTAGGATTCAGTATATAAAACATATCAAGTCTGCCAGGGATTGAAAACAAAGGAATTAGAGAGATCTAGAGTACCAAGAGTTATCGTCATAATTTGATCTGGAAATTCCTTGCATTTACAATATGAATTGAAATTACTGTTTTTAGCATTATTAATTTAAGGCAATAAGTCCTGAGCCAACACAAAATGCATCCTATAGCCATCATTAATCTACCATCACTGTTTCAGAACTGTGTCAACTATAATTATGCAAAATGAGAACAGTTATCAACCTGCACTTTTTCAAGAAGAATATATATTCAAGGTGAGATTGTCCACTATGGGAAAGTCTTGAACATCAACCACTTTGAGGCACTTTCATTCTATTTTGTGTTACATAAACTGTTTTTGAACTAGTTATTTTTCTGTCTTTGCCACACTTACTCGTGATCAACATGTTACACCATTCTAGATGGAGCATGTCAAACCCAACACCTGAAATTAATTGTCTCCACACAGATCTCTATTCAGACACAATGGATACAAAAATTAAGCACTAAAATTACTAGTAATGAAATGTGAGAGAAGCTTTGGGAAAATAAGTATAGCACAATGATAAGTGAGTCCTTGGGCACACGCAATCACAAGGGCAATAAAATATTATGCCTCATTGAATAGAGATCTGTGTGGAGACAATTAATTTCAGGTGTTGGGTTTGACATGCTCCATCTAGAATGGTGTAACATGTTGATTTTTTTTAATAACCCTTGGTTACTCTTTTGTTTTTATATATTTTGATGATGATCTTTGTATTCTTACAGTTACTTTTTACACTGCTTTGTGAATCCATTTATTGATTATATGCATGAGAAATTGTGTATAGTGATTACAAAATTTTAAAGTGCCTGATGTGGTGCTTGATGATGTTACACGGTACTAAACACACCCATCATCATGTTTCATGCAGCTATTCAGTAATCAGCTCAGCTAATCATCATCCAAATTAAAGATATTAATTTTTATTATTTATTACAGGTCAATTGATCACCTGATCAACAGGTAAAAAGTACAAGTAAACTTGATTACTTGTAATCATAATAAGGCCAGTCAAACTTGATTACTTGTTTCTCATCCACAAAAATTCAGATTTCCATACAGCGATGATATGGGCGGGAGGTCATTTTTCATTATTAAAGAAAATACTCTAGAATAAGCTGTTTGTTATTATATAGGTTTGCTAAAGCCCTTTAAGAACTAGTACTTACGTTTTGTCACTGTTTCTGAAATGCAAGTGACATTTGCTGTGCTGTAAAATGATAGCCAGCCTTCTTAGCATCAAAATGTGTGCACGTGATTGATAACAGCAATAATGAAATTAGAGGTGGTGAGGTAAAAAGGGATGCGAAACAATTAATCAAGTTTGCCTGGCCTAATATTGTAATAGCGTTAGATGAATTGATGAATAATTGTCAATTTCTTAAAATTATCAACTGATGCTATGGTTCAACAACTCTTCTTGTAAAAAAGTATTTCCTGGTATATCTGTTCTTGAAAAAGATTTAAATAGCTTAAATGTGTGACCTCTGGTATGGGTATATTGGTGAAAAAGTAAAAAGTCAGAACAATCTGTATAAATTATACTTGCTGCGTGGCATATTATAGACAGCAATCATGTCACCTTTGTAATGTAGTGATATAAATTAAGCACTTTCAATCGTTCCTCATAGTCACGATGTCTCATAGATTTGATCATTCTAGTGGCTTTCACTGAATTTTTTTCTAATTTTTGGATGCTGTTTAAGGTCATTGGCCAAACCAAGTTACTATATTCCAAAATAGGACATACAAATGATTTTTATAGACATGTAAACAAATCTGCAGAAATATTCAAAAAAGGTATGTTTAATCTGATAAGGCCAAGAAGTCTATTAACTTTGTTAACCACTGCCAAACCAAACACTAACTATGAAACTTGAGACTACAATTAACACCCCTAAATCCTTTTGCTCATTTACCTCAACTATATTCACCCAATATCTTGGATTAAACTGGCTTATAATATATTTTACATTTAGAAATGTTGAAAGGCATGTGCAACTGCCACATTGCTGAACATTCAACACAAGTGTTAATATCTTCTTTCAGAGAGGATATTGGGTTAGTGTGACTAATGCTGGAATAAATTTTTGTGTCGTCTGCAAATAAAAACTGAAGAACTTTATTCATAAATAATGATGGCAGATCATTGATGAAAATAACAAAGAAGCGATTGATTCCTGAGGTATTACTTCACTCCAACCAGACAATGAACTATTCACAGAAACCCTTTGTTTGTATCCTATTAAAGTCTTGTATCCAATTAAACAGATCACCTCTCAAACCATATGCATGCATAAATCTTTTTGAGTAACCTTTCATTAGTTACAGAGTCAAAAGCCTTCTTGAAGTCAAGGTATAAAACATCTACTGAATTCTGTCTGTCCAAAATCTCTGTCCAATCATCAATGAGCTTTTGTATGCAATTAAACACATGTGTTGATGGTTTGTGATAACCACAAGCCATGCCCAAGGTAAATTATGACATTAGGTGTTTAACAGGTTACTATGTTGTGCCAGACGAGTTTAACTAGCAGAGCGGCATATAATAATAGCTCATAAAATTATGGTGATGATCAAATTGTGCACTTTGTGAGAAAAGCATCAAACTTGGCACACAGACTGTGCTCCCAATGACATCCATTTTTGGCCATCGCACATATATTTGACCTTTATGTCTATTTGTACATTGCAAACTCCATTATTTTGTTTTAATCTCCCTGAGGCTTTATTTTACACCATTAAACATGGTTTTAATTGCAAATTAAAGGTCTTGTTGAAAGAAACAACTTGGAGTCAATATATAAAACATGATCGTCTGTATTAGCCATGAAATTCTATTATAATGTGACTTTAATTTAGTCCCCAAAGGTGGATAAATTCATAGAAGTTTATGACTAATAAAAAATTACTGATCATAACTCTGGAATGGAATGAGCTGAGTTTTTGAGTTCAAGCTGTTTCTTAGATTAAGTTTGACGTCTGTTGTATCCAAATCTATTACCCGTGAAGGCATGTTAGAGCATTTGTTTAACAACAACTTGATGTCACTGTGTAAACACGTCACAAGTCTTGTATGACTCAGCTACTTATGTCTGGTCTCCCTCCTTGCTTAGCTACAGCCTACACTTCAATTTGAAAGGAACATATTTCTGGTCAAATTCAATTTTGGCCCGACAACTGGTGTAATTGGCCAGAATTGTCTGGTGGTTGGATGTTATTTTGCGCACTGCTTGAAACTATTTAAACAGTATTGCATTATCTGTAAATACAAAAAAACTACATTTGCACTAGCAAAAGTAATATGATACACACAGCAGCTACCATATCTATTGCAGCAAATAACCTTAAAGTTCACCAATGCTTATGTAAAAAGGAATATGGCCTAGCAAACAACAAACTTTTCATATTTTAGGTAAAAGTTCATAGAATAGTAGGTATGCTTCACAATTTTTAACATCATCAAATCCTCCATTACACTCTGAGATCGTTGTGTCACTTGTGCAGTACCACTTCCCATCATGGGCAACTCTCTGATCATAAACTCCTTTACCAGCTGGGTGCCCAGGTTTCCTTTCTGGCCTTCTGCGAACATAGGCTATGTAGTGGCCACTTTTGAGTGAACATCCCAAATGTACAACAACAGCATATAAGCCATAGAAAATGTTGTTGTTGATGTCGCAGAATTCCTGCAGCAAAATCATCACATAGCTTTGTTAAAACGTCCATATAATAACTTGTTATTACTGATGTTACTAGGCCCGGGGCACATACAACCAAGTACAGCCACCAATGGGACAATCTACAAATGGGGCATGTACAAACAGTGCAGTGTGTGTGTGGATGGAAAAGATGCACATACACAGTAGCACATACAGTATACATAAATTATGTAATAACAATCGTGAGGACCTGGTACTCTTGATACTGAATTTTAATTGATTTTTAAGTTTCATTGCTTGCAGCTGTGTTGGTGTTCTCCACACAATGCCCTGCCAGGCTCAATGCAAAACTACTGGTAGCTGAGTGCCAGTACATCAATGGTGTGGCAATGGCATAATGATGCATAATACAACACTGTACAACATACAGGAGATGCACTTGTAGAACTTTATGCAACAATGTATTATTAGCACTGAACACTGGAGATGGAAATAATTCAGCTAGCTGAAGCCAGGTAAAGGATGAACAGAGGTATACAAAATGATACAAATATACAACAAACAATCATGTTAACATGAAAACATATCCTTAACCTTGTTCATCACATGGAGCATGTCCACTAGCACCTGGCATGGCGACTTGGAACTAACTGTGCACCATGAAAACAGCTTATATAGAAACATTAAAACATACTTGTAGTCTCGAGTAAAGTGGTTTCTGGCTCTCCTGCAATTACTCGCAGTGGTTTGCTAATCTTTTCCTTTGCAAAATCTGAAAATAAAGCATGGGTGTGGTACTGGGTGTTATATAGAATTACATGTATGTTTAAGTCATCAGCACGAACAGACACAACGATTATACGTTTGTGCCTTCATTCACAGGCAAATCAATCCCCGGTTAGTTTGTGTCTCTAGGCTTCGTAGTTTTCTCAAACATTAATTATTATTTATTTATTATTTATGATGTAATTTTAACTGCATTTCTTATTATCTTTAGACATGCAGTACACAAGAAATCCTTAAATAAGTCCGACTGCAAGCTTGAGATAGTAATGTACATAGTTTTAGCAGTATGATAAATGCCTACAAATGCATGTTAACTACTATACACTAATAATGTAATAATACACATTTACTGTAGGTTGCATGTTTCTTATATATAGCATATGAATAATAACAATCATTGTGACAAAAGTTCTAATGCACCAACAACTTAATATGTAGGTCCACACCGTTGAATATTACAGTTAGACTTGAGCCAATTTAGCTTCCAGTATGCTTTTGAGTAGTGCTTAAAATCCAGCCTGCTATGCTCAAAATTATGCTCAAGATTATGCTCTAGAATTGGTTGTTTCATTAGAGTATTTCAGCCTTTCCTGACTGCTGTATTAGAGTATCTCAATCCTATTTCTACGAGGTGAGAATAATCAGCCAAGAAGCAATAAAACTAATAACATTACAGATATAAAATAGGTGTAGTGTGTTCATGTTTTGCTGAATTTTTTGGCACGTGTATGCATTGCACATTTTAATTTAAAATCTTTCCAGCATTATCTGCAGTGTCCAAGGAATGGATCACCAAAGTTCCAGCCTTCTGTGGTTGGAATTATAGTTCAAGACAGTAGGAAGAGCAAGATAGTCTAGTTCTTTATGGATTTGATCGTGACATGGCGGAATAAAGCACTAAATTGGGTACAGTGATCCCTCAAGATGTACAAAGGGATTTTAGAAGGGGTGCCACCATGAACACCTTTTTATAATATCCATGTTTCCATTAAATTAGCTGGCTGATTACTGTACACAGAACACCAGTTTCCTGGATACTTGAACTCTACGGCTATTGACCTCCGAGATTGTAAACCTTATATGTGCTTATAACAATAGCCAGAGTTTTGCTATAGCCATGTAGCCATACATTTGCACAATTCTATTTGCTAACAAAATGCGCATATACTGTATATTAGTGTTCTTCTATTGAAATTCTTTAAAGAGATGGAAAAAATCATGTAAAGGTGAGACCACTGCCTTGATTTTGTCATCTCTTTAAAGGATTTCAATAACAGAACAGCAAAGTAAGCACATTTTGTTAGCAAATAGAATTGTACAAATGTATAGCTAGGTATAGCAAAATTCTGGCTATAGTTATCCGTACATTATTATTATAAGGGTTGAACCTATTTACAACCTCAGGAGGTCAAGTATCCAGGAAACTGGTGTAAGGTGTACAGTACTCAGCCAGTGTAGTGGAAACATGGACATTTTTTTCACAGAAAATAAGTAACTACATAGCTATTATTGTGAAAAACCTTCATGAATGGCCATGTTTACATTTTAGTGATTGTAAAACTTATTGTTTTGGTTTATGACATGTATCTTTCACATGGAGATATACAGTAATACTTAATAAACTATTATGGACTACTAATTCAGGAACAGGAACTATTATCCTTTGGGAATGTGGTTAGGAAAACAAGCTATTCAAATAGTAATGTAATGAGTATTAATTTCGCAGACTGTCAAAGTTAGCTTTCCGTACAAAGGGGTGTAGGGTGAGTTCATGGTGGCACCCCTTCTGAAATCACTTTATAGATCCTAAGGAATCACTGTACCAAATTTGGTGTTTTAATCCGTCGTGCCTCAATTTTGACAAAAATTTTGACATAACAGACTCCACGAAGACAATCGATTTGGACAGCTTATACTGAAAATAATTATAAACTACAGGTGCTTATGTACATTCGCAGCCATAACTTCAGTCTACAATGTTGGAATTTGGTTTAAAGTGTTCACCATGTATTAGCAGATCCACCAAGGTATAGTGTTAGCCCTGTAGTTGCTTACACATATGGGTATTAGTTGAAGAAATCATGACAATCTTGTTTATGTTTACCACATCATAAACAAGCGCACGTGACACACATACCATTTGGGCTATAAAAACAAAACAAAGATTTTCGAGCTCTTTATTAGCAGGCAAATAAGATTGTGTAATCAACTAGAGTCTTTAAATGGCCAGATAAAAACTTGCATATTTTTTTCTTTGTGGCATGCACAGTATTACAATTTTTTTTTTTAATTATGTTTTTCTCACAATACATGTTTGTGCGAATAAGTAGAGTTTTTGCTGAGACGATCACATATGTTAAAAATTACCCTAATAGAAGATCACTACAACTTGCCATTTTATGGGATGAACAAGTTTATTATACCATCAATAGGCATGCGGGAATTATGCGGGAATAATTTTGGGAATTTTGATTGCAGATGCTATTCCGGAATTATTCCAGAATAATTTGGGAATATTACGAATAAACGAGAATAATGCGCGAATAATATGCACAGTTAGCCAACACCAGACAAACCAAGTAACAGAAAACAACACACTATAGTTACTTACATTGCGAATAACATCTTCCTCGCAATGCCACGTCAAACCCTACGTGAATCACGTGAGTATCCGCCTGAATACATAAGAGTTTGTGTGGTAACATGTGCTATGGCTACACCAGCGGAAAAGCAACAACAAACGTCTGGATTATCGACGTTATCTTCTAGCACTGTGCTAGATGCAGTGAACCTTAGTGGTTCAGAAGATGTAAGCGACCAAGACACTGATAGCGATATTGAACAGCTGGAATGTGACCAGGATCAAGGTCAAGGCGAACCTATGTCCCATGCTGGGTTAAGGACAGGTAGTGAGAGTATTACTGAAGGCGAAATGAGTAGTTCTATGAGTTCAACTAGTGCACCAAGTTTATTAAATGTTCTTAGAGCTCCTAGACCATCTGATCTAACAAGAAAAAGAAAACTGCAGTGCAATCCCGGAAAACGCAAGAAGACTAAGCCTTCTTCATCTGTTAACTCTGAGCCAAAAGGTGTCAAGCCGCAAGATCGTGTAAGGAAATATCCTAATGAGAGCCTTAGTGTTTCACATGGCAAGTTGTTTTGTACAGCATGTAGAGAAGAATTGAGCTTAAAAAGTTCAAGTCTTACAAATCACTTAATGTTTAGTTACGCTACCACTCACCTACTTATGTGGTCTGTTCCTCAGATCTTCATTCTTCACCTCCAGCAATCCATTGATTGAGGAGGGGTTTGGTAAGTGCTAGGGGCCTCATCTGCCATGGTGTATGGCCTACGCAAGGTTATGTAATTCCAGCGGGGCCAAAGTAGGAAGTACTTTTGGATTATTGATGCTTGGGTAATGAAAGAGTTTAGAGCAGAGAAGCGTCTCTGTCCTAAACTCTTTACAATAGAGGCCATAGGTAGGTCACAATATATTATATATATATATATATATATATATATATACACACATATATTGTGATCTACCCCCCCAAGCATCAAGGTTATTTATTTAATTTAGACCATGCAGTGTGCAGAAATTTGATGGTGACAACATCTAGTAATATGCACGATAAGCTATGCTTGCAACATGCAGAAGATGATGTGCAAACCGAGCCACGGTAACATACGAAACAAGCAGTGGAAGTGACATACGTTGGTATACAAACAAGCAATGGTGATGACATACATATCAAGCAAATGTGACAATCAAGACACACGGTAGTGTGTCGTGCGGCCCAAGAAGCCAGCGCGTAACACCCGTGAGTATATTGACAGGAAGAAAGAAAACGCAATTTTCGCACCTCCGTAGCTCTGTGCTGCCTTGATAAAACGAGACGAATTTTGCTGTGGACACTCCCTCCACCTTCAGCACTCCACATTCCAAATTTCAGCGAAATCGCTTCAAGCGCTCCCGAGATATGTGACTTCAAAAATTGGCTTAGTTTCTTGGGTTTTTTTTTCTTCTTATTTTTCTTCCTCTTTTCGCACACTTACAAAAACTGCTATAAAACGCGAACGCCATATCCGATTGCCTTGAAATTTGGCACACAGAAGGGGGGTATAAAGGCGCATCTCTGTATCATCTTTGGCTGGAATACGATAAACAGGCAAAGAGTTATGAGCGATTATTCACGAAACATAACACCAATATGTTGTCACGCCTACAGGGTAAACCGTGTATGGGAAGAAGCTGAAAATTGGTGGGCGAATAGGTTAACTATTGAACCTCAAACCTTTTGTGGTTTGAAAGAAATCGAGCTAAAAACCAGGAAGATACAATGAAAAAACCAACAGTGTGTAACAATTATGCAATTGAAATTAGCTAATAAAAAAACGACTGCTTGCCACGCCTACCAGGTAAACCGCTTGGGGTAATGCTTTGAAAATCGCTGTACAGATGGAGTTATCATCTTAGAAAGGCTCTTCAATGGTGTAGAAGAATCAGACTTAAAGCCACGGAGTTATAACACGAAATCCAACTTGGTGTAGCAAGAGCGAGATCGAGATACTCTAATAGAGCAGTCATCCTAATAGAGCAGTCACCCGAAGAGAATTCAAGAGATCAGCTAGAAACAAGTAACCTGTATAGAGATCAGCTACAAACAAGTCACCCTGTAGAGAGATCAGCCACAAACAATTCACCCTGTAGAGAGATCAGCTAGAAGAAGTTACCTTGTAGGGAATTCATGCAACTATAGAAAGAGATAATTCAGCTAGAAGAAATCACCTTTTAGAGTTCAGCTACAAAGAAACCACAATGTAGAGAGTTCAGCTACAAACAAATCGCCCTGTAGAGAGATCACCTAGAAGAAGTTACCTTGTAGAGAATTCAGCTACAAAAAAACCATCATGTAGAGAGTTCAGCTGCAAACAAATCACCTGTAGAGAGTTCAGCTACAAACAAACCTCCCTGTAGAGAAATCAGCTAGGAGAAGTTTCCTTGTAGAGAGTTCAGTTACAAAGAAACCACCATGTAGAGAATTCGTTTACAAATTAGTGACCCTGTAGAGACATCAGCTAGAAGAAGTTACCTTGTAAAGAGTTCAGCTACAAAGAAACTATTCTGTAAAGAGCTCAGCTGCAAAAAAAATCACCTGTACAGAATTCCACTACAAACAAGTCACCCTATAGAAAGATCAGCTAGAAGAAGTTACCTCGTAGAGAGTTCAGTTACATAGAAACCACCATGTAGAGAATTCATTTACAAACTAGTGACCCTATAGAGACATCAGCTAGAAGAAGTTACCTTGTAAAGAGTTCAGCTACATAGAAACCATTCTGTAAAGAACTCAGCTGCAAACAAATCACCTGTAGAGAGTTCAGCTACAAACAAATCTCCCTGTAAAGAGATCAGCTAGGAGAAGTTTCCTTGTAGAGAGTTCAGTTACAAAGAAACCACCATGTAGAGAATTCGTTTACAAACTAGTGACCTTGTAGAGACATCAGCTAGAAGAAGTTACCTTGTAAAGAGTTCAGCTACAAAGAAACCATTCTGTAAAGAGCTTAGCTGCAAAAAAAATCACCTTTACAGAATTCCACTACAAACAAATCACCCTATAGAAAGATCAGCCAGAAGTTACCTTGTAGAGAGTTCAGCTACAAATTTAAAGAAACCATCATGTGGAGAGTTCAGCTGCAAACAAATCACCTGTAGAGAGTTGAGCTACAAAGAAACCACCATGTAGGGAGTTCAGCCAGAAGAAGTTACCTTGTAGAGAGTTCAGCTACAAAGAAATCATCATGAAGAGAGTTCAGCTGCAAACAAATCTCCCTGTAGAGAGTTCAGTTAGAAGAAGTTACCTTGTAGAAAGTTCAGCTACAAAGAAACCATCATAAAGAGAGTTCAGCTACAAACAAATCACCCTATAGAGAGATCAGCTAGAAGAAGTCACCTTGTAGAGAGTTCAGCTACAAAGAAACCACCGTATAGAGAGTTCAGCTGCAAACAAATCACCCTGTAGAAAAATCAGCTACAAACAAATCACCCTGTAGAAAGATCAGCTAGAAGAAGTCACCTTGTAGAGAGTTCAGCTACAAAGAAACCACGATGTAGGGAGTTCAACTAGAAGAAGTTACTTTGTAGAGAGTTCAGCTACAAAGAAACCATCATGAAGAGAGTTCAGCTGCAAACAAATCTCCCTGTAGAGAGTTCAGTTAGAAGAAGTTACCTTGTAGAGAGTTCAGCTACAAAGAAACCATTCTGTAAAGAGCTCAGCTGCAAACAAATCACCTGTATAGAATTCAGCTACAAACAAATCACCCTGTAGAGAGATCAGCTAGAAGAAATTACCTTGTAGAGAGTTCAGCTACAGTAAAAAGAAACCACCATGTAGAGAGTTCGGCTGCAAAGAAATCACCCTGTAGAAAATTCTGCCACAAACAAATTGCCCTGTAGAAAGATCAGTTAGAAGAAGTTATCTTGTAGAGAGTTCAGCTACAAAGAAACCACCATGTAGAGAGTTCAGCTAGAAGAAATTACCTTGTAGAGAGTTCAGCTACAAAGAAACCATCATCTAGATAGTTCAGCTACAAACCTCTCTGTATAGAGATCAGTTAGAAGAAGTTACCTTGTAGAGAGTTCAGCTACAAAGAAACCATTCTGTACAGAGTTCAGCAGCAAAAAAATCACCTGTACAGAATCCAGCTACAAATAAATCACCCTGTAGAGAGAACAGCTAGAAGAAGTTACCTTGTTGATAGTTCAGCTACAAACAAATCACCCTGTAGAGAGATCAGCTAGAAGAAGTTACCTTGAAGAGTGTTCAGTTACACAGAAACCACCATGGACAGTTCTGTATTAAATATACGTATTATATATATAATTTGTACATTTACTGATAAAATCAGAAATATTTAAGGTACATCTGCTTCATCTTTTCTTCTTCCTGTGGTAAAGAAAAAAAGATAGGTTTAAAAAGTCCCAAAGCAGGCCATAGGTTGGCTTTGGGGTATACAAATACAAAAAGAAGTGAAATCTAATCCAAAACAGCAAAGCTGTAAAAAAAGTGTGCGACCCTCAAAAAGGCTATGGTGAAAAAAGATGTGAAATCCAAGGTGGCGGCCAAGAAATGGCTGTGATGGCAGGTTAATGGTAAAAATTTTAATAACGGCAATTTAGGTGAATTTTTTGCCAAGACCAAGCAGCACAAAAATTCACCTGAATTGTCGTTATTAAAATTTTTACCATTAACCTACCATCACAGCCATTTCTTGGCCGCCACCTTGGATATAAATATTAGGAAGACATAACACATAAGCAAACTAACATGCAACTAACAACACAATGGTGTGTCCCATGCCAATTGCCTAGCAAAATTGTGGAGCACATCTTAACCATAGAACTACAGATATATAACGAAGACACTGTATCATGTACACATTGGAACAAGCACCATGTTTTGGAATGATTCCTATTGCGATTGTATAGGTTGAAGTTTCCTTTAATAACAATAAAATGGACTTTTCTTTGTGACTATTATAAGACTCAAGGGTATGGTGTGCAAGAAGCTGACACAACACGGTGAAACTGCTATGCAAAGTTCTAATATGCACCTGGCTGCTTTTCTGCATACAATTTATGATTACCGTATTTTATTTTATTTAATTTTTTTTTTTTTTTTGGTACCAAGTTACCTTCATACCACCATTAATGCAGTCACCTTCTAAGGCTGGTCACTAGCTATATATACATGTATGTAGCTAGTTTGCTGACACTTCATTGTATTCTGCATTCTCTAGTTGAGTATCCAAGCCCTGCTGATGCTAACTACAAGTCAAAAAGCAGCAATGAAGAAACCAATATAGTATGCTGTAGGATACAGAAGTCTATTAATGCATTTAATACACATCTGTGGTTGCATTATTTATTTATTTTAAATTTAATTGCACAAAATAGAATTTTTGACTTCAAAAGCACAATTAATGTCACTGAATTCAGGTACTTAGGTTAAGGACAGGTAGTGAGAGTATTACTGAAGGCGAAATGAGTAGTTCTATGAGTTCAACTAGTGCACCAAGTTTATTAAATGTTCTTAGAGCTCCTAGACCATCTGATCTAACAAGAAAAAGAAAACTGCAGTGCAATCCCGGAAAACACAAGAAGACTAAGCCTTCTTCATCTGTTAATTCTGAGCCAAAAGGTGTCAAGCCACAAGATCGTGTAAGGAAATATCCTAATGAGAGCCTTAGTGTTTCACATGGCAAGTTGTTTTGTACAGCATGTAGAGAAGAGTTGAGCTTAAAAAGTTCAAGTCTTACAAATCACTTAAAATCACAGAAACACAAAGAGGGTAGGGAACGGCTAAAGAGGAAAGAAGCAAGGGAGAGGGATATTGCAAACAAAATAACTGACTACAATGAAGAAACACATTTGGTTAGTGAGAAAATAGCACAGAGCACACAGGTATTTCGTGTAAAAGTTGTTTCAGCATTCCTTCGTGCTGGAGTTCCTCTTAACAAGGTGGAGGTGTTTAGAGAGCTTTTTGAGGAGACTGGATATCGTCTCACAGATAGAAGGAACATGCATGACTTGATCCCTTTCATTCATAAGCAAGAATTTGAAAGAATTCGAGAAGAAATCAATGGTAAAGATGTATCAGTTATTTTTGATGGCACTACGCGCTTAGGGGAAGCATTGGCTATTGTCATTCGTTATGTAAATTCTGAATGGAAGATTGTACAACGGCTAGTTCGTCTTCAAATGTTAGTGAAGAGTGTTACTGGTGAGGAACTAGCTAGAGAACTAATTTCAGTTCTATCAGTGAATTATGGTATCTCAACACAACTTCTGTTAGCTGCAATGAAAGACAGGGCAGCTGTAAATGAAACAGCCGTTCGCACTCTCAAAGTTGTTTATCCCAACCTTTTAAGCATTGGCTGTTTTTCTCATACTATTGACCGTGTAGGAGAGCATTTTAATACTCCGAATCTTTCTGACTTTATCACAAGTTGGATTAGCCTGTTTTCACATAGCCCTAAAACAAGGTTTCTGTGACTTGAACAAACAGGAAAGTCAATGGCAACTTTTAGTCCTACTCGCTGGTGGAGCCGTTGGGAAGTAATTGAACAAGTATCAGTACAATTCGGGGATGTTTTACCCTTTTTACGACGTGATGATGTTGGTTCTGCTACCACAACTGGAAAGTTGCTGACCTTCTTTACCGATCCTCAAAAAAAAGTCCAGCTTGAAGTGGAGCTTGCTGCTATAATGGACTGGGGCAAGACATTTGTGACTGCTACTTATTCACTTGAAGGAGATGGTCCTTTAGTTATGGAAGCCTATGAAAAAATTGAAACAGTCAGGGCTGCAATTCATGCAGGACATACTCCTAATGTCAACGCTGTTGCTCGGAGATCGTGTAGTAGCAGTGATAAGAGTTTGCTGCAAGTAGTTTTCCGTCCATTGCACTCAAGAGGGTCCACAAGCACCAATCAAGCTTTACTCCAAAATATCATCCACTACGCAACAGCATGTGTGCAACCTGGACTCGATTACTTTAACAAAATTTTTGATTCCAAGCTGAAAGACACACTTTTGGCATTTAAAGCTGCCAGATATTTTTCTCCACAGCAGATGAAAGACATTCAACCTGATACTGAGGCTATCAATTCTGTTAAAGCATTTCCATTTTTAGATTCACAGACAGTCCTGAATGGACTTAAACAGGAGCTCCCTTCTTATCTAGCCAAAGTCGTTGATCTGGATCCAGCAATTGACATTCTCCAGTGGTGGCATCGAAATGAGTCAGATTTACCTTGCTGGGCAGCTGCTGCCCACAAGGTATTGCTTGTGCAGCCATCATCAGCAGCTTCTGAGCGAGTTTTTTCGTTGTTGAAGTCTTCTTTTAACTCCCAGCAACAAAAATCATCACAGGACTATGTAGAGGTGTCATTAATGCAGCAGTATAACAGCCGTTAAAGTCCACCTATAGAACAACAAAATTTTACACAGTTATGTAAAATTATTGTGTGCTGTGTTTTGCTAGACTTGTACTGTTTTGCATTTTTTGACTGTTTTGCTGTATCTAAATGGAGTTTAATAAGTAATTGTATTGGGGAATGATGATAGAATCAGAAGCATAAAATGAATAAAACTGAGCATAATGATGATATTTTAAGAGAAATTCGGAATAGAATAATGATGGAAATTTGGAGCATAATTCCCACAAGCCTAACCATCAAACAGCCAAGCTGTGTAAAAATAGTGAACCCTTAAAAGCCTGGATGAGAAAAGCTATGAAATAAAGATGGCGGCCAAGAAATGGCTGCAACGATGTTAGTGCTATTAAATTATATAACAATGAGCCATTATTTCAAAAAAAATTAGCATTGACTTCATTGAAGCCATTTCTTGGCCACCACCTTTCATTTCACAACTTTTTGTCACCAGGTTTTTACGACCACACCATTGTTCACAGCTTGGCTGTTTTGTGTGGATCTCACTTTTTTTTGTACTTTATAAGGCCCCAAAACCAGTCTATGGCTGACTTTGGGGTTTGTTTTACTCACAATTCTTCTTTTCTATACGGGCACAAATGATTGTTGAAGATGGATTATAAATGTATTCATTATTATTGTAATATTCTAATAGAGTGCACATTTTTGAGTACTTCTAATGGAACGCACATAGAATGTTCTAGTACTTCTATCAGTAGATCTATGCAATTTTGATGTTTATTTATAAGCAGATTTAAGCTAAATTTTTCATTTATAAAACAGAAATTAAGTGAGGTGATCAGCCATGGTTCAGTGGTTAAGGATGCGGGTATTAGGTATGGAAGCCCCTGATTCAAACTCTGGTAAGTTTTTTCAATATTATTTTTTTGCACCTCTTTAACCTGGCAGTGGTCGCTCTATTAGAGTATCTTGATTCCGCAATGTTATACTTGTTTGGTTTTATCTTTATAACTTTGCAGCAAACTATCAAAAGGCAGTGCTACTTTGATCAGCCTATGTACACACCAATTTTCAAGTTATTCCCATACTCGGTTTTCTCTATAGCTGTGACAGAAGTTTGACCTTGTATGCAAAAAACACATATAACTGTATGCATATTCATCAGATTCACAGCAAACTTGGTACGTGAATTTACTTTTGTATGCTCTTCAAAGATCAAGGCAATTGAGTTATGCATTTTACGTTTTATAGCAATTTTTGCAAAGTGTGCGAAAATAAATCGAAGCCCCTATAGCTAGGGTTGGGCGGTATACCGGTATAGCAGTAATAAGACGATATTACAGCTGACAATAACCGATACCACCTGGTTTCAGAAAAACCATCATACTAGTATAAATGGTTATTGCGATAAAGCAGAAATGCAGTTGTTTTCTTGTTCCTTACATGTGTTAACAATGCCATAATGTACTAATCAATCAGTTTTTCAGCCTCCTTGTACTAGCAAACACACCCTGCTACGAGAAACGATGCACTAATTTGTTAGAATACAAGTGATACATGTGCAGAATACAAGTGATACACGTGTAGCATACCAGCTGGTTGCAGCATGACTGTGGCTTGTGGATACAGCAGTGTAGTCTCACATGTGTAAGTCTTTACAAATTGTTAGTTAATCAAAGCTATATACAATAGTCATTCATGATTTGTTTTCTTTTTCTCCCAGGCAATCCCATAGCATAGATATTATAATATCTATGATTAATTATAGTCCCAGCCCTAGTCACTATAGCTGTGAGGTTTATATGATGTGATTTTTAGTGCTTTTGTATTATGTACTACAGGTCTCATTAGTAGTGCCTTGATATCGTGATAACTGCAATAACCGTGATATTAAGTTGACCAATATCGTGATATTGAAAATTTCAATACCGTCCAACCTTACCTGTAGTCCCCCGTATAGCATGAGAAAAAAAATTGAAACTAATTGAAACTTTGAATGCCAATATCTCGGAAATGACTGTTGCGAATTTAATCAAATTTGCTGTGTGGTCTACCCTACCTGGTGGACAGCTATAATGCAAAAATCGTGTGCTTTGGAGAAGGGGAAAGCCATAGAGCTACGCATGCTTGAAAAAGATGGTTTTTTTTCTGCCTGTCAATATACTCACAGTGTGGCACTCCGGCTGTCTTGGCTGCATGACACACTACCATGTGTCTTGATGACATTATATAGGATGAAATGTAGAAGAAAATATTGGGTAAACAGGCATGCATACCAGTGTTTACCCTACTTTACCAGTGTTTATTTTGTTAAACCCTGTTCACCAGATTTACCCATGGTAAAAGTGTTCATCGTTAAGAGTTTACTAAAATATAGAAAACAAAACTTAGCAGACAAAATTAATCATACAGAAGTTTGGTGATGTTATACTCAGAATTGTGGTCCTGTATCATATGGTTTCATGATAAAGAAAGGTACGTACTAATAGCAAAGACTTAGGCATCGTCATACTCCCCAAAAGAAAGCAGAGTTTGAAAATCTTGCCAGAACTCTCAAGAGGATATGAGCATTAGTTCACTTGCGGTTCACTATCAACAGCTTTCTCGTTTTCCCTGTTCATAGAAAGGACCTATATGACGTAACTTACCCGGAAATGGATTTGTTTTATGGGGAAAATGATGGTCTCCATACCAGACTACATTCATAAGTACATTTAACCATCTTATTCAAGCACCTGTAATTTATTTTCTATATTATCATACAGCATGGTAGTACTGTACGTTAGGGATCATGGAGGTTTGGGTTTTCCTAGCCAAATATTTCACCCTAAAACCAGCTTCACAACTCCATCCTGGAACCTTGGCAGTATTGGTTAGGTATAACCAAGCCCAAATGTTCCTTCAGTATGATCCTAAAGACTTCCAATAAATTGTTATGAAATTTAAAAATATATATTCAATGGAATTTTCTACTCACTAACTGCCTGCCTGCCTGCCCGCCCGCCCGCCCGCCCGCCTGCCTGCCTGCCTGATTCCTTCAGGCAAGGGTAACTCGATAACGGCTAAGGCTATGGGCTTGATTTTTTCACTATTCGACGTCTCTTCATCCCGATACGTGCCTTTTGGCATACCGCAGAACGTACAATGCATGCATCATGGACTTATCTTTGTTCTCTTTTGTGTCCCATTTCTTTTTGCTAGCAGCTCAAGGTGTCGATTTGCGGTAGCGTGATGCATGGCTTAAGCACCACCCCTCTTCTCCATGTCCTGAAGTTAATGATCTGAATTCTATTTCTTCCTTTACTGTGGACGAATCAATGGTTTTATCCTGTTTACGTGGATTTCCAAAGGGTACTAGTCCTGGGGCTTCCAAACTTCGGGTCCAGCACCTACTTGATGCAGTTGCTGGCAGTACCACTCCTGCCGCCAGGGAGTGTCTGCTCTCTCTTACTTGCCTCATGAACCATCTTTTATCTGGTAAGGGGCCCTCCTGCTTAGCTCCATGGTTGTGTGGTGCTCATTTAACTGCCCTGCTTAAGAAAGGTAGAAGTGATCGCCCTATTGCTGTTGGCGAGGTCCTACGTTCGTTGGTAAGTCGTCTTTGCTGCTAGCAGTCCGCCCCTCTCTCCCCCACATATTTTTACCCTATGGACAAGTTGGTGTTGGCATTCCTGGAGGTTTGGAAAGTGCCATCCATGTCACTCATCACTTTGTTTCTCTTCATGGTGGTGATGATTCCTTGGCTTTGTTGAAAGTGGATATGAAAATGCTTTTAATGAATGTGATCGCTTTGCCTTTTTATTCTTGTATCTGAGGATTTTCCAGAGATTAGTGCCTGGGTGAAGTGGTGTTATTCTCAGCCAGCTGAGCTACGCTTTGGTAGCAGAAGAGTTTTAGCTTCCTCTGGAGTGTAACAGGGTGATCCTCTAGGCCCCTATTATTTTCTCTTGTTATTCTACAATTTATTGATGCTGTTCACCTTCGTGACCTTGTTAAGCTAAATCTTTGGTACCTTGATGATGGTACATTTGTGGGCACACGGTCCTCTTTACTTTCCCTTTTGTCTCTCTTCGCATTTCATGGACCTGATTTTGGGCTTCATTTGAATCTGTCCAAATGTGAGTTGTTTTGGTCTTCAGGTGACCCCTCCTTCTCTGAATTTCCTTCCGATATTAAGTGGGTTACTGGCTTGGAACTATTGGGTTCTCCACTTTGGGGTGATGATAACCTCTTAAAGGAGTTTCTTTCTTCTTGTTTGGATAAGGTGGCTGTATCTCAGGATAAACTGGCTATGTTAGATGACCCTCAAGTAGAACTCCATCTCTTACGTAGTTGCCTCAGTAGCTGTAAAATTATTCACTTACTCCGAACTGTACCACTCTCTATCCTGAGGCCTTTTCTTTGTCAATTTGACCATAATCTTCGCACTTGTCATAGTCGTATCATGCAATGTATTCTTTCTGATCACTCTTGGTGCCAAGCCACTCTACCTTTTCGCTTAGGTGGGTTAGGTTTACGTGAATCTGTCCTTTCTGCTTCAGCTGCCTTTTTAGGCTCTTGTAACAGTACCCGTGATTTAGCTCCAACCCTTCTTTCTGTTGATGCAGACCAACTTAGTTTTCCTGATGAAGGGGCTGCTGCCACTGTTTTTCTGACTTTCCCAGTGATTGTTCCATCTCATCAGTATCTCAGCAAGATTTGCAAGCATTTTTAGATCAAAGTTTGTTTGGTGATTTGTATGCGTCTTTCAGTATTAGCAAGAGTACATAATATATATATTTAGGGAGAGTGTCCAACGCTGCATTGCTCCATCAAAACGCACTGCGTAAAAGTGTTACATCATCTCCCACATATCTCAGTATAACGTCAGTAAACTCCAGTACAAGGCTTTGCCGCGAAAGACTCGTTGATAGGCGTTGATAGGCGTTGATATATCAAAGGCAGTGAAAGCGAAGACCTGCAACCTCTTAGAGTGCTTGGTATTAGTCACTGCGCTTGGTTATGATGCCTATTATAAGTCACAGGCGCTTTGCGACTAGTGACAAAATGGCGGCTTCCAGTGGAGGTGAGTGCAATCGTGATTTAGACGGACAAACGCTTAACACTGGCAACTATCGCTTTGTTTCAGCACACATTTGTGATACAGATCGCCTGCAAGACGGAATAGTGATCTTGAGTCGCGTTGTAGCGCCTCAGAATCTTCCTGCCATTCGATCCATCGCTACCACTGGAGAGGAAGAGGTGGTTCAACGGAATGATAACGTCGAGGATGCTGTAACGATTACTGCAACACAGTCAGGTATTATATAAGTCTACCTGCAGCAAATGAATCAATTTCACGTTTGTTTTACTCTGAAGGAGGAGTGGTGATGCAACCAGGTGGTGTATTAAGACAGAGTGGAGTATTGCCAGGTATTCAGCAGGCTGGTTTGAGACTTAATAACTACAAAAGGAAGTGGAGCTGCTTGTGTACAGCTGCCTGGCAGTCACATGAGCTGTAATGCAGCAAGTTTCCCCTCCTTCAATCCCTTTGCAGTGCACAGAGAAGGCCAAATGGATGCTGCAACACTGCCAGGTATGTCGAAGTCTACTTGAAGTGATTGAGTCAATTTCACGTTTGTTACTCTGAAGGAGGAGTGGTGATGCAACCAGGTGGTGTGATAAGACAGAGTGGAGCATTGCCAGGTATTCAGCAGGCTGGTTTGAGACTTAATAACTACAAAAATCATTCAGAAGGAAGTGGAGCTGCTTGTATACAGCTGCCTGGCAGTCACACGAGCTGTAATGCAGCAAGTTTCCCCTTCTTCAATTCCGTTGCAGTGCACAGAGAAGGCCAAATGGATGCTGCAACACTGCCAGGTATGTAAAAGTCTACTTGAAGTGATTGAATCAATGTCACGTTTGTTTACTCTGAAGGAGGAGTGGTGATGCAACCAGGTGGTGTGTTAAGACATAGTGGAGCATTGCCAGGTATGCAGCAGGCCAGTTTGGGACTTAATAATTATAAACATCACTCAGAAGGGAGTGGAGCTGCTTGTATACAGCTGCCTGGCAGTCACACAAGCTGTAATGCAGCAAGTTTCCCCTCCTTCAATCCCTTTTTAGTGCACACTTCCCTCAGAGAAGGCCAAACAGTTCTAGGTGCGTACTTATGTAGCCTATTGTTAACTTGAAATTTTTGTATCTTTCCCCATAAGGGAGTGGAGCAACTGTGCAGTCATCATGTATTCCTACAAGCTGCAGTATAGTGAGTGTTGCTGGAGATTTGCCTTTGAAGGTAATGGAAGGTCACAGTGAGATATCCAGAGATGATGTAATTGAGCCAGGTATGCCACAAGCCAACCTTGTCTTTTGCTGATGTTGTAACAATTTAGAACGAATTGCAGCTACCCAGTCATCTAGTAGCCTTACAAGCTACATATCCCAGGGTGAATCACACTATGAGGATTTGTGTTTCATACCCAGGAAGTGCTCGGATAGTGCCTCGAGTAGGCGTATCCTGGAAGTAATTCAGAAAACTACATTTGATGTACCACCAGCTGGGCACATTTCAGTTGCTAGGGTCCTTTTGTATTGAATGGAAGCATCCTACAAATACGAAACACAAGTTTTGTTTACCACTATTAACAATGGCACTATTTCTACTGCTAAGGAATTCTTAGATGCTTGCGGGGTGATATCGGAGAAGAATGGATACAAATTTTGTCCAGGGCTCAATGTGCAGCATTACCATGAATATTTCTTTGCTGTTATCAGATACCATCTGGAAAGTTGTCGTTTGTGGGAACACCCTTTTAAACGTGTCGACTCCAAAAACTGTTCGTTGTGGCATAAACTTCCAGTGCAAGTCCCGTTGAAAGATCGTAGCAAAAGTGCAGTGTTGTGCCGAGGATGCAAGAGACTCAATACTGACCTAGAACACCAACGGGAGAGATCTGATGTCAGTCCAGCTAAACGTGCTAAGCGACTGCTGTCATCATCCAGCTTTAAACTCAAGTACTTATCCCCAAAGAGTGTGGCTAAACGAAAGCAAGCCACACAGCGAGAATGCTCACGAGATAAAGTGGCAATTGCAAAAGCTAACAATGAAGTTGTACTTGAAGATGACCAGAGTGATGAAGTCAATCAAATCATGCAGACCATAGAGAGTGAAGCTGCTACTGAGCTCGATGAAGTACTGAAAGAGATGCCAACTGGTCGCAGTATTTGGAATGACGATAAAAGAAATCCAAAAGCAGAATTCTTTAAAGATCAAAGGCTGAATCGTAAGTAGCTGAAATTTACCACTGCAATAATTATAAGTCATTTACCTTTTTGTGTATTTTTAGGCAATGGGAAAAAGCAAAATCAGTGGAGTACTATCACCATCAGGATAGGTAAATATATGCAAAATAATTAGTTACTAGCTTAATTTCTTTTTTTCATTTGTGCAGCGCTTGCTGTGTTTGTCAGAAGCCCAGCTGCCTACGAGGCATTGAAGAGTTTCAATATCTTACAATTGCCATCACGATCAACTCTTTAAGCCTATACTGGTGCTTTCTTACAGGAGGCTGGTGCTGCTGCAGAAAGCATTGCAAAGCAAGTTGAAATGTATGCAGCATTGGTGGCAAAGTGTAAGAAAGAAGGAAAACTAACCCCACAGTCAGATGGCACACTTATATTTGATGAGGTCAAGGTAGTTAGTGGCTTAATTTGGAACTCCCGAAGTCAACGAATAATTGGACTAGCAATGACTGAACGGGACCAAGCTAGCTTACAAGACGTGTTTCAATCCCTTTCTCCAGATCAACATGTCCAGCAAACTACCCACATGCTTCAGTTCCTGTGGAGGGATTTGACCTCTGGTTTTGACATAGTGGGGCCTTACTACAGTTGTTCTGAAAGCATGTCATCGAAGTTTGTTTTAGCCTGCATTTTAGAGACAATTCAACTGTTTCAGGTTTGTATTTTGTTATTAATCTAGCAGTATAGTATGACAATTTTTTGTCACTGTTTTTTGTTTCAAGAATATTTACTCGTGTACTGCAGGTATATGATCTG
The DNA here is from genome assembly GCF_963678975.1 of Dysidea avara. Classification (NCBI taxonomy): domain Eukaryota; kingdom Metazoa; phylum Porifera; class Demospongiae; order Dictyoceratida; family Dysideidae; genus Dysidea; species Dysidea avara. The sequence continues at coordinate 26,354,119 of NC_089277.1, read as the reverse complement.
AGAACTAGCTTATTAATTTGCGACGGATCTTCTGCAAATTTGGCAGCTCTTAAGGCATCTCATGGCCACTTTACTGGGGCATACAATAACGACCATTCTGGATTGGATCCTTTTGTGATTAAACCATACTTTATCAATCAATATGATCCAGCCAACAAAATTCATTGGCTGATATGCCCTAGCCACCAGGTACACATGTTCACAAAGTTAATCAATGTAATGTTTTTTGTAATGCAGCTGAAGAACATGATTAATGCCTTATTCTCGTCTCAAGGTGGTGGCACTAAAGGCTTTCGGTATACTATTGATGGTGAACAGTTCGGCTGGAAGGCTATTACTGATTTGTATGCGAGGGAATGCCAAAGGAGGGAAAGTGGAGAAGCAAGGCTGGTTCCTAAGTTGCGAGAGGCTTTTGTCCTTCGTGACTCCTGGACAAAATTGAATGTGTTGCCTGCAAAGATAATGCAGGTTAGAGTAAAATTTGTTTATTTGTGCTACACTGTTAGTAAATCAAGGATTTATTTGCTTGCAGCAAGAGCTAGTTCTTTCAGAACTATACAAGTACTGCAAGCAAGACCCAGCCCCATCTGATTCGGTCAGTGTTGAACTGTGTCTGAAGTATCTTGAGGCTTGCAACAAGCTCTTTGAGAATGGATATTTGAGCCACAAGAAGATAGTCAGTTTGCAGTCTCCAGTGCTAAAATCCATTGAAGATGGTTACTCCTATTTCACCACATGGCACAAGAATCTGTCTACAAAGGGTAAAATAATAGAGAGATTTTATGAATTACCTGCTGATGGTATTTGTATTTCATAGGACCAATGAAGTTACAAGATCCTAGGTTTCTGAGCTGGCAAAGTACGTAAGCTTTTAAATAATGTATTTGTTGTAGAATACTGTGTGGTGTTACATGTATGAAGTGTGACTTGTATTGTTAAGTGTTGGTATGTTGAGGTACAGTGTAACCTCTATATAATGCACCCCTTAAGGTCAACAAACTTAGATGAGAATTCACTGTTACCATATGGTTATTTGATTTTAAGGCAATATAAGAAAGCTTTCTACAAAAAACTGAACTGTATTATCAGCAGTCTATTGGGAACTCAAAAGCTGTGCTTTATATAGAAGGGTTGAATGCTCAATGGACTAAGGATCCTTCAAGAGCGATTCCACTATACATGGGCATGTATGTCTGTTTGGGTGATGCATACATCATCATATTACATTGTGTTTTTTTTTGTTGTTTTTTTTGTAGCATGGGACCTCCTACGTGTTTGCGTATATGGATTCAAGAGCTTTGCAGCTAATTTTCTTGAAAAATACCCAGACCACTTTATCAGTCCAGTGAGACTCTCGGGCAGTGCAGTGGAAACACTTTTTAGTCAATTCAAACACACTGCTGGTGGCAAGCTGAGTGCTACCAACTATGTCAACACTCGAGCTGCCCACTTGATTAAACACTGTGTGACCGCCCACCATAGCTCAGTAGGGTACCGAGATGCCACCCTTCAACTAAGTGAATGCACTCTGGAAAAGAAACAATATAACAAAAAGAGTAAATAATTTTATTGCTGTTGATTATCCTACATTAAATTTTCCAAAATAATCATGGTAAACATTTACAGTTGAACCTGTCTAAGCCAGTCACCTTTGCAACAAAATCTCTTGGCCTCAGTGAACAGGTGGATGCTTTAAGACAGGTGAATCAGTTCATAAATTTTCGAGTCATGAAATTTGAGGTATTTAAAAGAAGTGGCCATTAAAACAGGTTCCACTGTGTAACATACTGGCATGCACTGAATCCTTAGTCACAAGATCTTAAAAACATTGATTGTTATTTACACACCTCACATACATTTTAGCAAACTCTTACAAATATAGTTTATTGTTTCATGTGAGTCTTGAGATTTATGTGGTGACTCAATAAGCTATCCCTTAGGTTCTGCCCTGCTAATGTTGCCATCCCTTTGGAAGCAGCAGTTGTTTGCTTGAAAGAATCGATAAACTCATTAATTCTAGTGTTGCTCAACTTGCGTACAAATTCACAGTACACGCTCTGGATGGAGACTTGACTCAAATCATCAAATTCAGGTACCTTGGCTAAAAGAAGCTCCACAAAGAGAGATTTGATGTGGTTTGCTTCTTGAAGAGAAGTAGTGACAATGTGTAGAAGCTCAGATCCATGTTCTTTAAAACCAGATTCGTTTACATTTTCTCGGGTGCTTAAATCGACAGCTGTTAGGAATGGCAGCATCTCAGGACAAGGGAAGTACATATGTCCATTGTCCCTATACTTCAGGTAGTCAGGAATATGTTCTTTAGTGTATGAATTGATTCGTTGCAGGATTGTTATTTCTTCTGAAATCTGTCTTCTCTTTTGATCTTCTAAATTATCAGCTCTCATCTTGTCATAACGCAAGTGTAGCATGGTTGCCAGAGCAGCCCCTCCAAAACGTAAATAGGTGTCCTTTCCATCTTCAAGGGTGTAATCCCATGGTAGTCAGCTCCTGGTTGCAATTGAGGAGGAAAAGACCACAATGGTTATGCCACTTCAGTTGAAAGTGTAAATATCTATCTTTTATCGTTGAGCACTCATTGTAAAATGTTTGGTACATTTCCTGTAAATGCTTAACATAGAAAGCAGTTGAAGATGGTACTATGTTGGAACAAACTTCTTTCAAGTGAGCTTCACAGTCAGGCAAAGAACGAACCACTGCAGCTATTGCCATTACTGCAACTCCCGTTGGATTCAAACTTCCAACGTGCTGCATGATTCGGTGTTTCTCAGTCTTTCCTAACATCTTACGAGACACTGATTTCTTGGCTTTTCCGCAAATTAGGGAAGAACTGTCCTGACAGTCGTCTCCACTCTCTTCACCATCCTGTGTCACGGTTTTTTTGAGTTTTCCACCTCTGGCCTTTGATCGTGAAGAAGCAGCATTACTTCTTCCTTCATTGTCAGCTCCAGCATCAGTGCTAGTGGACGATTTTACCTTCTTGCGAGGTTGGACCGATCCTTTTTTTCTTCCACGTTTCGCTCTGCCGGTTGGTTCTGGTGGAACATCATTGCTGCTTTCCCCACCAGCTGGACAATCTGTAGTGTTCGTAGATTGCGATTTCTGGCGAGAAACAGCCCGCTTTCTTCTCCCACGTGAATTGCTTCGTTCCACATTTTGAGCGACATCGTCATCGCTTCCCTCATCCACGTGCACTGGGTCGCTCACTGGGTCTTTTGTAGCTTGCTTCGCTATATTACTAGAAATGGCCCGCTTTGCTTTAACAGGTTTTGTACCGGTTGGCTCTGGCATAGGCTCTGGATTACCATCACTGCCGCGTTCGAAATCTTCACCAGCCGTAGTGTTCTTCGAAAGGTCAAACTTCCTACAAGTAGCACTCTTTGCTCTTCTACCTTTCGTGAGAGAGTCTGGTTCATGAGAATCGTTTGCCTCGTCACTATTAAGCTCTTCGTCTTCTTCATCGAAGATAGCAGATAATATGGCAGCATCTTCCATCGTCCGCCACATCCTTACGCGCACTGGAAAATAAATCGCGTCTGCATACGCGCATTCTATGCGTACAATAAGCGTTTTATAAACATGTTGTGCGCTTATATCGGCAGAAGGAAACCTTATGTAAATTAGCACCTTTTGGTGGTGATGGCTATTGCGTAAGATTTTTACGCAGTGCGTTTTGAAGGGGCAATACAGCGTTGGACACTCTCCCTAAATATATATATTATGTACTCTTGGTATTAGTGATCAGGCTCGTTTGACTGCCCTGGCACATTCTTCTGGTACCAGTAGTGGTTGGCTTAAGGCTATTCCTCGAGCCTGTCTTGGATTAGTCATCCCTGGACCTGAATTTGTTGTGGGCCTATGTCTGTGGCTAGGAGTTGCTTTATTTTCTCATTCTCCTCTGTGTACTTGCCCCTCTCCTACAGATTGTTGGCGATCATTTGTTAGGCTGTTCTCATGGTCCAATCAGAATCCGTCGTCATGATTCCCTGGTCGACATCCTTTATAATGCTCAATCACAAGATCACCCTGGTGTTCTTAAGGAGCAGCATGTTTCTTATAATGATGGCTTACGCCCTGGTGATATCTTCCACCCTAACTTCCAGAATGGTCGCTTTGCCTATTTTGATGTCTCCATATGCAGTACTACTCAACCTGCTTATATTTCCTCTTCTAATTCTTGTGATGGGGTGGCTGCTGAGCTGGAGAGTTGGCCAAGGATGAGAAACATCTGGCAGCTGTAATGAAGGTGGGAGCTGATTTTATTCTCTTAGTAGTGGAAACTTTTGGAGTCTGGACCCCATTTGTTTTGCGATCCTTAAATATAATTGCTGACCGAACCACCCCCCGTAGTGGTGTTCCTCTCAAGTTGGCAAGAAAGAATCTCCTCCAACAACTGTCTGTTGCCTTATGGACTTACAATGCAAGGATGATCCTTAGATATTGGGCTCTACAGGGGTCTGATGATGACAATCCCCTTTACCATTAGTTAGTAGTAGTAGTAGTTGTAGTGGTACTGTAATTGTAGTAGTAGAGTTAAATTTGTATTTAGATACCATTTTACTTGTAATTTGTGTTATGTGTTTACTGGACTATATTCCCTACAGTACGTTTGTAAACGGGAATCAACCGTACTTCCATGGTGACTGGACTGATTGCAGAGACGATTCTAACACTGTTCTTCATTTGTAATGCTGTGTAACGGGCTGAACATAGCTGAAAGCGAAGCGTAATGGCTGCTGCACTTTCGAGGCAGTAATTGATAGTTGGGGGCACGCAAATCATCGTATTTTTGTGACGAGTGGATTGTTGCAGAGGCACTTCTTCTACTGTTATTTGTCTGTAGTGCTGTGTAATGAGCCGAACATAGCTGAAAGCAAAGCGTAATGGCCACTGCACTTTCGAAGCAGTTTTTGATAGCTGGGGAGCGCGTTCAGACAAAAACATTAATTCTGGTACCATCCTTTCTTTTGATGCGGTATGTGTTGGTTCCCCAGTCATAACAATGTTACAAAAATAAGTAAACAAACAAGTTAAAGGAAAAAATAGAAATTTTAAGTTCGATTTATTAGAGATCATAGAAAAAAAAGTAGGGAAACAAGGGAGGTAGCCTACACCTGCAGATATACTAGCGAACATTTAATCCCTAATCCAGTCTTGGTCTTGGGTATAAACTGAATTAGGGATTAAATGTTCCCTAGTATATCTGCAGGTGTAGGCAACCTCGTTTCCCTACTTATTTTTTCTATGATCCCTAATCGAACTTAAAATTTCTAATTTTTCCTTTAACTTGCCACTGTACAAATGAATCTTTCCATCATTACTACTTCGTAACACTGTAGCTTCTGAAAACTATTGGCTACTAAGCTTGAAATTTAGGTTGAGCATTTCTCTGGGTATCTATGTACATACTGTATATAAAGGAAATAATTATAATACTGAATAATGCAAACATGTGGGGTTCTTGTAGATCCAGTTATAATGCAATTATAGTGGGAATGCACTAACTGGTTATAACACACCAGTTTATTGCTGTTATTAATTAAAAGATTTGCATATTTTTGACTGACTGCTCTTATTAAACTATGTATCCTTAAAGCATTATCAAGTTCAAAGTTGAATAAAAACAACACCATACTGTATGTAGTTGTAACTGAAGTACGTATAGAGACATTACGTGAGTAGTTGTCAGTGTCTGTAAATTGCATAATTGCATCACCAACTACATAATTATTATGTCTATATACAGTACACACAGTAGTACCTTCAAGCAACTTTCACTGCAATATGGTGCCACATCCAGTACTAAAGGAAAGGACATGTAGGTGCTGTTCTTGGTCACAGAGTAAGGGCCGATGGTAAATCTCTTCATGTGCAAAATCAAAACTTGTGGTAGCTTATGTATCACCAACTGCTTTGCAACCCAACAAAGTGCTATATCATCATCACCACCACCTGAAGTGATATAACAATATTTAATACAGTTCCGCTCAAATGCAATGTTGTCGAGAGTAGCGAATAAAAGACTCACTAATTAAAGTGTGTGGCACCTGTTTTGTTCATGAGTATTCATCCCAAACAAAACAGGATGAATACTTGTAAGGGAAACAGATGCTACACCTTTTAATTAGCAAGTTTTTAATTGCTTGCACTCTTACAAAATGATGTTGCAAGTAAGCAGTACGTACCATAGGTTTGGCAAAAACAAGGCATGTGGACATCCCATTGCATAACAGGGTAAGTTTACTACTTGATTAGAATTGTATTGGCAATAAATAGCTGTAATGAATTGTGTTGACAAATGTACAATACAGTAAAACATGAAATTCTTGAAACAAGGCAAGTATTTGTTTATGAGTGTAACATCAAGTTTGTTGGGCAGGTGAAGCATCTGGGGAGTAAAACATTAGAACAAACCAAATCAGATATGTAATTACTTGCAGACATTGTTTGCATTAAGGGAATTGATGCTTCTATTGTATGTAACAGACACCTATACGTACACATATCTTTGTATGGTAGTACCTTATGTGTAAACTTGGATTAATTCTTTAATGTTATTTTATATGGTATTACCTACCAAAATGGACTGGAGCAGTACAGAGAAGGTAGAACATTATAAGTTTTTTTCTGTGGCACGGGTCTACATAACGTTTTCATGAAATGCACTTCATTGGATTGCATTCTTCCTACATGTAGGCCGTTGTATTTAAGGTTACGGCATATTTTTAATTGCATGGATGTTCAAAATACAAATCTGGTTTTAACCAAGCTGAGATAGATAAATTCTTATTTTTACTAAAAAAATAACAATGTTAGCTGTTCTTGTATGTGTGGTCTATTTTCAATCAAACTGGAATATGAAATTTATCAAATGCTTATTATTTCTGAATAATTTTCTGTATAAAGTGCAACAGTCATCACGTGAAAAGTAAGCAAGATTGTTGGTGGCTTCTATAGTATATTTAACCCTTAAAGCAGCACAAAATTATTAATAAAAGTGCACTGAAAATGCACAGGCCGATATTTCGGCTGTAATGCACAACTGTAAACAAAGCGCTGTAACTTCCATACCAGTAAGCACGCTAAGGCTACGCAATTTATACTATTCTATCCATGATGTAACAAGGAATAAAGCAGTACCTAGGGTTTTACCCTTTGGCAAAAGCATAAGGCCAAAACTTGCCGCAAATACAAGTTGCCACAAAACACGAAAACAACACATTTGCAGTACGTCCTATGGAGTTCTGGTAATCGATTCTCCATTCAATGACAAATCACGCCATATAATGCTCATGTGAGTCAAACAATCTTATAAATGGCTACTGACGCGATGCGTGTGAAGTAACAGGAAATACAGTCGGCATTCTTTGTGGCATCATAACGAGTGGGTAATTGTTGTTACAATGATTATTTATATTTGTCTAAGTAGCCCAATGAATAAACTTTCCAATGATATAAAGGTTTCAGTTAATAACATTAGGCAAGCTTGTCTGTGCTGGCTGTTTTGAAGCCATTCTTTAAGCTTGCGTTACTTGTATTACTTATCCGTTTTACGTGTTTTAAAAAACGGCCAATATATTGGTCTATGTGGCTTTAAGGGTTAAAGCAGAATTTCCTGAAAATTCTTTTGCTGGAAATGAAATATGGAATTTGATGCCCAAATTTCAAATATCATTGATGAGTTTTCAAGTGATTGCCTCCTCTCCACAAGAAAGAGATCTTTTACAAAAGTGTGCCACCAAAAACCAGAAATTACTGAATCCTTATAATTTGTAATAAACAACAAAAAAAATCTAGTTCCTGTAGAAGCAGTTTTTAAAGTCACTGTTTGTGAAGACATTTTAGTACTTTTCTAGTGAAACATGCTCTTTGAAACGTTGTATCTCCGTCACTGGGAAGAAACACACCAAAAATGCTTCCGTAGGTGCTAATAAATTTAGTTACACTACAGCATCACTAAGCCCCAAAAATACCCCAGAGCATACAATTTTTGCAGTATTGTGCAGTAGATAATAGTGACAGTTGGAGTGTTAGCAATGTGGGCTGGTTTACTTGTGTTGCTAAAACAAGTTGTAGTGTTTCACCTGCCTCAAACTACACTGTAGCAGTACATAAATTGTGACCATCTCAGCTAAAGCCCATCTAGTTAGCACAACTTCCGAATTTCTTTTTATTTTCTCAGCATTATCTGCATAGTCCAAGGATTGGCCCACCAAAAGTTCAGTCAATTATGGTGAGTAGTTTTGGAATTACAGCACTAGAAAGTTGGAAAAGCAAGGAAATTGATTTGTACAGTGACTATACTAAAAATAAACTACAGGTGCTTACATTAGCGGCCATAACTTCAGTTGAGATTAGTCTACAAAGTTGGGATTTGGCTTACAGTGTTCACCATGGATTGGCAGATCAGCCAAGGTATAGTTTTAGCCCTGCAGTCACTTGCTAATAGATGTATGAAGGCAGTTTCATTGAAGAAATGGTGATGATTTTGTTTATGTCTACTGCATTGTAAACAAACGCATGTGACATGCAAACCATTGGGGATACAGAAATGAAACAAAGATTTTCAACCTCCCCATGAGTAGGCGAATAAGATGGTATATAGGGTTTATCAATTTAATGCTTCCTTTCCTGAGTAATGGCTCGATTAAAACTTAGGTAAAATTTTCTTTGTAACACGTGTAATTTCACCAATTTCTTTTTTTCTCAATACACATGCTTGTGTGAACTAGATGGGTTTCACTGAGACAGTCAAAATTATGAAAGGCTTTACTTTTACTATTAACTTTTCATACTGCTAGACTGGTTTTATGGCCTTCTCAAACATTTTGATGGCCGCTTAAAATTTTTGAATGGTGCCTGTGCCTATACCATAAACTTATTATACAAAGCTAGACTGCTTGAGCTTCTATTTCTATGCTCAATGAGTATGCTTGGGCAGATGAACTTATACATATGTAGAGACATTATTTTCATGAAAATCAATTACTAGTGTGTGCCATTCAGATGGTAGTCAACTTAAATAAAACAAGAGATGCATACATGTACAGGCCCACCAATTTTATGAAATTTCCTTACAAATATTAACAAGATACATAATGCATAAAACAGTACCTTTCTTTTTAGTGCAGGCTCCACATATAAATTTGTTGGCTTCATTTAAATTGTCTGATTTGATAGGATATGTCAGAGAAATTTCAACATCAGTTTTAACCACAGGTTTAGGATGGTAGTGAAAGCCATTACGCTGGAGCAGCTCCCTCATATCGTTGTCATCAATCTCTCGATATCCGGTTTGAGGAACAGGACGCTTTGTATATGCTGATGCCTTATTTGCATTCTTGTTTTTGCTGTTGCTGTTGCTAGCACCCACTGCATATGGTGACATTTTCTGTCTGTTTTCTTCCTATCAAAATGTGCATAACATCATAAAAAATAGTCTTCTTTTACATGAAAAATTGAAACCTTTATCTAAAAGATATATTAAAATGGCCAAAATATCAAACATTATGGTGTTAGTACTGTTTAAGTAGGGATCCCCCAAAAAATATCACATGCCGCCTAAAATTCCGCCTTTAAGAATCCTCCTAGAAATATCTTACACAATAAAAATCACCTTTTAGGAATACTATTAGTCCACCTAACATCAAATACAGCATGAAAAACAAGAAAATACTTACAAGCGGCTGTATATAGATTTTTTTACAAAAATTACTGAAACTCAAATTTTTGCTGCCTACCTGCCCACAGTTGCAAGGCTGGAGACTAAATGAAACAGCTCACTCATACCATTTTATGCCACAATAAAATCTCACCAGTGGGATGCGCCTTCTGGGGTTTTGATGAGTGTGTACCCTCTGCACCTTGTTTTTCCTTTTATCTTCAATCAGGCTGGTCATTTTCTTGTTGCAATGAAACCTTTATCGAGGCGTCAATATTCCCTATCAACACTTTCCTTGAGCAGCATATTTAGATGCTGCAAGCTGATTTAAGCGACTAAGTTCAGTAGATACTTGTAACTTCACGATAGGTTTAATGCCATGCCTATCAATGCAATTTTGGTTGATTTCTTAATATACAAAACCTATATACAATAGTCTAAAGTAGGAGAAATGTTATTTCATGCTCTTCAAAATGGTAGCAAGTTATATGCGCCTCGTATTTAACCAGTGACGTCAAATGTACAGATACGTAGTATACTGGAAGCGTGACACCATTTCCAATCCCTATTAAGAGTCATAGATTTATGGTTTCGCTACTTTTCATTGTTTGGAATCCTATGTCAAAATTAATAATTTTTAATCAATACACATGGCAGTGTGTCGTGCAGCCAAGAAAGCCAGTGCACCACACCATGAGTATATTTATAGGATGAAACAAAACACAATTTTCATGCATACATAGCTCTGTGCTCCCTTCTCAAATTGGAATCATTTTTACACTGCAATCGACCACCACTTTCAGCACCCCACATACCATATTTGAGGAAGATTACCTAACGCAATTATGAAATATGAGCCTTCAAAATTCGACTAAATTTCTTTGTTTTGTTGTTTTTCTTTCTTTGTTTAGGGGGCTAGGGATGCTTAGATTATTCTTTTTGCACACTTTACAAAAACTATTATAAAATGCAAATGCGAAGCTCAATTTTCTTGTGCATTGGTACACTATAAGAGTGTATTGTGGCACAATCACATACCAAGTTTGGTTCACCCTTGAACCATGAAATAAATCAGCTCAACAGATTGCTAATAATATTTTTCTGCAGCAATGTATCACTTCTTCTCATGAACAAAGAGTTTTACACTGTATTCGCCTGTAATCGAGAGCATTTTCCTTAGAAAATCCAGTAGTGTGTGTCACAGATAATGAAAACCTTCTAGCCACAATAAGTGGCATACTTGAGTCTTGTACTGCTTATATTTAAAGACCTACACTAACTCACAGTATCACTGTGAGGGACCAATGAGAGCTTTTTCAAATTGCCTACACTATCGCTCTGATTTGATGCATCATGGTATATCCCTCTGTCAATCTATTTTTATAAAATTTGTATCCAATGATTCAAAGATAATAATTATTCATAAATTGGCTTGTCTGTCCCTAGCAATTAACTTATTTTAGTGGTCTCTACGTCTAAATAAAAATACATTGCTGCATTAAATATTGAAACTTTTGGCTAGAAAATTCACCATATAAACTAAGTCATCCGTACACATGCGTTCCATTGTAAAGACTATACATTAGCTATCGTTACCAGTTCTTCTACTTTGTGAATGATTTTCAGCTGTAGATTGTAAGTGCTGGTACAGGTAAGACAATTTTGCATGCAGTTATATATATATATTTATACATAATTTAGTTGATACAGTAATAGATGTTGCTGGCCACATGGGCAACAACAAAAAACTCCAGCACTCATATATTGAGGGGGGAAATTTAAGAAGAGAATGTCTCCAGTGAAGCCAGCACAATTGTTTCCTGCCAATCCAATGCAAATACAAATGGTCCAAGGCCACTACTGAAAGGTTATTGACCACGAACATCTTCAGGACTCGCTGCTTCTTTCCATGCATCCTACAGCCACAGTTTGTCCAGTGAACCTGTGTTATTAAGAACACCATCGTGATTGATGGTTTGGCATCAACACTAATAATTACTCACTGTCATAACTGCAGTGAAGACTTCACCCTCCAGACTTCATCCAAGGTGAAGGGTCTCATGGGCAAACCTCACTGGGAAGCCAATATAGCAGCCATGTGTAGTAATGTGGTCACGTAGGGTTTATTTTAAGGGGGTGGGGTACAGAAGGGAAATCTCCCCCCTTACAACTATTTGCCCCCCCCCCCATGTATTTTTAGGAATAGACGTTGCAAATAGTAGAATTTACAGTGTAATGATAGAAGCCCTTAAAGTTTTCCATTGTAGAACTACTGAGTAATAAATCCATTTCATAGGGCCTTTACAGCCTGGCCTTTAACAATATCCATTTTACTGACCTTGAGAAGCCCCTTGACTTATAAAATGATCCTTTATAGTCTAAACTTCACACATCAAAAACATGTGAATTAATAGTATATGTTAAGCAACTAAACTATCAAACAATCTATACAACAATTCTCCTAGCCTTTTCTTTCCAAATAATCAACAATGCAGTCGAGTTCACTATCAGTAATCACATCTGGTGATTCGATTGCTATCAACATAAAATAATTGATACTGTTATCCCCAATACAATTTCTAAGTCAGTTTTAATCATTTTCATTTGTTGCATTCCACAGAAGCAGTTGAAACCGGAATGGTTAAGTAAATGTTAGCCAACGCATTTAAATTTGGGAACATAGTCACAAGCATTTCATGACTGCTCAGCTCTTTCAGCTGTGCCTTGATGTCCTTCACTTGTTGTCTTGATCAGTAATGCCTGAATGTTTTCCACTCAGTTTGGATACCTGAAGAGATTAGTGGATTCTTTGTAAAGGGGTCACCATTTGGTGTAACTGCAGCCTTTGAAACTCCATAACGTTGTAGCAATGTTTCTAGTGATTGTTTCCTATATTAAGTATTAAATTCATTGAATTCAATGTCTGGAATTTTTCTTGGAATTAAAGATACTGAAAGCAGCAACAATATTCTGGGAGTTAAAATGGCTTGCAATATTACATTTTAAGTCCTGTATGAATGGCTCTACAGTGTTCTTTTGAAATGAGCCTAACTCTTCTTTTACACTCACAGTCTGGTAGCTTCCGCTATATCTCCCTTACAGTCTAACAAGCCTAATACCCAATTTGCAATAGGAAAAACAGCATCATCAAGTAAATGTAGGACAGCATTCACTGGGCCAGATACGGCTGTCATTTCTAAATTTTCTGTTTCTAATGTTTTACTTAATTTCACAACTTGAGGTAAAACATAATCTAACAGGTGAATAGCAGCTATGGTAGAGAAGGTTTTACTCAGACCTAGTGTTTCTGGTTCATGGTTTTCCTGTTATTGAGAGCATAAACTAAAGCACTCTAACTCTCTTTTACAGCTTTTACACACGGCTCATGTGATAGCCAGCGTGTGTCAGAAGGCTTAATCATCTTGAGTTAAGGAAGATCAATAACATGCAGCATGTTTTTTTCTGTGAGTACTGGAAAATATCCAAAATGCTATTAGCATTGTGTAGACATGTTTTATGCCTTTAGTATGATTAGCAGCTTGAACACATGCCAACTGTAAATGACAATGGAAGTGCGCATAGATAGCATATGAAGAATTCTTTTGAAGTAAACTCTTCACACCATTATGTTTCCCTGAAAAAGTTTCAGCTCCACTAAATCCCATTCCAATAAACCTACCAAGTTGTATTTCCTTGTCAGCTAGAGTGGAATGAATCGTTGCTGCATCAGCTTCATTATAGTACCACAATACCTAGGAAATGCTAAAATAATGTTCTACTGGCACTCCACTTTCATCCCATCTACAGAAAAAATAGATAGCTCCTCTATAGTTGTAATATTTGTGCATTCCATTAGGCTGTAGAATTGTGCTTTCTAGATTTTTAAAGAGAGATTGTTCTATCCATGTACTCAGTGCTTCAACACAACTGAATCAGTAGGTCTTTTAAATACTCACTGCCACAGCTTTCCACCAAGCTAACAAGGTATTCAAAATTCGTTGTGTAAGCTATGTGACGTTAAAAGTAACATTTCAGCAATGTATTAATAGCCATCCGATTATCCTTCTTTTGTCAACCGGATACATTCTGAAGTGCTTGATCAGTAGGTATCAGGTGTGCAGCAACATCTGCTTCTGCAGCACATGACCGAATATGAATTTCAGACTGTGAGTGTGTCTTCATTTTATCAATGGCCTTCTTCCAATTGGTAAAGGGTTTAGTAATCCAAGCTCCTCCAGTTCTTTCCAAGTGTGACTCCTCTTTTCTACAAAGTTTGTAAATGCTACCTGATGATCTTCACTGTACTGTAGCTAGGTGAATTGCTGCTCCCATTTTGGGTTGCACCTACACTTGCCTGACATTTTCCGAGATTTAGAATGGCACTTTATAGAGCTTGTACAGAGTTTCTTTGTAGGAATAGGATGTAAGGCACTGTCAGTATCTGATTGCGCTGAATCATCTTCAAAGTCACTACTGTGGATATCTGTTGGAGTAGATTTAGATGAACTTGCAATGAAACTGAATGCTGACTGGTTATTTGCCATACTAAGGAAGAGCTCTAACTTTCTTGAATCAATTTACACTTGCACACTGTATTTTGCCCCCTCCCCCCCTTAATCACTGATAAGCCAAAATCCCCACTGCTGGATTTTCAAAAATAAACCCTGCTGGTGGTGGTCATTCAACACTTACAGAAACTATGATAGTGCTCAGCATACCTGTAATGAACAAAAGTTGTTTCACATCAACCGAGAGATGAATTGGAGAATGGTGGGGCGCACTCCTGGAGGAATCAATGAAATTAGTTGGCTGTAGCTAGAGGCACTACACACTACATGTTTGGGTGATCCAGCAATTGCTGTGATACTGGATAAGGGTTGGAGCAAATACACCCATAAACACTCTTGTATTGCCAAGTTTGGTGTGGCCATTATTATTGGGTATGAAACAGGAAAAATCTTGGAATCCGGAACAAGTATTGCAGTGTGTGTGCTCAGGCCACTGATGGCAAACCACCTGAACATACCTGTTACAAAAACTGGGCTCATCAGCATTGGAGACAGACATCACCGTAGAGGGTTTCCAAAAGTGTACGTATTGAACAACATGATGTAAACAGAACATTCATAGGTGATGGCGACAGTTCGGTTCAGTGTGCTCTGGTCATCAGTGTTTGTTGGGACTTTGCAATTGAGAAAATTGAGCATGCCTATCATGCTGTCAAGTGTCTTCGTACACATCACAAGATGACAATCCACGCTACAAAGGAAGGGGACAACTAACAGAGACCATGCGTGAGTGGCGTACCAAGGCTGCTTGCTATGCTATAGTGATGAAGAGTAAGGAGTCAGATAGACCATAAACAATAGCAAAGTTGCAAAAGGATTTGATGAATGCTCGTTTCCACTGTTTTGTCGACCACTCTAAATGTAGCACAGACTTTTGTAAAAAGCTCAAAAGAAGAAA
Organism: Dysidea avara; assembly: GCF_963678975.1. Classification (NCBI taxonomy): domain Eukaryota; kingdom Metazoa; phylum Porifera; class Demospongiae; order Dictyoceratida; family Dysideidae; genus Dysidea; species Dysidea avara. The sequence continues at coordinate 26,338,974 of NC_089277.1, read as the reverse complement.
TCAACATCAAGTGTCTCCAGCATGTCAAGTGTTTCCAGCACAAGTGTTGCTAGAGTGTCAATTGCTTCCAGCATGTCAAATGTCTCCAGCCAATCATCTCCAGCATGTATAGCACCTACAGTCTCCAGTCTAATGAGTCTGTCGAATGTATCTAGTCCGCTAAGTCTGTTGAATTTCTCCAGTCCGCCAAGTGTCTCAAGTCTGTCCAGTTTCTCCAGCCAATTGAGCCTGTAAAGTGCCTTCAGCTCATTGAGTCTGTCGAGTGTCGCCAGCTCATGGAGTGTGTCAAGTATCACCATTCCTTTGAGCTGGTCGAGTATCTCTACTCCTTGGACTATTTACCTCCACTTGTGTCCACTTCATCAAGTTTTTCAGGTTGCAAGTCAAGTGACTACTCTAGATTCATCCCCAACACTAATTTTTCCTAATATCAACAGCACACAATGATGGTACACCAACCCAACCATACCTAATTCGTCCACTCTATAAAATTTCAGCTGTGATTTAAATCTAAAAGATCTCTGTGATCTGAGTATAGAACGTGAACAACACTGGCTAGATGCTACAAATGATGAATTCCTTGAGGAAGTCTGTGATGTTCCAGCAGCAAAGGACAGTACTATTAACCCAGCAATGATCTGTGACATCCAATGAGTCCTTAGTAGGTTGGTGGGTAAAGCTACAGAACTAATCGGCAAACTAAGTGGAAAATTGTAAGCATTTTTATATGACAGCTACATTATAGGTAATTTTACAACTAACCTTGCAGAGAGTTGGATGCACAAATTTGATGGCAGAAGCAAAATAATCAAATACAGAGTGGCTCATGGTAGAGTCGTTGTGCTGGTGCTGGACTCCAATGCAACAAGGGAGCAACTTGGGCACCAGAAGCATGGCAGAAAGCTGTGGGAGTCCCACCATCTAAGGTGTTCCAAACTACTGCGTTGAAGGCTGAACTACAACTAGAGCGGGATCGGAAACAGAATAGGAAGACAACTGACAAGCAGAGAAAGAAAGCCAAATACAGTGCTGTTGATACCAGTCTAAGTTCAAGAACAGCACATACACACACAACGTACCAAAAGTGTTCATTCTAGACATGATGGCGGGCTGTAGATGATGTTCTGAACACTGTTCTTTCCCCTCATCTTCAGGACTTGTGCTTGCTACCAGAATGGAGAAAATTGAGCTGCTAACTTCCAAGCACAGTGATGACGATCATGCCTTGGTGATTTGGAAGTCTTAGAGTAGACTACAAATTACTTTCACCAATATTTTAAGACCATGTGTCAGCAACATAAAATCACAGCAGTCACACCTCTAGTAAAGCAAATGTTGTACAACAGCTTTAAAGGAAATGCAGCAACTAGAAATGACTTAGATCAAGAAAAGGCTAGCTCTATAAAGTACCAGGAGTGGCTGTAAACTCAGTGTGGATCTGTAGGAGCCACAGTAAAGCAAAACTGTGGGCTCGTTGTTTCATCCAGGTTAGCTCCAACACATGATGGTCTCAGTTTTGGGAGAGAATCAAGTGTGATTGAGAGTTTTGCTTGTCACAGATCCCCAAACTGAAGTACTTCTACTTTAGTGCCATTCTTCCAGAACTGAATGTCCCTTGTCAGCTGACACACGAACCCAAGGAGTGGGTAATTGATGAAACATTGCGGATGCAGCAAATGGAATCTGCACCGAACTTCTCTGTAAATGCATATCGTAATGCAGTAGCCATCATTTTTTCTGTACTTGGACCAGTCCGTGTAAAGATTACATGTAACCTCACTTGTACACTTTTCATAGCAATAGTATCGTATTCACAACAATAACATCCTTCTTTGTTCAATAACAATAGTAACAATAACACACTACATGCCCAAAGTTACAAAAGAAAATTTTTTCAGTTAGGTAGTTATTAATTAATTACATTTGGTAGTGATGGGTATCCTGTAACCTTAATATCAAGACACACGGTAGTGTGTCGTGCGGCCCAAGAAGCTGGCGTGCAACACCTGTGAGTATATTGAAAGGAAGAACGAAAATGCAATTTTCGCACCGCCGTAGCTCTGTGCTGCCTTGATTAAACAAGACGAGTTTTGCTGTGGACACGCCCTCCAACTTCAGCACTCCAGATTCCAAATTTGAGCAAAATCGCTTCAAGCGTTCCCGAGATATGCGACTTCAAAAATTGGCTTAGTTTCTTCATTTTTTTTTCTTCTACCTTTTTTTGCACACTTACAAAAACTGCTATAAAATGCGAATGCCATATCCGATTGCCTTGAAATTTGGCACACTGAAGGGGGGTATAAAGGCACATCTCCGTACCAACTGTGGCTGGAATATGACAAACAAGCATAGAGTTATGAGCAATTATTCACGAAAAATAACACCAATATGTTGTCACACCTACAGGGTAAACCACGTACGGGAAGAAGCTGAAAATCGGTGGGTGAATAGGTTAACTACTGAACCTCAAACCTTTTGTGGTTTAAAAGAAATCGAGCTAAAAACCAGGAAGATACAACAAAAAAAACCCAACAGTGTGTAACAATTATGCAATCTAGATTAGCTAATAAAAAAAACGACTACTTGCCACGCCTACCAGATAAACCGCTTGGAGTAATGCTTTGAAAATCGCTGTACAGATGGAGTAATCATCTTAGAAAGGCTCCTCAATGGTGTAGAAGAATCAGACTTAAAGCCACAGAGCAGGGGCATAGCTAGCTTTCTGGATTGCCGGGGCACAAGGTTCAATTGTCCCCATGCAAACTATTTAGCAAGAAACGCAAGCCCATCTCTGTGGACTCTTTACACATTTGCTTTCGAAAAACTGTTGAAAACTGCATACATGTACCTAGCTAGCTACTATACACTGCTGTTTGTGCAGCTTAATTAGACTAAGATGCTACTGCACGAAAAATATAGAAGCTAAATCTAACAATGATCGACTAACTTAGCCTCCAACCCCAGTATCAGACTTTTTTCGGCACTCTTCTACCCTCGCTTCTGCCTGACACCAGCAGCGCTTTATAGGCATAGCTAATACTTCATCAGTGACAACTCCAGCACCAACATTGACTCTTTTTTCACTCTTCTGTCTTCTCTACTTGAGCGGTTTAGCATACCAACATTGAAAAAGCTTGAATACAATGCTGACTCCAGTAAGACGGGCACCACAACAGACAGGGAATTGGCTTTTGTCCATCTATACCATTAGACGTCTAACAAAACAATTACTTTATATCCAGTACTGTTGTCCACTGAGTGGTTCTACCAAATTGCAGCACACGTTTGACCTCATGTTCAGTTGACTCTCGACCCACACTCAATGTTATCACGTGAAGATGGGCATTACATAGAAGTTTACTAAATTGACGGAGGAATCTTGCAAACTCAGTTATAAGCAATTTTTTGATGATAGTATTATGGAAAGTATACAAAAAGATAGCAAGTGCGTATTTTAGTGTGTATTAATTACGGGCGCCGCTGTTACCCGGCTCACTACCCGGGCACCAGCAATGATTGCCCGGGCCTGTGTCCGTGCACGGCCGGGTGTAGCTACGCCCCTGCCACGGAGTTATAACACAAAATCCAACTTGGTGTAGCAAGTGCGAGATTGAGATGCTCTAATAGAGCAGTCATCCTAATAGAGCAGTCACCCTGAAGAGAATTGAAGAGATCAGCTAGAAACAAGTAACCTGTATAGAGATCAGCTACAAACAAGTCACCCTGTAGAGAGATCAGCTACAAATAATTCACCCTGTAGAGAGATCAGCTGGAAGAAGTTACCTCGTAGGGAGTTCAACTACGGATAGAGATAGTCCAACTAGAAGAAATCACCTTGTAAAGTTCAGCTACAAACAAATCACCCTGTAGAGAGATCAGCTAGAAGAAGTTACCTTGTAGAGAGTTCAGCTACAAAGAAACCATCATGTAGAGAGTTCAGCTGCAAACAAATCACCTGTAGAGAGTACAGCTACAAACAAATCTCCCTGTAGAGAGATCAGCTAGAAGAAGTTTACTTGTAGATAGTTCAGCTACAAAGAAACTATTCTGTAAAGAGCTCAGCTGCAAACAAATCACCTATACAGAATTCAGCTAAAAACAGATCACCCTGTAGAGAGATCAGCTAGAAGAAGTTACCTTGTAGATCATTCAGCTACAAACAACTCACCCTGTAGAGAGAGCAGCTAGAAGAAGTCACTTTGTAGAGTGTTCAGTTACAAAGAAACCACCATGGAGAGTTCCGTAATAAAAATATGTATTATATATATAATTTGTACATTTACTGATAAAATCAGAAATATTTAAAGTATTTAACATCTGCCGGCTTCATCTTTTCTTCTTCCTGTGGTAAAGAAAAAAAGATAGGTTAAAAAAGCCCCAAATCTGGCCATATGCTGGCTTTGGGGTATACAAATACAAAAAGAAGTAAAATCTACTCCAAAACAGCCAAGCTTAAGCGGCACAAAAATTCACCTGAATTGTTATTAAAATTTTTACCATTAACCTACCATCACAGCCATTTCTTGGCCGCCACCTTGGATTTCACATCTTTTTTCACCATAGCCTTTTTGAGAGCCGCACTCTTTTTTTACAGCTTGGCTGTTTTGGATTAGATATGGAATTAACAGTATAAATTTTAAAAAAACTGATGTAAAACATTGATCACATATCTTATGCATTTCACTTACCTTTTCATTTTCTGGAACGTTAAGTGATATATCAAAGAAAGGTTCCACAGTCTGTGTGGGCTGCAGTAAGATAGAGTTACAGTAACAATTGTGCCTTAAAATAATGATGCTACATTAATTGTTGTGACACATAGTAGCCAATAATTGCAGAACTTTTGCACAGAAAGTAGTGAGGTATATTATATAGAAAAATTAAAGATTAGGGATCACAGAGAAAATAGAAACAAGGGAGGTCGACTACACCTGCAGACATACTAGTGGACGTTTCTGAATTAGGAAATGCCCACTAGTATAATCATCTGTAGGTGTAAGTGACCTCCCTTGTTTCCCTACTTTTTCTATGATCTCTAATTTAATTTAAAATTCTTAATTTTTCCATTTGTTTACTTTTCTGCAACATTATTTTGACTGGCGAATCTGTGCATATCATGTACCACAGTAGTGGTACATAATAGGGATCAGGCAGAAATTTTTCAAAACACTCTAATAGAACGCACGCCAAAAGCAGCCTTCCGGGCTTTAAATTTTATTTCTAAAACATTCTAGACCTTTCTTTTGTGTTTACAACACTAGCCAACAAGTATTAAAAGTAAGGGAAATGGTTTTAGGTGTTTTTTAAAATTTTGAAAATGGTTAGATTCTCCATCTTCTTCTTTCTTCTTTCTTTCTTTCTTGTTTCGCGCGCCTACAGCTCGTAGGAAGTAGATATCAGCCCTAAAAACGTATGGCGTATTTAAAAAACATTCGTACCCAGGTCTGTGTGGTATTAAAATCTTCCCTCTCTAATGCGATTGCGAGATATAGAGCAAGAATCACTCTTCGAGACGCCATTCGATCGAGAAGCCATACAGATGATAATATAGAATTGTTTAAAATTCCATTGCTTTAGCTCACAGGACTAAAATGCATCAAGTTGTATCACACTAAACATTAAACATAACTATTGTTCACTGAAACTCGGGTTTTAGACTTCCTTCATTACGAGACAGTGAAGGGGGTGTGGCCCGCACCTCGTCACTTAAACTATTACTGTACGCCTTTCGTGTATACTTTCTATTATATTCTTCAGCTGTTTACCAGCTAAGAGTCGACATAACAAGGCTTGTAAGCTATTGGAACACACTGGTAAATTTCGAATTGAAAAGGGGTGTGTCCCTTCTGTACGCGATTGAAAAATAAAAAGCGGGATACTCCGTATACTCAGCACTTTAATTGGAGTCGACCACGTTTTGTCAAGCGTGTGTTGAAGAGGAAGAGGAAGAGGACAATGATTAAACTTAATTATGTAATTGTTTATTAAACTTATTTATGTAATTGTTTATTGCCAGTTGATATTACAATGGGTTTCTTTATTAAACAATCATGTACTGTTGAACGTATATTTAAGAAGTAGTCCATGTGCATGGACATGAAAAAAATCATGAAACTAGTGGGGCAAAAAAATTATTAATTTTCAACAAGTAGAATAGGGATCAAAGATTTGATTTTGAAAAAAACTGCGTAAACAAGAAGTAATAGGGATGATAATCCACAAAATTCTATGCATCATCAGTTCAAAGCAAGTTATTTGAATAGTGTACACTCAATTTGCGATTCCTATTTCAACTTGTGGTTAAATTTTGTTAAAATGTTGAAATAGGAATCGCAAATTGAGTGTACACTATTCAAATAACTTGCTTTGAACTGATGATGCATAGAATTTTGTGGATTATCATCCCTATTACTTCTTGTTTACGCAGTTTTTTTCAAAATCAAATCTTTGATCCCTATTCTACTTGTTGAAAATTAATAATTTTTTTGCCCCACTAGTTACATAAAAAGAAAGGATGGTGCCAGTGTTTTCTTCTAAATGCACACCCCAACTATCAATTGCTGACTCAGAAGTGAAACGCCCATTATGTTTCGCCCTCATCTACGTTCAGCCCAAAATACACCACAACAAACGAAGAACAGTAGAAGAAGCACCTCTACAATCAATCCATTCACCACAAAAAATATGGACAATTCGTAAGCTCAACAGTGAAGTGGCCATTACTATACTGTAGATAATAGAGTACATAAAAGGGATAGGAACACAAGTGATTTCTGGTTTGATTTCCGTTACGCGTGACTTGAAAGGACAAGACAATTTTGTGCTCAAGCATGGGAATTAGTGCTCTAAGCAGCGTAAATAGTAATCCAACAGACTACAGCAAGTATTGAGGCTTTTGTGAGAGATTTCGGCGAGAGAATTCAGACCGTAGATTTTGTAACAAAGTGTATTGCATTAACCTTGATTGTTACATGCTGTCATACTTTCACTCATAGTACCTTCATGCGTCATCCATACCGCTTCTTGTATAGCCAGTTCACCTTCGAATCTTGTGGTAAGTTAGGCGTGTCACCAACACAAGTCTTTTATCCTTGCATTGTACTGCAAGGTGGTTTAAACTTTTGGTAAAAATGGAAGATACTTAGTCGCTTCTTCGAGCAACAGTTCCTGTTTTTCTCTGATATTCCCTCTGGTTCTCTCTGTTAAATGGTAGCACAGTTAAAAGGATAGAATATATTTACGAAGAAAGCCAAGTGGTTTAAAGTAATTTTGGGCCATTTTTTTCACTTTCAATCTCCTTTGATTTTGCATATAACTTCCTTGAGGGTTGGTATCAAGATTCTGTTGTTACAACAATTTGTTTCTCTTTGATACAAGTACAGCAAGCGTAACGAGTATGTTCGTGACGTAATACATGGAATTCCAATAGAAATGTATGTCTTTCGTGCCGTCACATTATTGTGTTTCCTATCCCTTTTATGTACTCTATTATCTATGCTATTACACTTTGTTTTCAGCCTGTTACACAGCATTACAAATGAAGGATCAGTACAAGAAATGTCTCTGCAATCAATCCAGTCGCGACAGAAAATACGGGTGATAGGGATAATAGCCAACACAGCCACATTGCCTATCACGAATCAACACCTTGCATTGTCATCGAAAGGAGGACAAAGGCAAGTCCATGATATGTGCAGTGTACATACTGCAAATTCACTAAAAGGCACATCTCGAGGCAAAGTGACGTCGATAGGCCCCAGCCTATTATGCCCAAAATTTTACCTATTATGCTTTTGAGCATTGCTCAAAAATTAAGCCTATTATGCTCAAAATTATTTGTTCAAAATCAAGATTATGCTCTAGAACTGACTGTTTTATTAGAGTATATCAGCCTTTCCTGACTGCTCTATTAGAGTAAGTGACTGCTCTATTAGAGTATCTCGATCTTATTTCTGCAAAGTGTGAATAACCACCGTTTAATAAGTTATATTATGCGTTTTTAAGTATGAAATGCACTAATAATACTATTGGCAGTGAATATTTGCTTTCTTTCAGGCGCACGTATTGCGCATTTAATTAATTTTTCAAACATCGTCCCTATTATGCTGGCATTATGCTTTATGCTTTTGGTCACCTATTATGCTTTAAATTATGCTGGCATAATCGGCCGGTGCCTAGACGTCGAACAGTGAAGAAATTAAACCCCTGTAGCCTTATCATTTATCAAGTTATGCTTGGCTGGAGGCATCATCAATCAGTCAGTCAACATAAAACTCTGTTAGACATAAATTTTTAAATTCCAATTTTCTTGGAAGGTTGGGGTTGGTCTGAAGACATTTTTGAGCTTGGCTGTGCATAAACAATACTGCCATACTGTCATGAAAGGAAATTGAGGCTGGTTTGAGGGTGATATTTTTGGCTGGAAAAGCCTAGTTCTTCATGATCCCTAATTTATAGTACTACCGTACTGTATGACCAAACTGTATGATACAAGTATAAGGAAAATTAAGAATTTCAAATTCGATTAGGGATCATAAAAAAGTAGGGAATCAAGGGAGGTCACCTACACGAGAAGATATACCAGTGAACATTTAGACTGAATTAGGGATTAAAGTCCACTAGTATATTTGCAGGTGTAGGCGACCTCCCTTGTTTCCCAACTAGTTTTCTATGATCCTTAATCAAATTTAAAATTCTTAATTTGTGACAGGGCCTGTGAAAATACGGCATGTGGTCACATAAAAATTGCCTACTTTTTCAAACTATGATGTGTCATAACTTTGTATTTCATTATTGTTTGGCCATGAACTTTTCAAAACTTATTAAACAGTTAGTTGGCGTTAAAGTACAAGTTACAGAATGAAAATATTCTATCCCAATACTATGATATGAAATGTTATGTGACAGTGTGTAGTTTGTGCCCACATGCCCTATTTTCGCAGGCCCGGTCACATTTTTACTTTTTGTTAACATATTATGACTGGTAAACCCATGCATACTGCATCAAAAGAAACGATGGCACCAGGGGTACCGTAATTAGCATCATTTTGTGAAAAAATGTTCGTGATAAAATTTTTTGTGCAAAGATATTTTTGTATGATTTACATGAATGGCTGCTCTATTAGAGTAGTTCGATCATATGTTAAGTTTTTCGTACAAGTTTTGCATACGAAAATTATTTTACAACAAAGTACTCAACTGAATACATGCCACATCCATCAATTACTGACTCAAAGTGAAGTGCATGGCCATTGCACTTTGCTTTCAGTTATGTTCAACCCATTTCACAGCATTACAAACAAAGAACAGTAGGAGGAGCGCATCTGCAATCAATCAAGTAACCATGAAAAAAATACGGACAATCCCTGTATATAAACAAGGAAGCCATCAAGTTAGCTACTGTGAATGAACATCTTGGGCTGTAAGCAAAAATAAATGGGACACAAAGGAGGACAAGGAAAAGTCTATGATCCATGCATGGGATATATTAAAACAGGGAATATGGAATAACGGAACAGCGGAATTACGGAATAAGCATTCTTAATATTTTACGATAATTTATGCCGTCTGTAGCATTTATACAATACTCACCTCACAGCAACTCCCCCGAGAATGCAATCACGATGCAGGCAGCGCTAAGTCGAACTAACCACTCCAGAATAACCTAACTAAGCTAAACTACTTTCTAATACACTTTGCTACATGATCACTACAAAACTATTTGTTATACTTACTTTTGCCTGCTATCATATACAAGTAACTGCACAAATTTATTAGTGACAAAACACTACACCCCCAAAAATCTACCTTACTTTAGCTAATTACCTTCCTCAACTTTGTTAGTTATCTATCGCCAAACAAGTTTTAAAAGAAATTTAAAGGATTAAGTGCTGTTTTAAGCTCCCATCATTTTACACTTAATAAATTCAGGCAGTTACTACTGTGTTATAGCTGGTAGAAGCAAGTGCAGCAGAAAGAACTTAATAGTGTTGTAGCAATTATGTACTGTAGCAGAGTGTATTAGAAAGTAGTTTAGCTATAGTTAGGTTATTCTAGAGTGGTTAGTTTTGATGGCGTTTAAATGATCATTTAAACAAATTGATTTTGGAATGAACAGTGAGCATACTGCATAATCTATTACATAACAACCAAGCCACAACCACGGGCATCAAATAGAGAACAGCTGAGCTTGTAAAAAAAGTAAAGCGCATGCATGGCAAACACGTTTTTTACAATCACCTTTCGCCCTACTCAAAGTTCCCTAAGTTCCCACCCACCCACATTGCACAACTATACTGAACATCTTGACAAGTGTACCATTGTATCTCCAATATGACCATGCACATGTATGCATTTTCTATCAAATTACCTGCAGGTATACATAATGCATACTAGCTCTCAAAGTCATATAAGGGCCCCTATACGTGTGGTATCATAATGTATGTGTGTGTGCTCTGTTTCTTTTTTTTTTTTTGCTCTGTGTTTTTCTTTTCTTCCCCTTTCCAGAGCTAACCACAAGTAACAGCTTTAAACAAGTCACAGCTAAGTACAAATACAGAGGCAGTCATTACAACAGCAGCTACAGCAAGGGCAGCAGCAACCAGTCATCACCAGTACAGGTACAATGCCAAGCAAAACAGAAGCAACCGTCAAACATCAGATCCAGCAGTAGCAGCAGCACAGCAACTCATTATCTGCACAGTTTGTTACTCGCACAGCTTCGGCAGAGACACAGTATTTGTGCTATGCACAGCAGAGGCAGTCCTTAAAGCAGCAACAACAGCACTGGCAGCAACAGCTTCAATACATATTGCACAGTCATTGCACCAGTATCGCTGTCACTAGGGCAAGTACTGGTTCACCCTCTGCCTTTTTAATACACCCCCTACTTAGGCCAAAATAGATTTTTCTGCTGAACAAACATACTCAAACAAACTCTCAAAGTTATGCACACAATATCTACAGCAACAACGGGGGGTGTTAGCAGAGTAATCGCTGTTGATATGCAGCAACTCCATTCCCCGATAGAGGGAATGTGATAGTACAAGGCCTCAATAGGATGACAGATGATTAGGTTCATGTAATGCACAGCTCAACACATGGTTTGGCTTAAGATAATAACAAGAGTCTAGGAGGGGACTATTGCTAGCCTTTCCCCAGACATCTCGCTATCCCAAGTATCTGTCAAAAAGGGAAAAAAATCCAACATTAACACCTTACATTTTTTCCCTCCACACTACAATAAAAAAGTAGTACAAAACAAAATATCCCATGGCTGTCGAGGCCTTGTACACTTACCAAACCCCTCCACAATCATTTGACTGTGTGAGGTCTACAGCAGTAACAACCATGTGAAGGATAAACAGATGGCCAGCCGGAACTAGCAGTGAAATGGATACGGAGCTGCACACTGTTACAGTTGAGTAAGGTGAGTGAACAACATTAATGCGAAGTAAGTGGCTAGTTTTGTGGTTAGTTGCTATGAGGTAAGTATTGCGTAAAAGCTATAGATGGTATAAATAACCATAAAATGTTAAGACTGCTTATTCCATAATTCCACTGTTCCGTTATTCCGTATTCCAGGTTTTAATGGATCCCTGCATGCATTGTATGCACTTAGGTATGCCAAAAAGGTATCTGTCAGGTAACAGTAAGAGTAAGAAGAGTATGAGTAAGAATAAAAGTAAGAAGACGTACACTGGTTAGAAACAATATAGGTATGTAATAATCAGCATTACAGAGAACTCTATAATGGGCTTGCACCCTCACAGGTGACTTTCAGGTAGATCAAAATCTGCTCACAATTATGTGAGACAGGTGTACAGCTTTACTCACAAATTATGTAAGTCTATTTAATTGAGAAAGCAGTGTGAGCAAAATTTGAGCAGTACCTGTAATACTGCAGTAATCTATTATTGGTAATATCTACACTGATATCAGTACAGATGTTAGCATTTGGTTGGTCTTTAACATAAACAGGACCATATAATACACTTAAGTTACTAACCACGTTACACTCTCTGCAGGCTACTGAATTGATCATTGCTCCTCCAACAACATGTTCTATAGGTGTGGTGCCAACTCTAGAAGCAGCTCGATGATATCCTGTGATATGTACAGAGAGAAACAGACAAGTACTATGACTTTATGTACAACCACCAGTATAATTACTCTAAGTTAAAGAACAGTGTTTCAATGCAAGATGAACTGTATAGTACAATTGTTTACATTCTCAAGGTTACTAGTGTAACAATAATTATGTAGCTCAATTTACGTGATTTATGAAGATAGTTAAGTATATGTAGTATAGGAATTCTCATTTTTGAAACCAAAAAATAACTTACAGTTTGGCTTAAAATCATTATAAAACTGTTTATCTCATTTCTAATGTGCGAATTGGATTGGTTTTCTAAAATCCAATCACATATATGTGATGAGTTTCTTCTAAGGGAAAATGGGTTCCACCACAGCTGCTCATATTGCTCAAGCCTCAACCTTAGAAAATGTTTCATCTTATTGAGAAAGTGTGAGCCTCCACAATCTCTAATTTACAGCACTACCATAATGCTCTGTGCTCTATAGTTCATTGCTCGTACAGTAGTTACATTACATTCAGCTGAAAACCTAATTTTTTAAACTGTGATCTGACAAAAATTGCACTATATATGTGACAAAAAACTCTGAAACAAATTTTATGACACAGTGTTAATTATTTCCCCAATTAATAGCTAACAGCATTTTGACAACACAATTGTTTGACAATCAGACAAGAATACAATGTAAGACATGTCAAACCACACCTTTTAGCAGTTGTTTAGTTTCTCCATCCATCGTTGTCGTGAAACTAGTGGCAGCCAAAGTAGAGGAAACGTCTTTCCTAATATTCTGTTAAACAGTGTTACTGTACATTTGTGCATACATCTACAGGTGATGATATTAAGTAGTGAGGGAGAGTGGCTACACACATTCAACAGCATGGTATAAAGCAAGCATATACACCTCAATCTGTTCTATAGAGTAGAGAAGCTTCACAGTATTCAACACCTATTAATAACTCTCCATCACCAGTATGAACTGTTGATTCATGTAACTTTTTTAATCAGAGGAGAACATTACAATTGAAATCTTGTACAGGCTTCATTGATAACTAGACACTCTCCCTTAGTTTTTCGATAATTAAATTATGAGCTTTGCTACTTAAAATGTTGTTGTGACAGCAAGAGCATTATTTCATTTACCTCAACTTCCTCCATTTTTAATTCATGCAACAAAACTCTCAGTAGCTCATGGCTGTCTTCTTGTGTATGGTTGCCAAATCTTGAATTCCTTCATTGTAAAGACAACCCAAAAACAATTATTAGGTATATACACCTTGTGCAGTACAGTAGTACTGTATAGTAGGGATCGAGAAAGTTTCATATAAAAATGTTGATGAGAAACCTGCCTCACAACACCTTCACAGTTAGAGATTAGGTATAAACTAACTTGTAGTTAAAGCACTGCCCTGTGTGTACACTGAAAATACAGCATGTGGGGTGTGTGTCAAGAGGTTAATACAGCATGAGGCAAAGCTAAATCTTAAGTACCCAAATTGTTTGGTGATTAAACTATAAGTTGTCATCTAATTATTTTGTAGTTGTAGAACAAACTGGTAGGATTAGTTTGGCTATTTTTATCATTTGACAGTTTCACGCATGTGATCCATCATGCCATCTGTATGGTTAAGTTGTTGCTTCTATGTTGATCAGGCTACCATTTAAGTGTTCATGTAATCTACTTCTAGTCATAGAACCAACCGGTAGGATTAGTCTGGCTAGTTTTAGCGATTTACAATGCCATGCATGTGATCAGTCGTATTGTCTGAGTGGAGTAGTTTTCGTAACATTTCTTGCATAACTGTACTGTTTTGCCTAATTAGCTGCATATATGGCTCATGGGTAGGTATAAACAGTGGAACCGAGGACCAAGGACCCAGAGACCCACAAGGATCCAGCTTTTTGGAATTTTATACACTTCACAATATTCTATACTTGTACTAGTACCTCTGCAAGTAGTCTTGCATGGCCAATCCACTTTTTCCCGTCACAGAGACTCACACAATGTTTAAATCAATTAGAAATTATAAGCGCCTCTGAAAAAGTGTCTGAAGTTTACAGCATTTATAGGCCACTCGCCTGCTGCACAATGAGCATACTAGTCTGCAATTATTTCACCTAGCTACTAAAAAAAGTTTAGAAACATTGTATAAATGCACCATAGGTCCAGTTGTCAAGTTCCCAGACTGAAATTTGCTTAGCTAGATTATTTTTGTGTTTATTACTGGGCAAGCAGTGTTAACTGAGGGGGGAAGGAACTTACAAGGGGTAGGGGATTGAGGGGGCTAGTAATTGTTGCACTTGTTGCATACAACAGACTAGTATGCACTCATTGTGCAGAAGGCGAGTGGCCTATTAATGTTGTCAGCTTTAGACACTTTTTCAGAGGCGCTTATGATTAATTTCTAATTGGTATGAACATCATGGGAGACACTGTGACAGGGAAAAAGTGGATTGGCCATGCAAGACTACTTGTACAAGTACAAGTATAGAATATTGTGAAGTGTATAAAATTTCAAAAAGAGTTGGATCCTTGTGGGTCCCCAGGTCCCTACCCATGGCTCATACAGTACAGTTATGCTGATAATCGGTACAATATGGAAAATACAGCACATGGTGGCACTTTGATCCTCCCACGCAAAGTACAATAACTAAATATAAAGTGTTACAATGCGAGCCAAAATGCTTTCAGTAATTTGTTTCAATCCTTTTAATAAAAATATTTCCGTCAATTATTGACTGATGCCTTGACACAAGTGTAACTCAATAACAGCTAATGTTATGGATTTAATTTTTCACTGTTAGGTATCAATTCAGTCCAACAGGTGCCTATACAATGACTGCATCATGGAGTTACCTTTGTCCTCCTTTGTGTCCCGTTTCTTTTCAATGACAGCACAAGGTGCCAATTTGCAGTAGCTCATTGGTGGCTTTATGCACTAGTAAAAATAAATCCACATTAATTTTCTTGTGCCACACCTCCACCAGTGAAAGTAATCAGATGGCTGTAGGCTAGCTCCATGCATCATTCTCTGTGTGTAGGGTTGTGTGCCAGGCATAGTATTGTCAAAAACTATGCAGAATAGTTGTCAAAAAACTACATGGTTTATTGGAAATTAGCATACCACTGTACATAGGAAAACATTCTGTTATACATGGATAGCCTCATATTTCTGCCAGGTAATTATTACACTTATTAACCATTTTTGTAACACCATTCATATTTCTGTATTACCACAACAAAGGAGAAATGGTACCATCATTACAATAAAGTGTGCTTAACCGATTCATCGTCAGGTTTCCTGAAGAAATACAGTATGTTGGATTTGGCATTATATAAATCTAACCATAATACAAGACACATAGCAACCGAACATCAAAACACTGCACATGAACTGTGTAAAGTAGTACTAGTGTCAGTTATGCCGTAGCTCTTACTATATCAAAGCAACAGGCTGATTTTCTCAAAATAATGATCTACACGTATTGGAAACATTGTTGGTTTGCCTTCACAGTTGGCTGCAATATATCACAGGCATCAAGGTACAGCACCATACCATTTGTAGAAAGAGCGATTCACTCCTGTGGAAGTGTTGCAGTCCTTTGCTATAGAAGCAATCTTCCCATAGCTGGTGTAAACAAATGCGCATGTATCACTCTGTCTATCAAATTTCTGTAAAACTAATACCATTTTGAAAGATTTCATGTAAGAATGATTTCGCTAGGTTGCCAAAAGGGTTTTGTTAGATTTTATACCATTTTCTAACTATTGGACAATGGAAATCCAAGGCTAGAGGAGACGGTTTGGTTGGTCAGGCCTGAGCCGGACAAATAATCTGGAGCTGGACTAACTAGCTGACCAGCTCGAACTATATTACTTTCATGCAATCTCTGGATGATCATATCTACACGTACATTTTACAGATGTTATTGAAAATGCATGGCACGAGTAGTTACCTATAGTTTTTCAGTCAAACTAAAGCACAAAATTACACATACAGTACTTCCAATTACCATATAGTACAGCATAGCATTCGCATCGTTTTGTACAGAAATTATTGTGGGTTCTACGTATCACGTGTGCTGACAGTTGGCATTTATCACGTGTGCTGACAGTTGGCATTTATCACATGTGCGGCAGGTACCTTCTTTGATTCTAAATCAGCACACTTATATCACAATTTGATCTACATAAAATAATCTTTAGCATTTCTTGGCTTGTCACTCTTGGCTTCGTTTACTGGGCGAAAGGCTGGCAGTGACAAACTGGGCACCTCATTCTGCAGTAGGAAGCTGTACACCCATACATTACATGGCGGCCATCTGGATGAGATTATGAGTAGAAATCACTCCCCTTCAACTACCCACTCATCCTGTTGAGATACTGAGCAAACTCTCAGTCTCACCCCACATCACGCCATTTCGAATAGTAATTGGTCTCGTGACTGTCCACCAGTATATTTACGTGATGATCCGTGTATGTCATTACATACACACCAGTATAGTGTACTGTATTTTTGTAGCTGTGTAGCCTTTTTATTTGTGTGAATTCACTGTAGCAGCTACACAGCTAGCTGCCTAGTCATATACAATGAATTAATTATAGGCTATTCTATAAGGTGGCCATGCTGCCAGTTGGTTCCCTTTAATATTTGGGGAATACAAGTAAGTTGCAAGTTGCTAGCTGGTTCTACTTGCTAGTTTTACTTTAATATTTAGCATCAATTTTAAAGCATTTTCATACCTTTAAATTACAAAAATTCTGTAGCTCCTGGGAGTTGCACCCCCAGACCCCCTTGAAATTCTAATTGCTATAACTAATTGTACACTGAACCATATAGCAAGTTTCATGCTGTGTCCCCTGTATGTCAGGTCTATAATTACCTACCTATTATACATATATAGTATAGAAAGTCTGAAGAACAACAGATAGGCTTGAACATATCATAATTATATAGCTAGCTAGCAGTGAAATATCATATCTGAGTATCTAATTTTCAAAAATTTCCTTTGGGGGCATGTCTCCAGACCTCACTAGAATGCTCGTGCTACGCATACTATGCAGCAACTCCTCTCTCATTGGCAACACCATGTATATAATAGCAAGTTCAACATATGCAATGGCCTAACCAACTCAATTTTCCTTCCTCTGGCCCTACAATCTTACCCAGGTGTAATGCCAGTCTTGGCCAATGATCTTCTTAGAAAGAAAGGTGTGCAATAGTATCCCACTTTGTTGACCATTAAAAGTTTATTACATACATTAGTTAGATGATTATATACACAATAAAAATACTATCTTACAAATTACACAAGGTATAATGGTTTAGTTAAATGTAGCTAATTCCAGTAATCATACTTATTATGGTAACTAGCATGACAGTCTCTAGTGACCACATTTTACAAAACTGTTCCAATTGCACATCAGGAAAAATCAAACTAACACCACCAGTGGATGGCTACATATTGTACTACTAGTTTTACTACTCAAACTACTCGAGGGTGGTTTTAACAGATGTCTTTTCTGGGTGGTGTGGAGGTCCTGAATGGCAGTTTCAGGCCTTATGAAGGGCCTGGCTTGGCAAGAAACAGTGGTTTATGGGTAGATGGCCTGATGTTGGCCAAATGATTTTTCTGTGTAACACTATCTCTTGCCCACCCCGCCACCCTCCTCCCCTTTGTGAGTGCTTGTGATACTACTTTGCTCGTCCAACTGCTCACCAGATTTTCTATCTTATTTGGCAGGAAACTCTACAAGCAGCTACAGTACAAGCACTAGAAGTGATCTGAAAGGTAATAGACTGGTTTGTGTAAATTTCATACGTGTGCTTGCCATGCTTGGCGAGTTATGCTGACTTGAATTGTTTATCTTGAAATTTCTAATGTGCGATTTGGAACATTTTTTCCCAAATCCAGTCACATCTATCTTTTTCAATACATAGGTACACATTACAGGTCTTAAAAGGCTTTAGCTAACCTTTATAGTAACAAACAGCTTGATTTGGAATATTTTCCTTAATACTGAAAAATGACCTCCCACCTGCATGGAAAACTGAAGTTTTGTGGATGAGAAACAAGTAATCAAGTTTGCCTGGCCTTACAACTTCGTTGTCAGCTATGTTCAACCTGTTACACAGCATTTTGAATCAAGAACTGTTAGAAAAGCACTTCTGCAATCCACGCACACCAAATGATACCACATGTCCCAGTTATATCAACTATCATCTGAAAAGTGAAGTGTCCATTACGCTTCATTGTCAGCTATGTTCAACCCGTTACACAGCAGTACAAATCAAGAACTGTTTGAAAAGTAACTCTGCAATTGAAATAGCCACTATGAAAAATATGGACAATTTCCGTTATGAAGGAAAGCCATCACAAGCTACCACCTAATCAACACTTTTCACTGTCAGCAAAGATGAATGGGACACAAAGGAGGACACTGGTAAGTCCATGAAGAATGCATTGTATATACTGCGGTATGCCAAAAGGCACCTCTCGGGCCAAAGCAACATCGAACAGTGAAAAAATCAAGCCTGTAGCCTTAGCCATTATTGATTTATGCTTGTCTGAAAGAATCAGTCAGTCAGTTACTCAATCAGTAAAAAAATTCTGTTGAATAATTTCCGTAGCAACTTGCTGAAAGCACTTCGGGTTGATCTGAAAACTTGCTTGGGCTTAGTTTTACCCAACCAATACTACCTCATTGTCATCAGGGGAAATTGAGGCTGGTTTTTGGGTGATGCTATTTCGTGGGCCACGCCTACTCCTTTGTGGTCCCTACTATACAGTGCTATTGTACTGTATGATGTATATATCAAATGTATTAATAAACGTCAAGACACACACTAGTAATGCTGCCACAATATACAGTAATGTTACAAGTGAAGATCAGTCCAAATTGCACATTATATACATGCATATAGATGAATTCTAAAGAGAGTAAGACATCTCTGTAGATATTCTGGTGCTTGCTTAGATGTTTTTTGCTCAAATTTAGACTTTATTGTGGCTATCAATAAACAGCATAGTCAAGCTCCTTAGTTTATACATATACTGTACACCTTCAGTGAGTATTTATATACATGGTTACTATGTAGTTCTGTGTAGTATAAATGTGATTTGGCAATATGGCCAGTGGTTGCCAGAAAATTGGCTGTTAATATTTTTCTCATTCTTGGCTGCCACTTTTAATTTCTCAAATTTTCAACTCTTTATTCTCAGTGTGGTTTCCACATAAATTAATGATTTTTGTTGTATAACTGAGTAGACTATAACTTACTTTATAGCTATGTGTTTTAATAGTTGAGAAGGTTCCACACTGCTTTGCTCAGAGTTAACCTCTTGGAAGAATGCTTGCATTTTCTCGTGCAGTGTGCCAATTCTGCCATACAGTAAAACTTCCATTTTGTTTCCCTATAAAATACATACATACCATGAAATCAATATAAGCAGTGTTTAATTAACCCACTCACTGCCACCACCACCATAATATTATGGTGGAATCAATTGTAAACGTCCGTAGTATAACTTTATAAGTACTCTGCAAGTTCTGTCAAATGTTTCTGCACTTATTTTATACTAATCACACCCTTAAGTGAATGGAACAGGAATAACCAGTACCTTGCACATCATTGTGGTTAAGATGACATCATCGCACACTTTTGATGGTCAATAATAAGTACTGCATGTAGATAATTCTCCGTAGTGATAATGGCACTACTAACAAAGAGAAACAGTGACGAGACAGATTATACAGGATAGAACAGTGTGTTGCTACTTTTGTACATCACAAATCAGTGCATGGCGTAGTGTGTACGTATATGCACACTTGCTCAAACACATGAAAACCAGACTTAGAGATAATTGCTTCAACTCTCAACAGGTTAGCAATGTTTATTGTGTTATTATAAACAGTACTAGACTGATAAGTATTACATGTGGCTTAATTAATTCACATAGACCGATTTTTGCCCTTTAAAGTTATACAGTGACTTTATGGTTATGGACAATCGTATTCCTTGTTCTATAGTGACTAATTTGACACATTGTATGGCCTATAAGTTAAAGCAGTTTAGAAGCAACAAGAACCTCTACAAATGTGGCAGTGAGAGTGGTATTACACTGATTCGAAAGTGGCAACACACCATTCTAACATACGTATACAATCCATCTCCTTACTGTTTCTCTTCATTAGTAACACCATTATCACTTGGAAGAATCATATTCAGTATTTATTATTGACAAAGTGTACCCACAGTGGTGCACGAAGGACCAGCTATCCCTACTCCTATTTACTTGAAGGCGTGAACATTACAGGATAAGCACAGGGGCTACCAATACGTTCAACAAAATATACATAGCACTTTGAAAGTTATGTACAGGTGTGTACAATGGATTCCGCCATACAGCAGTTGTGGCAATGAGTGGAATAACTATTTATTAATTATACGGCATTGCAAAGAAAGGCTGAACTGTAACACAGTTTGCTGAAACATGTAAAGTATGTATACGTATATGTACGAGGGTTATCATCGAGAGGACATACGGGGTACATAGAGAGTAATAAAAACTCTTTCTTTGTTTAAATATGAATGTCGAGTAGAAACCAGTATTACATGCATACGTACCTGCATTATGTAGACAGAAAACTATATACGTAGAATGCAAGAAGAGACTACTGCATGAAAAATTCAACACAAGTGAGAAAAACATTGAGAAATTTTACTATCTAATATTAATTTGAGGATAAATTTGGAGGAGTTTACTAAGTCATTGCTGTTCTATCAAATTTCACCAAATCATCATACCACATACAGTATATGGTGTGCTCATCATGATTGCAATGGGTGTCTAAATCAAGCCTTAAACACCTCCAAACAACCTGAAATAACAAAACTGACAAACCAGGAAAGTGCTCACAACTCACTTCCAGCTAACATGGTTGGCTTCCTAGTTTGGGAAATATATACATGTGAATGGACTAGCCAAAAGCAAAAGTTGCACAAAACCTGTAAACAGTTTCTGCATAATTTCTTTGCTGCTGTTTAACATAAGTGTGTAGTAAGTTTCTGAAAGTGCTGTAAATAAATGCCCTTTACCCATCGGCGGCTCCAGGAAATTTAATACATGATTCTAAATCCAGATGTTTTTTTTACACTGTAGGTTAACGCTAGAGCCTAGCTACTGTACAGTGCATCATGGCAAAAGATGGCATACCTACGTAGAACCACACTTACACTATTGCATACAAAGCTTGCCAAACTAGCGGGGTCTAGGGCCAGCGAGATTTTATTGTGCAAATTAGAGTCTTTAAATTATAATGGCTTTAGCCATTTAATAATGTTATAATAATGGGTGCTTGACTGTTGTATTAAGGTGACCGCTCTGATATCTCAGTCTTGCTTGACTAGTTTCTATAAATCTCAGAAAAGCCCCTGGGGCAGCTCCTGTCATTAATGGGCTCAAAGGGAATTCAACTGCAAGGTGTACACTATGTATTTTGATATTGTGGTTTTACAGACTAATGAGCATATGAAAGCAAATCAGCCATGAGGCTTGATCTGCAGAAATTGTGAAGGAAAATACAGTGCAAACTGCAAAACAAATAAGAAGTTACCTACAGCACAGGGTATACAGTATATAATGGGCTTTCATCATACAGTATGGTAACACTGTATAGTATTAATCACAATATTTGCACTTTCCTACCAAAAAAATAATAATACAATTCAACCATCAGCTTCAACTTTTAGCCAAGACAGCTTGACAGTGTAGTTAGGTATAAACAAGCCTAAACGTGCTGTCAAAGTACCCAAAATTCTTCCGTAAAGTTACTATTGACCCGCTGAGCAAAAACTGGCCATTTTCAAACATTGCCTGGATTTCATTTTATTGCTTCTCTGTTATCAAAGGAGTGGACAACCAAAGTTTCAACCATTTGTGATGAATACTCTTGGGGTTATAGCACTAGATAGTTGGACAGCAACGCATAAATTACAGGCACTTATTCAATCTATCATACAGGGGTAGCTCACAACTGAAACAAGCTACGAAGACAGGATTTGGCACAGTCTGTTCACCAGAAACTAGAAAACAATCAAGGTATAGTGTTTTCCCTGTACAAAGAAGGCATTTTCAACAATAAAATGACAACAGTAAACTTTATTTCTACTGCATCATAAATAAGTGCCTATAACTCACATACCATTAATTTTGCTGTATGACCATGACACTAAGAGTTTTGTACTCCCAATGAACAGGAGATTCTGGTGGTATATAAGTTTTATTGATTTGAGCTTTGTTTCAGTACATAATGAAGCAATTGAAACGTGAATAAAATTTTTATGTAGCAGTTTAATTCTTTTACACAGTTTAACAGTGTATTTCAATATAGCTATACATTTTTTAGCAAAATAGAATTCTATTTTGCAAAAACAGCTGGTTTTTGCTCAGTAGGTCACATATACATAATTTTGTATTTATCCAAATTGTATGACTGACTAACTGATACCTTCCACCAAGCACACAAAAATTCCCAAATGTGATAAATACTATGGTATTGATTCTTCGCTGTTCAAGCTAGGTCACTTAGACATGAGGCTTGCTTTTTCATAATGTTTGTATGTGTGTGTGTGTGTGTGCGTGCGTGCGTGCGTGCGTGTACATACACATGCCATCTATACAGTGTCTTGTGTGCCACATGAACTCACATTTCCAGTGACCAGTTTGTACATACGAGATCCTCCTCTCATACATTCAGATTCAATATGAATAATTGCAGGAGTTTGATTTAATGCCTACATGTTAAATAATATGGGTTACTGCATAAAAATGTATTACATGCAATATCTTTTTATGGTTTAGTGCCTATTTGTTTGCAATAATGTTAAACTAGGAGTATATCCATAGGCCAGCTGTTGGTAATTTCCAAACTTTCTTTGTACTGTGTGTCTGAATCAAATAAGTTTGAGTACATATACGTACATACCTGCAGAACTGAATTAAAGTAGCATGTGTTTCCCATGTTTCTCAGTGGCTGAATAATAACACAATCATACCAATTAATGTACTGTGTTATAATCTACATGCAGTACCTTGACTTTGGATGTATCATGACTAGGCTGGTCTAAAAATTGAGTAAACAGACTTCAACACTTAATATCAAAATACATGTGTGGAGTGTGTCCCTAAAAGCTAGCGTACCATGCACACTAGTGAGTATTTACACTTTTACAGGAAGAACATAAATGTGATTTTTCATGCATACTGATAAATTGCTCCATCATCACTTATTTACAGAAGAGTTTGTCTGGTAGGAGAGTCACATACCAATTTGCATGAAATCAACTTAGCTATGATAAAACAAAGTTTGGCATACTTCTCCTTTTTGAACACTTAATTTGCAAAAACCCCTATACAAATCAAACCTATCCAAATTTGATTAAAGAGGATTTAAACACAAATATTTGTGCCAATTCAATGAGCATTCATGGAGTCATGACTGTAAATAGAACGAATTCTGTCACACCTACATGGTAAACTGCTAGTAAAAAACTGGTTTGTACAGGTACGGTAGATAGATAAACTATCGTAGGAGTACGTTTGAAAGAAATGCTAATTTCTGGTATTGCTAGTCATGCATTGGGTACAATTTCTAACGCCAAAATAATGTTAATTCACAAATTAAACTACTTAATAAAGAATTCAATTATTACTTTCTCCAAGAATGCATATGGTAACTATGCTGATTATAACAATACTACAGTACATGTACAGTATAACTATGCATGTGTGCTGTATCTCCTTACCTCTTAACATTAGGATTTTATTTTTCTCTTCTATTTCTTTTCCTTGTTGTCTCTTTTCCATTTTAAGTTGCTGACATTCTTTGAACAACTTCTCATTTTTTTGCTTCTGCTGATCAAAATACTTCATTTTTTCCTTCTTCTGTACTAATTCTTCATCAAGCTGAGAATTAAGCTGAGCTACCTGCTGTTGATGTTTGAGTATTTGTATATCTTTTTGGGACTTTTCACCAAGCTGAGATTGAAGCTGAGCTACCTGCTGTTGAAATTTAAGTATTTGCCTTTCCTTTTGGGACTTTTCTTCATCAAGCTGAGATTGAAGCTGAGCTGATCTCTGTTGAAGTTTAAGAATTTGCATTTCTTTTTGAGACTTTTCTGCAATCCACTGATCAGTTTTCTGTGACAATATTTTAATTATTAGTTCTTTTTCATCCAATTGCATGGTCTTCTCTTCTTTAAAGTTCTCTAAGTTATGATCTTTTTGCTCCAGTAACTGACTCAACTTAAAGTATTCATCATCTTTTTTAGCCAGTTGCTGATCTTTGTTCTTGATTTGATTGTCTTTATCAGATATAATTTTGGTTTTTTCTCTTAGTTCTACATCTTTCTGTGCTATTTCTTGGTCCTTTTGAGCCTTTTCTTTGTCTTTCTGAGACAATTGCTGATCCTTTTTGACTATTTCCTTGTCCTTTTCTCTTAGTCGTACATCTTTCTGCACTATTTCTTGGTCTTTTTGAGACTTTTCTTTGTCTTTCTGAGACAACTGCTGATCCTTTTTGATTATCTGTTTGTCTTTTTCTCTTAGTTGTGCATCTTTCTGCACTATGTCTTGGTCTTTTTGAGACAACTGCTGATCCATTTTGCTTATTTCTTTGACTTTCTCAGCAATCATGTTATCTTTCATAGATAAGTTTTCATCCTTTTCAACTAATTGCTTATCTTGCTCAACTATTTGCTGATCTTTTCTTGCTAGTTCCTCATTTTTGTTTTGCAATTGTTTGTCTTTTTCAGCTAGTTCTTGACTTTTGATTTGCAATTGTTGATCCTTTACAGCTAGTTCTTGTTGCAATTGTTGATCCTTTTTAGCTTTTTCTTTAGACCACTGTGCTTCCTTCTCCTTTAATGCTAGAGCTAATTCAAGATTTTCTCCATCTTTCTTACGTAGTTGTTCTCGTAACTGAGCAACTTTTTCTTGCAAATTACAAATCTCTTCAGACTTCTGCTTCTGTTGTAGACTAACAATCTTGCTTTCTATTTGTAGCAGTTGCTCTTTAAATGGCTGGCATACATTTGTATCTTCTTGTGTTAAATGTTCCATCTGTTGTATCACCTTATCTTTTTCTTTCATAAGTTGGTCAATTTGGTTTTGCAGCATTGTTGCACTGTTTTCATCAGAGTTGTTATCTTTCTGAGAGGACTGTGGTTGCTCATCATTTGGTAGTGTTTCTTCATTCAATTTCCCATCACTTGGAGATAATCCTTGTGATTTTCCCTGTAAATCATTTTTGCACTGCTGTGATGTGCTACCATCTTGTGGTGGTCCTTGCTCTGACCAAAATTGTTTACCTTCTGAATTCATGCTGACTAAATGTTGATTGTCAACAGATGTGCTCTGATTCACCACTTTGTGCTGTTCCATATTCCCTGAGGGCTCTTGTCTTGTTTTTTGCGGTGTTAGGTCACTTTTTGCTAGATCTGCATTTTTTGCATGAGCCAAATCCTGATGGTCTGTTTCAAACTGTTGATTAAGCATTTGGCCGTTATTTTGTGATTCAGGCAGCATTCTGTCACTATTTAAAGCATGTTTCTCTGACTCAATGTGTTGGTCTCCTCGTGTTTGATTTGAATCTGGAGACGTGTTTTGCTCATTACTCGCTGGTGTTTTACCTCCCTGAGATGCATCCTGTCCTTCCTGAGATGCATCCTGTCCTTCCTGAGATGCATCCTGTCCTACCTGAGATGCATCCTGTCCTTCCTGAGATGCATCCTGTCCTTCCTGAGATGCATCCTGTCCTTCCTGAGATGCATCATGTTCTTCTTGATTAGATTTCTGATCATATGGTGGTGATGCTTCAACAGTGTGGTCTGGCTCATTAGATTCTTCTCTATCACCATCTTGATTTTCTTGACCAGAAGGTGTTTTGTTATTTTGGCTATTATTTTGTGGTGGTAAATATTTTTGAGTTTGATTTGAATCTGGAGATGTTTTTTCCTCATTACTTGCTGGTGTCATACCTCCCTGAGATGCATCCTGTCCTTCCTGAGATGCATCCTGTCCTTCCTGAGATGCATCCTGTCCTTCCTGAGATGCATCCTGTCCTTCCTGAGATGTATCCTGTTCTTCTTGATTAGATTTCTGATCATATGGTGGTGATACTTCAACAGTGTGGTCTGGCTCATTAGATTCTTCTCTATCACCATCTTGATTTTCTTGACCAGAAGGTGTTTTGTTATTTTGGCTATTATTTTGTGGTGGTAAATATTTTTGAGTTTGATTTAAATCTGGAGATGTTTTTTCCTCATTACTTGCTGGTGTCATACCTCCCTGAGATGCATCCTGTCCTTCCTGAGATGTATCCTGTCCTTCCTGAGATGCATCCTGTCCTTCCTGAGATGCATCCTGTCCTTCTTGATTAGATTTCTGATCATATAATGGTGATGCTTCAGCAGTGTGGTCTGGCTCATTAGATTCTTCTCTGTCACCATCTTGATTTTTTTGACCAGAAGACATTTTGTTATTTAGGCTATTATTCTGTGGTGGTAAATGTTTACTTGCTTTTTGCAGTGACTGTATAGCGACATGCTCACCACTGGTTGACACTTGGTCTTTTTGGAATACAGCTTGGTTTTCTAGCTTAAGTTGTTGATTTGCAATCGGTTCTTGGACACCATGCTGTGATTGTAGGGAATGGTGGTCACTGTTTAATGTGGGTGTTACAGAAACAATGTCATGCCCACCCTGTGCTTCATTGGCTTTTTTTAACCTATCACATATTTCTTGCTTAGTAATTACTGATGTTTTATTAGGATCTTGTCCTACCTGATGAGAGCCCCGGTTAGTCAGTGGTGATCCTGCAGCACCAACTTGATTAGAAGCCACTTTATTTTTTTGATCCTTTTTCTGAGGTAGCATGCTTGATCCCTCTTGTGACTGTTTAGTCACTTGTTCTGAATTCTTGTTCTCATAAGCCACAGCTACAATCTGACCCATCATAGGGTTATTACAACTACTCACTAATGGATTATCTGACCCTGATGATGGATCTTGTGGCACAGATTGTGGACAATTACCCTTGACTGCAGGATTATTAGCATTTCGCATTTCTTTTAATTCTAGTTTTGAATCAGTTGACGTTATTTGGTCATTTTGGTGAGATTGTTCAAAGTACTTTTCCTTATTGTGTTGTGTTTCTGTTTCATCTAAATATTCTTCATGGTCACTTCCCTTGAACATTGTTTGTCCCATTGATACTTTATCTGCAAATAAATAACAAAAAAAGATTCAGTGGCTTTTCACTGTACCTATGTATGCATATAGTCAGAATATTGATCACTGGGCATCTTATATTTTATGTTGTTATTCAATAACTTAGCATAGTACAATAATAGGCTGCCTTGGCTTTTAATATGGAATGCTGTGCAGCTATAAAATTACCAAAACACATGGTAATGTGTTATGAGACCCAAGAAGCATGTCCACCATAACGTGGGTGTATTAACAGGAAGAAAGAAAAGACAATTTCAAGCACACGTAGTTCTATGATCCTTTAACTGAATAAAACAATTCTTACGGTGATGTCTGCATTATATACATGACTGCATGGTAGGGCAGTCCACATACCACATATGAAAAATATTGTACTGGCTATTCCCGAGATACGTGTGATTTTAATTTTGCTTTTCTTCTTCCTACAATAATGTAAAGCAAACTCTGTTGAATACATCTCTAAAACACTGCAAGTTAAAAAAAAATGAAAATATCCATATACTCCTACTATAATAGAGTAGCTTGATTTTTTTACAGTTTGACATTGCTTCAGGCTTGTCAGTACCTTAACCCTTAAACCCACAGAGAATTTTTCGGAAATGCATGTTTACATAATGTGGGCACGCATGGCAACACCAGGTGGGAAAATTTAATTCTTACAGCCTACAAATACACACAAATTAATAGCGTGTTCACCTGGCTATTTGAAAAAATGAATACTGTAACTACAGTGGCTTATTTGTTATAAAGCAATGAACAGCGATGAGTCGTGTCTCCGTGTTTCAAAATTCTTGCCACATGTTTAACTTTGATTGTGGGTTTACTCATATGAGTCAGATAGAAACTTTCACAACAAACTGAATGGAAGTTGTTGCAAGGTGATAGGAGCAACTACCATTGAGTTATTAACCATTTGTGACCAGATCTGTGAAAACCCGACATAATGGCACAAGCCTAATTTTCAGTATAAGCCATTGATTGCAATGGGTAAAATAATTGCGTAATTGAATAAAAATTCATAAAATTTGTAAACGCTTTGTTGAAGAAAGGGTCCAGTGATAAAAATCTGGATATCATATTATTCGCCTACTCAAGAGGTCATGGAGTTCACAAATCTTTGTTTTGTTGCAGTAGACTAAAGGATACATAAGTTATCGGTGTTTGTTTACATCACATTGAAACGATCGTACACAATCGATTTTTCTTCACTGATTTCATCTCTGTATGTAGTGAAGAATGGTAATAGAAGAAACAAAGTACCCACTAATGGACTCTCCTATTCATGGCAAACACAATGGTGCAAGGTACAACTCTGTACTGCATTGTGTTTCTGAGTTACAGCCGTTTTTGTAAGGGCATGTGATTTAATTTCCCAATACTTGCTGTACAAATCGATCTTTCTGTTGTTGTTACTTCGTATGGCTGTAACTCCAAAAGTTGTTGGCATATAAGGCTAAAACTTGGTCAGAGCATACACTTGGCTAAGTATGTAGATTATAAATATTCAATAATAATAAAATTTTTAAATGCGCCATTATGTCGGGTTTCCGCAGATCCGGTCACATTTTATAAAGGTATGTAAATGGTTTGCAGTTTCCTTACTGAAAAGTTATTTTCACAGCTAGTTTTGGTCTCACCATTTAGCATTAGGGTAAAACCCTCAGTATCATTTTAATCCTTGGTACATCACAAGTACAATGACATAAATAGCATAGCCATAAGATGGACACTTCAAAAGTCACAGTGCTCTGTGCAAGGCATACATAAATATTTATTAAGTTTAAATCCAGTTTTCTGGATTACGCGGGTTTAAGGGTCAAAAGTGAGCTACGTACAAGAACTACTTGTATCCTCATTTGTGTCCCATTTATATTTGCAGGCAGCACAAGGTGTGGATTCATGGTAGTGCTGCATAGTAGTAATTCTAAGTTTGTAATGGATTGATTGTGGAGTTCCTTCTTGTAGTGTTCTTCCTTTGTAACACTGTGTAAAGAGCTGAACATAGCTCAAAGCAAAGTGCAATAGCCACTTTGCTATTTCAGAAATTGATAGTTCAGCTGCATTTAAATAAAAACAATAAGTACTGGCACTATTCTTTTTCCTAATGTGCATGTTATCCATGGGTTCACCAGTCATAATAATTTTATAGCCCATTTACACTAGCCATCTAGCTTGAACTATCTCAATTTATAGCAATTTCGAATTTAGTGTAAACGCGTACTGCATCAAACCAAATTGCATCAGACCGCACTGAAATGTACCTGCTAGGAATGTGAGTCTGGTTCGATCTAGCTCACTGTGCTTGCCAGTATTAAGAGTTGCGACCCTGCAGTTCGATTTGGCTTATCAATAGAAAAAAAAGATCCAAAGAACTACAGCTTAAAATGGCAACTGTAATGATGAAATGAAGCAACAGCAAAGTATTAAGGTGACGATATGGAAGGATAGCCTCAAGAACAACATAAGGGCTCAAGAAAGAACAGGTACGCATGCTAGTAAATAGCCAATCAACTCTACAGGATAGAAAACTTGTTGTCAACACTTAAAAGACTTTATCATGCCTACTAACCTGATGATAATAGACAGCAGAAATCTTTTAACTCCATCAACAATTTCTACTTTGATGAAAATTATGATTTCAGGTTTTAAGTTTTCGTTGATTGGATTTGACTCAACTTTGTAGTATAAACACCACTCAACAATCGATCTGAAGCAAACTCATCCACAGTAAACAAACAAGTACAAAATTAATTACGAATGCTAGGTTTGATTAGAAATAAAAAGTAGTGAAAAAAGGGAAGTTGCTGACACCTGAAGATATACTAGTGGACATTTTATCCCTACATGAGAAGTAAGGATTAAATGTCACAAGTGTATTTTCAAGGGTAGGTAACCTCCCTTGTATTTTTGATTTCTTTGATCCCTTCCTAATTTTTCCTTACTTACTAATCTAATGTAGCAACTATATAGGCACCTATACAAGAATCCTAATTCTTAGTTTGGCACTAATTATTTACAGGAATTATTGAGAACAATAGGCATATTACAGTCTAGTATAATTTTACATTACCAAACATAGTTGCCATGCAATTATGCCAAATGTGCCACACTGCTTTCCAGCAGCCATGTTACATTTGCCACACAGCCATGTTACATTTGCCACACAGCCATGTTACATTTGCCACACGGCCATGTTACATTTGCCACACAGCCATGTTACACTTGCCACACAGCCATGTTACATTTGCCACACAGCCATGTTACATTTGCCACACAGCCATGTCAGGTGTACTATGCAGTTACATTACATGTGCCATGTATGTGGAAAAATACCAGTATACAACAAGTGGCAGTACTACTGTCTGGCCAATTATGAATGTTCCTAAGACTAGAGCCATGTTCTCAATTTTAAGCCATGTCTGGGTGATGATGCTATCAGTATAGGTAGGAGGTGGGCGATAGCAAAATTTTCACAAGACGATCGATAGTCATGAAAATATCACAATAACGATATAATATATCATGATAGTATCTAAATGACAGATCAGTAGTTAGCTGCTTGTACAATTGAGAATTTTGTGAACAAACTTGCTGATTTTCTACATTGTTTACACCTAACGATTGCTCCTTTCTTGTGAAAAGGCAAGAATATGGTTCATGAATAGAACTACTTAGTAGTCATTTAGAAGTGTTACATCCATCACGTTAGTGTAGAGGCTAAAAATCACGATACGATTTGAAAATTAATATCATGATACTCGATATTTTTTTACTATTGCCCAGCTCTAAGTATAGGTACATATGCACTTACCTTACCTGTGGCTATGCTGGTGTCTTTAAGCTACTGTACGAAAAAGAAAGGAGTTGCCAATGCCAAAATAAAACTCCAAAATTGAGTACTAGAGTCCCAATATTTACATATTCATAAAAGTTTCAGTACTTAATTAGTATTTCATCAATACAATATTAAATTTTTACTAAAATTCTCCACTCCTATTGTAACTGTGCACGAAACAGGACAGTAGGTCAGGGACCACAAAAGTCTCAGCAGGAGCACAAATGTGCTTTGCACAGAAACATCTGGAAGTTGTGTCCAGCCAGGCCAGTCAATGTCAAAGCCATCTTCATCATAATTTTATTCAACATGACAAGTCATCAACAATAACAATATTTCAATTAAATATTTCAATTATAATGATTATGGTACTCTAATGTGGCTATATCATATTAGTAGAAGAACACTCCATGCCTCTACTTGCACTTTCCATGAGCAAACAGCAACAAATTATGATTTGTGGATTTCTAAAATCTTAATAACTATTGGATTTCAAATCAGATTTCTCAACTAGTGTACAGGAGTCCCAAAGGTATTGACGACCTCTCAGTTATTGGTTGACAACTATGGTTCATCACTTCCTCCTTTCATCGGTGTCATCACCAGCCAGGTGTACACTAACCATACATACCTTGAAGGAGACTTTAAATTGTAGTTCTTTGTTGTTACATACATTATACCGTATGGTTAGTTACTGTAAAATTTCATACAAACTATACTATCAGATTAAGAAAAAGCGTACTGCCTGAATGACTACACTTTTAACGTTTCACTAAAGCTACTGTACAGATACCCTTTAATCCAGAACATAATCTCATGGTGATTGTGGCTGCATGTTCAGGTTGAGAAGACCTCCAGCATCGATTCAGGTTGCTGGTAAGTATAGTATTTGAGTTACTAGTACAACCTAATGATGTACCCAGTTCACCGTACATGAACTATGACTTTTACAACAAGTGAAATTAGACATCAGTAAGTGTCAAGTGTAGCTATAGTAGTAAAAACAACTGAATTATATAGTACACATAGAGAGCTTTATTGGCAAAGACATTTACTACTGAATCAGGTACTGTTATAGACAAGTTCCAGTTTCAAGCTAATCTGCATTGAAAAAAATTTACGCACTATTAATTATATTACTACAGGCTGTATATGTACACAGCCAAGTTGCTAGAACAGTTTGTAACTGGGGCTTAACAATCACACATGCGGGGAATAGCTAATGTGTAGCTGTGGAATTTTTTGTGCATGGCATTCTTTAAATGTACCCCACACATGCGTACACCTATAAATGGATTTTGATTTTAACATCCCGAAGTATAAACTCCTTCGTCTTGAACTCTTGCAACGCCATGGTCCATATTTTTACATGGAATTCGGATTGAAGAAACTAGTCAACATAAGGATATGCTATTTGATAATTATTTGAAATTTCAAATTCACTTGCCTGCGATTGGCATTAAAGTCAACCGTATGTTGGGTCTATTTGCTATGTCCTTGAGTTTCTTGAACCAGAGATGGTTGGCAAATTATGTATAGCACTGGTACAACCAATACTGGAATCCAATTTGGTTACCTAGATAATTAGATCAATGAAAAGTTGAAAATGTACAACATAAGGCCACCCATCTAATTCCGTTTATTGGAGATAATACATACCACACAAAAATATCCAAGCTGTGATAAAATAGTGTGGTCCTAAAAGCTTGAGTGCAAAAAGTTGTGAAATCAAAAATGGCGACCAAGAAATGGCTGCAATGATGTTAATGCTAATAAATTTTAATAATGGCTGTGTACGTTATTAGTATTAATATCATTGCGGCCATTTCTTGGCTGCCATCTTTGATTTCACAACTTTTTCACCCAGGCTTTTAAGGACGCACCATTTTTTCACAGCTTGACTGTTTTTGTGTGAATTTCACATCTTTTTGTAGTTTATAAAGCCCCAATACCAGTCTATGGCTGACTTTGAGGTATGATTTTACTCAAATTTCTTCTTTATATGTGACTGAGACTGCGAAAATATTTTTGCCTACTTTTTCAAACTTTCATCACTCATAATGTTTTGTACCATTATGTTATGGCAATGCAATTTTGAGCATCTAGTAAGAATTTAATTGGCTTTAAGATGCAAGTAACAAAATACAAATATTCTGTTCCAGCACTGAGATATGACCTGTAGAGTGACACGGTGTAGTTTGTGCCCACATGCCCTGTTTTCACAGGCCTGGTCACATATGCAGATACAATGATGATTATATTGAAGACAGACTTATAAATGTATTTCATTGTATGATTTACCTCAATATTTGTGACCGTCTCAGCAAAAACCCGACTAGTTTGCACAATTAAATTTTTTTTTATTCACTCACCATTATCTGCAGTGTTCAAAGCCAAAGGCCTTCTGTGGTGTGTAGTTTTGAAAATACAGCGCTAGAAATTAGGAAGTACAAGTTTGTACAGTGACTATACTAAAAATGAACTACAGGAGCTTGCATTCGCAGCCATACGTAACTTCTGTTTGGATTAGTCTACAAAGTTGGAATTTGGCTTACAATATTCACCATGGATTGGTAGATCAACCAAAGTATAGTTGTAGCTTTGCAGTCACTTGCATGTAGGAGTATGAAGGCGGTTTGGTAGAAGAAACAATGACGATCTTGTTTATGTTTACTGCATCATAAACAAACGCACATGGCACCCATACCGTTGAGCTACAACAATGAAAAAACAATTTTCAAACTCTCCATGAGCAGGTGAATAAGATGATATATAGTTTTAATCGAATTGAGTCTTCCTTCTTCGAGTACTGGCCCGATAAAAATTTGCTATCATGCGTAATTGTACGAATTATTTTTAAATAACGATTTTCTCAATACACATGCTTGTGCAAACTATACGGGTTTTCACTGAGAAGGTCACATTTGGTAATAATATTGTAATATTCTAATAGAGTGCACATTTTTTGAGGACTTCTAATAGAACATACATAGAATGTTCTAGTACAATCTAGTACTATTGGTAGAGCTATGAAATTTATAAGCAGATTTAAACTAGAATTTTCATTTATTAAGCAGATATTAAGTCAGGTGTTCAGCCAAAATATAGTAGCAGTGGTTCAGTGGTTAAGGATGCGGGTATTAGGTATGGAGGTCCCTGGTTCGAACTCTGGTTAGTTATTTTTCAAAATATTTTGTACACCTTTTTACCTCTTGATGACTGTTCTATTAGAGTGTCTTGCTCTTGTTCGGTTTTGCTTTATAACTTTGTAACTGTAACTGTAATGCTATTCAAACTATCAAAAGGCACTGCTACAATGATCAGCCTATGTACTGTACACACCAATTTTCCAGCTATTCCCATACCTGGTTTATCCTGTAGTCATGACAAAATCGTTACATGAATAAATGTTCATAACTCTTTGAATATTCATCAGATTCACAGCAAACTTGGTACGTGAATTCACCTTTAGGTCACTACAGATAGATTCTCTGTTTCACACAGGCATGTTGCATGCAGGCGAGTAGTCCATTTCCATTATTCCATTTATGCATACAGTACAGCTCACGGGTAACGTCGCATGTACACGAATGACATGCGCTCGAGTGACCCGTGTGGATGCAGCAAGGCTACAGTAATATATACTCCACGATAGCTAACTTTACTCAAGAGCATCACACAAGACCAGATAACAGATGGTCTTGGGAGGTGGCACTGGCTCAGTTCCACCAGTTGTGAAGTCTCCTATTGCAATGCCTGTGTTGTAGCTCCGAATACTTGGTAACTTAGCTACTGACTTGACCTTGACTCTGTCACAGACCAGTCAGTACTGTAGCTAGCAGTAGCTACCATAAACCTAGATGTATTGGTCGCTACGTAATGCCACAGAACCCCAGTTAGTGCATTTTTCTAATTTGTATTTTCTTTATCTAGATAGTTAAAGGAATGGTCAACCGAAGTTTCAACTCTAGAAGCCAAGAAATTTCGAAGTTACAGCGCCCCTACGAAGTGCTAACAGCAAAAAATCAATTTGTACATGCAGTGACAATAAACTACAGGCATTTAATAAAACGATCATAACATATGGATGTAGTCCTCTACCAAGATGAAACTTGCACCATCGAATTCTCCATGAACATGTAAATCCATTGCTGGGTAAGTTTTGTCTTCCAGGCGTTTCCTACATCCACGGGGGACCGGCGAAGGCGAACGAATGTGAGAAAAAGCGATAGTGAACTGCTCGTCCAACGCAAGGCAGACTAATGCTGATATCTTCTGTCTCCTTGAAAGTACTGACACGAAACAAAGATTTTGGAACTCCTCTTGCTTTTGAGATCACGATGCTACCAAGGTTTTTGGTGTTATCACTTTCCTTCATTGTGAAACAAGCACTTTAGAATTTATAGATTTTTAAAAATATTCCATCCATTGCGTTCTGCGGGCCCAGCATGCATTTATTGCATTCTACTGTATAATTAGCTAGATAGGCTTGCACGAACATAATTATGGGACTGATCACAAATGTTTATGTGATTTAAGTGTTGTATGAAGTTACTAAACTCAGTAGCGAGTGTTCTCATATGTGGTGAATTTCTCGCGTGGCTAGTGCATATCCACACGATATTCCACAGGTATTGTACAGTACATTGCAAAAGAATGATCCAGCGAGAAGATACGAGCATTACTCGCATGTGTATACTCGCGACGTTACCTGTGAGCTGTACTGTATACCATACAAAGCTACAACAGTTGATCAGCATATACCAAAGTGAGATAACACTTAACTATCTTTCACACAACTATATAACTGTGCACAGTATAAGCATACTATAAATACAGCTGAAATACACATAAACACATTTTTCATCCCTGCAACTGGTGCAACACTGCATCACTTAAGATTCAATATAATTAATCAATCCTGGGTACACATGCACACACACACACATTTTGAAAAGCTATTATTTTAGTTCTGTGCTATGGCTAAAGCTTTAGCTAACAATTTTAAGAATCTACTAATTGTCTGGCCACATGTTTAACTGTTGAATTTTTGTACAGCTGTAAATTTTGCTATAGGCTTAGTTGTAGTGTTATGACATTGTTGTTGTGTATGTGATTGGTAATGGTTGATAATAATTCTTAACCAAACCCTACCACAGAGCCGGGTCAGATGGAAAAGTCTTATTCCTAGTGTGATGAATGAGGCTCTTGGAGCCATCATTTTGGTCAATGGTTATCAATCAGTTCTTATTCCACAGTTGACAATGCTGCTGACGAAGCAGATAAGCTCAACAAGCAGGTTAAGCTCGTTTTGGCAAAAATATTATCACTTCTACTTTTACAAGCAGCAAGACAAACAGTCACTGGCAGCCTGCCTCACAGAACTCTTTTATTTTCATTTCCACATGTCACTGGTCAGAAGTAGCACTGAGTGAAACTCTATATGCACGACAAACTTGTGATTTAACCCCTAAACCTGGAGCGACCACCATCAAGTTACGAATGATTTTATAAATAGGTATGTAAAGGGTTTGTGTGTTTCCTTACTGAAAAGTCACTTACACAGCTAGCTTAGGTCTCACCGTTTAGCATTACGATAAACCCTAGATATCATTTTAATCCTTGTTGCATCACGAGTAGAATGATATAAATTACATAGCCATAGGGCGGATGCTTAAAAGTTACAGCACTTTGTATAAGGCACGCTTATTTGGGCCAGTTTTCTGGCCCATGCACCTATTAAGTTCCGTTCATTTTGCCATAAATTTTCTATCAGGCCATATATGACTCATGGGAGTAAACCCACAACCAAAATTAAAGACGTGGCAAGAATCCAAATCCCGAAACACAGAGATGAGATTCACTGTTGTTCATTGCTTCATAGCAAGTAAGCCACTGTAGTTACAGTATTTATTTCTTCTTTTTTAAGTAGCCCAGTAAACAAACTTTCAATGCACTGTTTTAGGCAATAAGAATTAGGTTAAACCACCTAACATCACCATGTCAAACTCAGCTGTTACAAGCTAAACCTGTCCAGAAAGCACATTACAATTACAGACTAGATTTCAAGATACAGGTAGGTGATCTAGTGTGGGTACGTAACTTCAGGGAAGGGTTCCAAGTACAGTATAACAACAAGAAATCTGTAGTAGTTTTAATTGAAGGATAAAGCCTTAATTGGTGCCGCCATGCAAACCAGACTGGCAGTTTCACATCTCATGGATCCTCCACAGGCTTTCTCTCAACCAAGTGACTCACCTAGCAAGTAGTTCTCAAGTAGCAGACAGTCATACTAACCACATTGAACAGCCATCTCTGAGAAGATCTGCAAAAGTACTGAGACCCTGCATGGTCACCTAGTAACAGTTAAACTAAGGTAGTATTAATATTTAAGAATGTAAAAAAAATTATCTGATTCGCATGTATTACTGTTAGTAGGCCAGTTGTAAATTTTGCTAGGCTTAGTTGTAGTCTTGTATAAGATTATTGTTGTATACGTGATTTGTAATCATTGGCAATCATTCTTAATCACCGTAGCATATCAGCTGCTACTGTGGTACAAAAAGTCTCACGTGGCCAGACCCTACTCTTCACACAGCGCTTATCAATTGGAGAATACAAGCACCTATTGAGCAACAGGAGCTTATAGTCTTTAATCAATAAGCACTGTACAGAGATTAGGGTCTGACCAAGAGTTCATAATATCTTTTTTATATATTATGAACTCTTGGTCTGACTAGTCTCACAGGACAGACCATTTCAAAGGGTAGTCACCACCAGTCCAGTAGTCCTATAAAAATGAAATTAAAATCAAATCATGTGATCAAGGGTTAAATCTGCAGCAAATCAATATAGAAGTCCTAGAAAGTTATTTCATAAACAAAACAAAAAATTACAAAACTGTATCACATTATCAAGCAATCAAGGACTTTTTTCAAACCATCAAGGTTCATTTTCATCAATCAGAAACGTGATCCCGGTCGCAGATGGTTTTACAGAACTATTAGCAGTGGCTATCCCTTGCCTTTTCTGCACAGGCAGGTTGTCATCTCTTATAACATAAGCGTCCTTCTATGGAAAGTAATACTGCCCTGCAGTCTGGCTACACGACACTAGCAAAAACATATTGACCTCCCACCTGCGTGCATCAAAACTCAAAATAATAGCTATATAGGCATGCGGCATGACAATCAAGTCTAATTAGCTACACCATAATAGCTAGTTAACTACACTGACAATTAGTACGTAACAAAATTGTTACCTCCCATTGCTTCAACACTGATCGGTAATGTCGGTATGGGTAGCTAGATAACTCCAGCTAAGTAGTACCTGACTGAGCGGCAAGGTAACGATGTCCGGCTGTAACTTCCTACACCTCAGCTTCCACCGAGACTTTGACCTGAGGAGTTTATCCGCTCTCTGGATTAGCTACAGTTGAAATGGCAGTGGTAGTAGTAGAATCACAAATGACGACGCTACTGAGCCAGCTCAGTTACTTGACGAAACTTCACTGAGTGACGAAACTGAGGACAATTGAGCTAGCTACGTACACAGTGCGGGGCCTGCCCTTGACACTTCCTTCTTGTATGCTGCGACGTAAAGCATACTTGTATGGTTTGTTTTGCGTTTCCAGGAATCAGTTGGGAGAATCTCATTTTTGTTATCAGCAATGTGATGATGAATCCACCTTTCGCGCAGCGCTTATAGTTAGGCCTCTACTATATACTCAGCTTTCGCCTCCCGGCATGTGATCGCGGTAGCTACTGCTGTTATAGCCAGACAGCATTGGGATTTTAGTGTACATGTATTAGGCGATTCACACCGGTGCCTCAACATCCTCACGGCCTAAGATTCACTGCCAGCTGCGTCTCAGTCTCCCTGTACGCTTAAAAGGTGAGTTACATCACAGTCACAAAAAAAAAAATCACCGTTCTTTTTCCTGGAAACATGAGTACTTTAAAGGTTCCTGACCTTACAGTAATTAGAGCCTTCACCTACCACCACGTCAGCATATTTTTGTGGTGCTTTTGCACAAAATATGATGAGCTAGCTATTCATGAAAATTATAATTCATCCCAACCGTGTGTGGGAATATGGGCGGTAGCTAGCTAGTTAGTCTATGAACATACTGCATGGCTTTACCGCATGTAGCTTAATATAAGGTTCATTTATTCATCATTTTAGTTGATATCCGAGTCGGATGATTGTTTAATTCCTGAAGTGGCTAGCTATTTTTCAATAAACATTAGAATAATCAGACAGTTTCTTTTACCCTTCAGTGATTAAACTATGGAAAACATAACCAATGCTCCCTCATACACTGAGTTTTGTTACTGTATGTACATGATTCCTGCATAGTGCACAAATGGTCAGTTTCGTACTGGAGTTCAGGATCTTACTTTTCTTATAGGGAATCACTTCAGAGGATAACTGATAAGATTTTTATTTAAAGGGTTTTCACCACCAATCCAGTGTATCAGTGCCACAAATTACAAAGGTATATGGAGATCACAGAACTTAGGAGACTTAAGCAGACTCCTTGTGTTTGCAACTACAGGGTAAAGATGCACTAGTGTTTTATAGGCATCTGTCTGATCTTCTGGCCTACTGGGATTCACTGCACACTGGCCTGGAATATAATGTGACCAGATTCGCAAAATAAAATACATCCTATTTACTATATAACTGATAACTTTAGATTAGAAAAAGCTAATGGCTTGAAATTTTTCAGTAGTCAGCAACAACACAGTAGCTATAGTGGATACAGAAATTTATATTATGTTACTTGATCACTAAGTAATGGTCTTCCAAGTTCATGGTATTATTGTATGTTTGGGACCCTTTTTCATAAATCCAGTCACATTATGTTTGATGTACATGCACCCTAAGTGCATTATTATCGCACACATATTATCTATTTGCTGGTACTTAATTACTTAGCTATACAGGTTTGTAGTGTGTGTGTGTGTGTAGTATGTGTATGTATGCAATCTGTGTATGTTTATTGATTCATGATTAGCTACATTTTATGGTGTAATATTCCAGAGTCTGGTTGACTATGGTATAATGAAGTATTTGTATGTATCCACTCTTGTGTAAGGCTGCAACAAGTGACTACGTATGTGTATATAAGGGTATGTTATATTATCGTGTCATAGTCTGTGTCAACAGTATTGTAATTAGTTAAAAGCATGACCAGTTTTGCATCTGTCCTTCTACTTTGCAATCTAAGTCAATGCAAGATATCCATCATTATTTTTCCGGCTTATCTGTCTTTATTAAATTTCTTATTTACTTGCTGATCGTCTTTGTACCATCTCTAGTTTATCAATATTTATATTACCCGATAGTGTGTTAACCATACCACCCTGCATATTCTAAGACTGGTCATAAGTAGGTTAGATAGCATGATGTCTTCACTGCAATTGGATAGCTTCTTAAATTCCATTGTAAAAATAATGAAAAAACATGAACGTGTGATCATTATGGCTCCAGTAGTAATGTATGTTTGTACTTCTGAAACTTGATTTTTAAGGCAAGCTGTTAGGGACCCGCCGATTATGCTGGCATCATTATGAGCATAATAGGTGCCTGAAAGCATTGAGCATAATGCTAGCATAATAGGAAGAATATTTCAGCCATACTGCAAATCCTTGATGGTCAAACTACACATCACAGAAAACGATCGATATACTGTAATAGAACAGTCAATAACTCTAATAGAACAACCAGGCAGTTGACTGTTCTATTAGAGTATATCGATCTTTTCTGTCACTTGCAGTTTTGGAGAGCAAAGATGTGCTTCAGCCATTTATTATGTGCCTATAACTGCAAATTTATTAGCAAATATGGGAAGTGAGGCATAAAGCTTGAGCATAATTTGAGCATAATAGGTAAAAAATTTGAGCAGTGCAGCATAGCATAATGGGTAAATTTTGAGCATAATAGGTGGGTCCCTACAAGCTGTACTTGCATTGATGGTTGATACATAAAGTGTGCCAAGCCTGCATTTTGATGTCTTTAATCAATGAACTAGCTAGTAAGTACACTCACCACATAGAGATAATTTCATGCATATTTTATCAACAATTCTTTATAGTGGCCTCATGATCATGCCCTGATGTGAGGTAAATAATTCATTATTGCTTGGTGGATCAAACAATTTAAAGTCACAGTAGCTGCAGCATGTATGTACCAATACTCTACACATATTACAAGTAGAAGGTTTTAGACTGAAGAGTAGGGATTAGATGTCCACTGGTATATCTGGAGGTATAGGCAACCTCCCTTGTTTCACAACTTTTTAGCTGTTCCCTTGTTTCCCTGCTTTCTTGTTCTTCGATCCCTAATCCAGCTTTAAATTCCTAATTTTTCGTTCTACTTGTTTGTTTACTTTTTTAATAACACAATTATGACTACTGAATCCACATGTACCACGTTAAAAGAAAGAATAGCACCAGGCATTCCATAAAATAATTTTGCATCTGAATGTGCCCCATCATGCAATAATCAATTATGCACTGAAAAGTGAGATGACCGTTACGCTTTGTTTGTAGCTATGTTCCGACAAAGAACAGTACAAGAAACTTCGCTGCAATGAATCCAGTCGCACGGAAAATGCAGGCAAAAAGCATGATACAGCCAGAGGGAATCCGTATTGCTCTATTGTAAATCGACACCTTGCGTTGTCAGCGAAAAGAACTGGAACACAGAGGAGGACAAAGGTAAGTCCATGATACATGCATTGTACATACTGCGGTTGGTGAAAAGGCACATCTCAGGATGAAGCAACGTCAAACAGTGATATAATCAAGCCCGTAGCCTTATATATTTTCAAGTTATGCTTGACTGAAGGCAACAGTTAGTTAGTCATAATAAAATTCTGTTAAATAGAATTTTTTTTAAATTCTGTAGACACTTGTTGGAAGGGTTTGGGGTCACTCTGAAGGCATTTTTTGGCTTGGCTATACCTAACCAATACTGGCAAGCTATTATGAAGGAAGTTTGAGACTGGTTTTAGGGTAATATGTTTGGGCAAGAAAGCCCAAAACTACATGATCCCTAAAATACGGTACTACCATACTGTATGATTATGGTTTGCACAATTTTATGTTACCGGATCTGTAAAAGGGGTCTCACAGACAATCCATAACTTGACTTGTGAGTATGGAACCAGCCTGAAATTTGGACTCTTAAACTCCTAACATAGCACTATTCCTAGGATGTAATTGGGTAAATACATGATGAGTTATGACTCGTCAAATTTGGAAATTTGGAAATTCCTTGTTTATATTCATTCTCAAGTATAATAAAGTGTTGGTCAGTTATATTTAAAGTATGGATAAGATAACAACCAAGTGCGAAAACTTAATACACTATAGCTAGCTACTTATAAAATAATTGCACTTAGTGCTCAATTATTTTCAGCACTTCTCAAAAATCAAGGCTAATATGCTCAATATTATGTTTTCAAGATAAAGATATTATGCATTGCTCAAGAACTGAGTGTTTTATTAGAGTACATCAATGTTTCCTGATTGCTGTGTTAGTTGTTAAAGTAAGTTATTCTCTACTAGCTTGATTATTTTCTGCTAAGTGAGAATAGCCAACCAAGAAATTAAACCTTTAATTTTGTGCAAATGCAGTAATAACTCACACTGTGGTCATTATTTGCTACACCATATATACACACTATAATGTAATTGTTGAGTTTCATCCCTATTACTGTATGCTAGCATTATGCTTGATGCTTTTAGTTACCTATATTATGCTTTAAATTCAAGCATAATTGGCCAGTGCCTTTTGCACATAATTTTTTTTTTCGTGTCTATTAGTTGCCCCAAGCATTTGACTGTAGGGGCCATGAAAAGTAGGGTTAGCCAGCTTTGGTTTCTTTTTCACTTTTAGGTTACATTCTTCTTACTATATACTGAGACTACCACTTCAGTAACATTTGTAAGATAGAAAAGTAGGGCAGGCGGGTAGCTAGCAGCAGTAGCACTGTGGTTAGCACACTTGCCTAAAGCTCCAGTAGTGTAGGGTTCGAGCCCTGGCTGAGTTTTGTAGTTTTTGTGTTGTTTTTTTTATCATTTAGTGACCCTTTTTGAGTTTTGCTGTCAGTTCAATAGCCAGTATGGCTTATTGAACCAAATTTCAGTTCAGAATCCACTGCGTTGAAAAGATTGCTTAGTAGCTACTTGCCGATACAAGGTGTACCATAATTGATTTTGCTTTTTTCATATGCAAAGCTTGTATATATGAAAATTTCTTACACAAAAATTTTATGAGATCGAACCATTCTAATAGAGCAGTCATTCATGTAAATTATATGAAAATAGTTTTGCATGAAAATTTTATCACAAAAAAAAATATGCACGAGAATAAAACAAATTACAATATTTTACTTTTAATTAAGTACTGCCTCTACTGAGAATCATTTCGAGCTTATTAAAAAGATCACTGGATATGAACATCATTATGCATATTGATGTAGTAATTGTAACACCATGATCAATATAATTAT
Organism: Dysidea avara; assembly: GCF_963678975.1. Lineage (NCBI taxonomy): Eukaryota > Metazoa > Porifera > Demospongiae > Dictyoceratida > Dysideidae > Dysidea > Dysidea avara. Next base: position 26,295,227 of record NC_089277.1, on the reverse strand, counting down.
AATGCACATTATAATACTACAAATCTTTCACTACAGCACAGGCATGTTTTAATACCATGTATCATTCATATCTTGTTTCACTACTTCTTATCACCAGAACCCTACTACATAACATATATTGTATGGATTATAAATTTTTAAATTAACAACTTTAGTTGCACTTGCATCAGTTCAATAGAAAACCAGGCAACCGCACTTGCCCACAGCTGGCAGGTTAACAAAAAATGCACATATCACAGCTAGTTAGGTGAGTTTGTTATTGTGGTGTGCATCTGAGTGAATAATGGTAGTTGTGCATGGCTTCATTTGGGTCTTAGCCATGTGACTGTGGTCAGGCTGGCACACCAAAAAATGTGCTTCTGTATACATGTGTTCCCTTGTTTTAACAATGGAATTGATGCTTCTGTAATTAACATGTATATTTTTTTCTCGCATAATGGTCTTAGCCGGCAGCACAATGGGGAACCCTACCAAACAGTAATACTATTCTGTTTCAACCAGCAGGAAAGTAACATTATTATTTTATGCAAATTGTGGCTGGGACTGCCTAATGTTTTCAAGCTTTCATATGCATGGCTCATAATAATTAATACCATTATGCTATGGCAATTAAATTTTATTACCCACTTAATTGGCTATAATATTTATAATACAACTTATAGAATGCAGATATTCTACTCCAGTATACCGGCATAATCACCTATTGTATGATGGGGTATACTTTGTGGCCATGTGCAAGTCTAGTCACAATTGCTAATGCAATATGAAGCTAGGCAACTGTTTGTTACATATAATTTTATATTTTAATGGTATCAACTTATTATAACACATAGAGCCTTTTACATAATGCAACAAAGTCTAAGGGATTTTGGAAATCCAGAAAGACATACTTTGCGCTCTCTCTTCATCATAAGCAGAAAACTTGAGATATTTCAATGAAATTACTTCTGCATGCATTCCTAGAAGAATCCTTATTGATAGAATGTGCTATAACAGTAAACTGAACACCTGGTATAGGTATGACAACTATCAAGAAATCCCCTTGTGTATTCCTGGAAGAATCCTTATCCCTAATAGAATCCTTACTTGAACAACTTGGTAGAAATTTATTTTTACCAGATACTTTGTTAAGGTATTCATTTGGTTGCTGACCACATAAACTTTAATGTATGTCATCAGACTGTATGGCTCACTAGCATTACAACATCTTCTTTCCCAGACATATAAAATTCCTGCCTGAAGAATAAACAAATATTCAGTATATCATTTTTTTTTCTGATGAATTTGTTTTGCTATTCAAACTAATGGCACACTTTAATAATAATTTCTATTTAGTATATATCATGGCAAAAACCACCTACAGTATGCTCAAAACTCTAATCTAGCAACAGTCAGCATTCTAATATACGTACAAAGCTACTAACTCTCTAAACTACAACAATACTGGTCTGTGTACAACCTGTTTCTGTGCATGCATGTGTGCAAAAAAAAACATCAAGTTATTACTAAACAGAAGATTTCTTCCTAGGCAGGAGTTCATAGAACAGCAGATAGGCATCACAATTCTTGACGTCATCCCATTGAGATTCTCTGATAACCTCATCACTTGTGTACAGCCACTTTCCATCATGTGCAGCTCCTTGATCATATTCTCCATGATAATCATACTGCTTAGGATCTCTCAGAGGTCTCCTTCGTACATAAGCTACATAGTGGCCACTTTTAAGAGTAACACCCTTATGCTCAACAACCGCATACAAGCCATAAAAGATGTTGTTGTTTGCATCACAACATTCCTGTAAATTATAAATACTATTTAATTATGCATAATACACATGCTTATAAGGACACACGTGATAATGTGTTGTGTTGCCAAATATAGCCAGTGCTGGCACGCAAAAGACAAGTGTGCATGTATCTTACAGGAACCAATCCATTTTTACTCATCCATAGCTCGATAGTGCCTGAATGTAAATCAACCACTTTTCATGTGGAAACTCCCTCAGGAAGGGTACCTCTTATTCCAAATTTGAGTCAATCTACCTTGCCATCACAGAGATGGTCACCTTCAATATTTTCTTCATATTTTTCTTCTTATTTGTGCATAATTTTATCCTATTTCCTTTTGCATAATGTAGAAAAATCACAATAACTTGCACATGCTTTATTTCAAATTTGGAAGGATAGTACAAACATAATAACGCACAATTACAGTCCTACATATTTTCGTACAGACCAGATAAATACCAAGGAAGCTATGCACAATTTTCAAAGTATGTAAAAGCAATCTGTTGACACGCCTACAAGGTAATTTGAACATTGGTTTGTACACAAAGTAACTATTGTAGTGCAAATCTTTTGCGGTTAGAAAGTACTGAAAGTATTAGCTAAGCAGTATTCTAACAGCCATATTCAAATGTTGCGTTACATTTACTCTGCACCATAGCGCCTGTACTATATTAATACACAGATACACTAGAATATACAGAGACTCTAGAACACCCAGTGTGTAGCACATGGTTACTAGTGTTACATGCCATACTGTGTAGTTTCTGTACCTCCAAACATGTATTGCTGCAATAAGGTGCCATATTCAGGATCGGTGGAAATGTTATGTGAGTTGAATCCTTTTTCACCATGTAATCACCGATGTTGAATCTCTTGATGTGGAGGATCAACACTTTTGGAAGCTTGTGAATTATGATCTGTTTGGCTACCAAACACAGGACTACGTCATCATCACTACCACCACCACTACCTTTCCCATCACCTTAAAAACAATAATTGTGTAAATCCAGCATTTCAGTATTGGTTTTATTGTGAGGGCAGATGTTAAGTACACACACACGTAAGTTTGAATGCACATCACAGTACAATAAAAGTCAATAACAAGGTACAGTACAAAGCAGCACTAATTAACAAGCAACATGTGCATTATGACACATAAGTACTAGAAGAAAGATGTACAAAGCTACAAATATAATGTAACAATGAACCTTATCCAAAATTACGTCACAGACATAAAAAAGGCCACTGTAGTGGGGGGAACTCTTATAAAATTTGTATGGGCGACTATGGGGAGAAATTTTTGAACGGAAATATCTCAGCCAAGAAGGAAGATATCAAGCTCTATCAGCGGGTATGGTTATAAATTAGCTGAAAGAATAGGAATCTAGTGTTGTTTCGATAATTAGCCAAAAATTGCTTGTACGTACTTATTGTAATGTCTTATAGCCATACCTGCTAGTTATCTTCCTTCTTGGCTGAGATATTGTCGTTCAAAAATTTCTCCTCATAGTTGCATGCCCATACAAATTATACGAGAGTCCCCCCACTACGGTGGCCATTTTTATGTCTGTGATGTAATTTTGGATAAGGCCCATTATAAACTTCTATAGTAGAGAAAAGTTTCCTTCATTTATGGCAGCTGTTCTAAATACCATGCGTGTATTATACCTTTCCTATTAGTGCACTGTTGGCAAATAAACTTGTTGTCTTCATCCATATTGTCTATTGCAGTGTGGTCAGTAAGAGAACGCTCCAAACCACTAGCAATATCACTCTCATGATTGTCACGAGTAGGCAGATATGGCATTTTTTTCTTTACAAGAAGATCCTGAGCACTTTTTGCATCATAGTTAATTTTATGTGCTTTTTTTGGATCCCACATTGGTGGATGTTTAGAAGAGCCACCTCCACTAGCAGTATTACTTCTAGTTTGCCTTGACTGATGTTGATGTTGTTGCTGCCAGTAATTTGCTTTGCTAAAATCTTTGTTCTGTTTTGGAAAAAAAAACAACAGATGAGCACATTTATAATATATTAGGTAATACACTGCACACTTTAAAAGAAATTTAGGCAATACATGATATGCACATATATGCATGATCATTTTCTATCTCTGCATGATCATTATGTATCTCAGGTGTAGTATTGGTGGAGGTTAGTACTAGGGCTGTGCGATAATAGTAAAACCTATATCTCGATAAGTGACAACTATTTTCGTCTTGATAATAATGTAATATTGTAAGCACAGTTTTACATATTTGTTGACATAAAGTCCTTGTCTAGTCAGAAATTTTACCTGTTCCTCATTCCTTTCCAAAGGTTTTTCATCTAACTGTGGTTGATATACACTAGATTACGGAGATTTACTATTATCTCGATAATGAAAATCATTATCTAATTTACGATAGGTGATTTAGGTATCTACATTATCTTTGTATCTAAATTATCTCCCAGCTCTAGTTAGTACAGGGAATTATTCACTAAAATTGTCCCAGGTAGTAAGGGATTTGACCAGCACCAAAATACTATTCATCAACAATACTCAGATGCAGATTATGGTAAGGATACATAGGTGTTGATTTGACACATTTGTCACTTACAGAAGATACATACCAATAAGGGAATTGTGTATAACAATTGGTAAACCTTTTAATATTCGCTGGCTCAAAATAAAATTTGAAAAACTTGTACTGTTGTAAAGGTGACGTAATAATTATGGTTATTACATAACAAGGCCTTTAAAATTCATTTTTCACATACATGTACAGTACATTCTAGCAGATTACCATATTTGTACAGCAGCGTCATTAATGAGCACTGCAAACAGTTTTTCCTTTACTGTACCTGCATATCTTTTATTACACCTAGAGAGATGTCAAAGAATGGCTCCAATGTCTGAGATGGCTATAGAAAATACACACATTTATGCACATAATACTAATATAAAATCAAAAAGTATATACAGTAATAAGTACACAATAATGCAATTGTCATGTGTATATTTTTAACCTAACCTAACCTACAGTTATACGTATTTGGACTTCTGTATTCTTACAGGCACCAAAACTACAAACTAATTTCAAGCATACATTTCATACAGCAATAAGATGCACTTATCCTGAAATAGGCATGCCCTCAAAGGTCATATTTTGAGATCCATCATGCACTACCAATGGATTCTTGCATAGTATTAACTATTTCTAGTTACATGTGGCATCATGAATCTGTAGGTAAGTTGATAGTGATGCTTAAAAAACACAATCGAGAATAGTGATTACTCTAAGGAATTTTTACTAATCAAAGTGCTACAGCAAGTGCAAGCACAAAGGTGTGGTCAAGAGACTAATATAGCACAAAGCAAAGCTAAGTGCTACAGATATCAGGCTCAAGGCAGGAGTAGTACTTATTTTCTGCAGTCCATGAATGTGTACGCAGAGCTTTGACTGGTGTAATGTATGAATCCTGCCACATTTTTGCTGAGAAAGCAGTAGTAACTCTTGCATATAAGAAAGCTTATTGTAGTAGTAGTGATTGACACTGAGTGCTACACAACACAGGTGAAGCCATCAATGTTAAGCAAGCTGAAAACTTACTCTAGAAGTCACAAGAACTTGCAATGGTGGGCAATTGTAGCAAACAATTTAAAATACAATTCTGCAATTACATGTGTAACCATTTATCTGCTTTTAAGTAGCGGAATTGTTAGTGAGAGTATTGTGGTTATTCAAGTGTCTCTGTGGGATGTGCACGTGTCTATGATTGTGCCACATTCATACAAATGTGTGCTTTATAGCCATACATATGTAAAGCAGGGTAGGTATAAACAGGGATGGTTATAAAAACTGGAATCGAAACGGGAAACGAAACGAAATCAGCCTACAGTCTAGTGGAGGACAATCACTATATTATGCACAGTAACACTATAATAATTATATGCACGCACTACCTGTTTATGCATCAAGCAAGACTCCAGGTGGAAGGTTTCTCTGCACGGCGCTTATCGATTAGAGATATTAAACGCCTGCTCCTATCCGAGGGTCTGGGGACCCGCTGGGGACTCTACAGTAGAAACGTTCTGTGCTTGGGTAGGTGAGCATTGATTGTCCCTTGACCACTTACATAAGAGGTGTGCCATAATAGCCACAGATGGCTTCATCCCTCTCTTAAAGGCATGGCTTCAGACTCGTCAACCCACTGCAGCCATAGTCTCGTGTACAGACCACTTTTTTCTTTTTGTGTGGGGGCGGGACAAAAAAAGGGTCTGGTGGATCTCCAATACATTTTTTGTGCTGCCGGATCTACAACTTTTGGGGATCGTTGATTAGTGGTGATGAATAGCAAAGGCTTAACGAAGCGACAATAGGAAATACGGCGCGCGTTTGCTTGGCAAGGCTACATCCTTGGGTACGCGCGCCGTATTTCCTATTGTCGCTTCGTTAACAAGCCTTTGCTATTCATCACCACTAATCAACGATCCCTAAAAGTTGTAGATCCGGCTACACAAAAAATGTATTGGAGATCCACCAGACCCTTTTTTCTCCGCCCCCACACAAAAAGAAAAAAAAAGCGGTCTGGGCACGAGACTACTGCAGCCAATCATTACCATAAACGGTTTGTGATGATCAAGTAGTTATTGCTATTCACTCCTCTTATGAAAGTGGTCAAAGAAAAATCAACCCAAGCACAGAACATTTAATATCTCTAATCGATAAGCGCCGTGCAGAGAAATCTTCCATCTGGAGTCTTGCTTGATGCATAAACAGGTAGTGCGTGCATATATTATAGTGTAACTGTGCATAATATAGTGATTGTCCTCCACTAGACTGTAGGCTGATTTTGTTTCATTTCGTTTCGTTTCCCGTTTCGATTCCGGTTTTTATAACTATCCTATAAACAGTAGACCTGGGAAGCGACGCTGGGAAGCAAAGTCTGTTTATACCTACCCCGTAAAGCACACTTTGATGGAAAAATTAGCACATGAATACTTTGACATAAAATCACACCATTCCAGATGCAATGGCGGATCCAGGATGGGGCATTTGGGGCAAATGCCCCCCCCCCCCCCCCCCCCTTCAAGAAATTGCATACAAGATCGAGATACTCTAATAGAGCAGTCAATTACTCTAATAAAGCAGTCACAATGTTCATGAGGCAGTGCAGCTTACTTAGGTAGGATTTTATTTTTACATAACATACGTGATATAATATATTTGGTAAAGGATAACTAGCTATTATTGTTGTGACCTTTTTTTTTTTTTTTTTGCTCTTCAACTTTTTTTTTTCAGCAAGGTGCCCCCCCCCCTCTTTCCAGACTCTGGATCCGCCCCTGAGATGGTATCATACATTAAAAGCAGAGTATTGTACAACAGTGTTGTATAGTATGATTTAGTGTGTACAGTAATTATAATCTAATCAAAAACAGCCAAGCTGTAAAAAAAGGTGCGGCCCCCAAAAAGGCCATGGTGAAAAAAGATGTGAAATCCAAGGTGGCGGCCAAGAACTGGCTGTGATGGTAGGTTAATGGTTACATTTTAATAACAACAATTCAGGTGAATTTGGTGCCAAGACCAAGCGGCACAAAATTCACCTGAATTGTCGTTATTAAAATGTAACCATTAACCTACCATCACAGCCATTTCTTGGCCGCCACCTTGGATTTCACATCTTTTTTCACCATGGCCTTTTTGGGGGCCGCACCTTTTTTTACAGTTTGGCTGTTTTTGATTAGATATCACTTCTTTTTGTATTTGTATACTGCAAAGCCGGCCTATGGCTGGCTTTGGGGCTTTTTTAACCCATGTGTTTTTCTCTTTACTACAGGAAGAAGAAAAGAACTTAAAGAAGAATTTTAGTACTTCAATTATTTTTGATTTTATTAGTAATTATACAAATTATATACATATATTTATTACATGCCCATTATGCCCCACAGGATATTTTTTGCAGCTGATCTCTCTACTGGGTGACTTGAAATGTAGCTGAACTATATACAGGATGGTTTCTTTGTAGCTGAACTCTCTACAAGGTAACCTCTTCTAGCTGGTCTCTCTACAGGGTATTTTGTTTCTAGCTGAACTCTCTACAGGTGATTTGTTTGCAGCTAAACTCTCTACATGGTGGTGTCTTTGTAGCTGAACTCTCTACATGATGGTTTCTTTGTAGCTGAACTCTCTATAAGGTGACTTCGTCTAGCTGAACTCTCTACAGGGTGATTTTTTTGTAGCTGAACTCTCTGCAGGGTGATTTGTTTGCAGCTGAACTCTCTACATGATGGTTTCTTTGTAGTTGAACTCTCTACAAGGTGACTTCGTCCAGCTGATCTCTCTACGGGGTGATTTGTTTCTAGCTGAACTCTCTACAGGTGATTTGTTTGCAGCTAAACTCTCTACATGGTGGTTTCTTTGTAGCTGAACTCCCTACGTGATGGTTTCTTTGTAGCTGAACTCTCTACAAGGTAACTTCTTCTCTACAGGGTGATTTGTTGTAGTTGAATTCTCTACATGGTGGTTTGTATGAGGCTGAACTCTCTACATGGCGGTTTCTTTGTAGCTGAACTCTCTACAGAGTGATTTGTTTGCAGCTGAACTCTCTACATCATGGTTTCTTTGTAACTGAACACTCTACAAGGTGACTTCTTCTAGCTGATCTTTCTACAGGGTGGATTGTTGTAGCTGAACTATCTACAAGGTAACTTCTTCTAGCTGATCTCTATACAGGGTGATTTGTTTGTAGTTGAATTCTGTATAGGTGGTTTCTTTGTAGCTGAACTCTGTACATGATGGTTTCTTTGTAGCTGAACTCTTTACAAGGTGACTTCTTCTAGCTGAACTCTCTACGGGGTAATTTCTTTGTAGCTGAACTCTCTATATGATGGTTTCTTTGTAACTGAACTCTCTACAAGGTAACTTCTTCTAGCTGATCTTTCTACTGGGTGATTTGTTTGCAGCTGAACTCTCTACATGGTGGTTTCTTTGTTGCTGAACTCTCTACAAGGTGAGAATCTTCTACCTGATCTCTCTACAGGGTAATTTGTTTGCAACTGAACTCTGTACAAGTGCGTTTTTGTGGGTGATCTCACTGCAGGTTGATTTGTTTGTAGCTGAACTCACTAAAGGGTGATTTTGCTTGTAGCTGAACTCCTTGCATTGTATCTAGTTTCTAGCTGATCTCTCTACAGGGTGATTTGTTTGTAGCTGAACTGTCTATAAAGTGATTTATTTGTAGCTGATCTCTCTGCAGGTTGATTTGTTTTAGCTGAACTCTCTACAGGGTGATTTACTTGTAGCTGAACTCCTTACATTGTGTCTAGTTTCTAGCTGATCTCTCTACAGGGTGATTTGTTTGTAGCTGATCTCTCTACAAGTTGATTTGTGTGTAGCTGATCTTTCTACAGGTTGATGTGTTTGTAGCCGATCTCTCTACAGGGTAATTTGTTTATAGCTGAACTCTGTACAAGGTGCTTTTTTGTAGGTGATCTCACTGCAGGTTGATTTGTTTGTAGCTGAACTCACTAAAGGGTGATTGGCTTGTAGCTGAACTCCTTACATTGTGTCTAGTTTCTAGCTGATCTCTCTACAGGGTGATTTGTTTGTAGCTGAACTCTCTATAAGTGACCCGGTCTGCGAAAAGGGCTCTTATAGCCTTTCCAATTGCATATATATGGTAACCCATAACTTGACTGGTGAATATGGTACAAGCCTACAATTTGGTCACTCAACAACCCTAACCTGGCAGTAGCTGTGGGTGTAATTACATGGTGATAGCTTTAGTAGATTAGGAGTTATGATTAGCCAAACATGGATAATTGGAAAGTCTATAAGAGCCCTTTTCGCAGACCGGGTCACATAAGGTGATTTGTTTGCAACTGAACTCTCTACATGGTCGTTTCTTTGTTGCTGAACTCTCTACAGGGTGTTTTGCTTGTAGCTGAACTCTCTACAGGGTGATTTGTTTCTAGCTGATCTCTCTACAGGGTGATTTTTTGTAGCTAACCTCTCTTCAGGGTGATTTGTTTCTAGCTGATTGCTCTGCAGGTTGATTTGCTTGTAGATGAACTCTCTACAGGGTAACTTGCTTGTAGCTGAACTCCTTACTTTGTGTCTAGTTTGTAGCTGATCTCTCTACAGGGTGATTTGTTTGTAGCTGAACTCCTTACATTGTGTGTAGTTTCTAGCTGATCTCTCTACAGGGTGATTTGTTTGTAGCTGATCTCTATACAAGTTGATTTGTGTGTAGCTGATCTCTCTGCAAGGTAATTTGTTTGTAGCTGAACTATCTATAAGGTGATTTGTATGTAGCTAATCTCTCTGCAGATTGATTTGTTTTAGCTGAACTCTGATTTGTTTCTAGATGATCTCTCTACAGGTTGATTTGTTTGTTGCTGATCGCTCTAAAGGTTGATTTGTTTGTAGCCGAACTCTCTACACGGTGATGATTTGCTTGTAGTTGAACTCCTTACATTGAGTCTAGTTTCTAGTTGATCTCTCTACAGGGTGATTTGTTTGTAGCTGATCTCTCTACAAGTTGAATTGTGTGTAGCTGATCTCTCTGCAGGTTGATTTGTTTGTAGCCGATCTCTCTACAAGGTAATTTGTTTGTAACTGAACTGTCTAAAAGGTGATTTGTTTGTAGCTGATCTCTCTGCAGGTTGATTTGTTTTAGCTGAACTCTCTACAGGGTGATTTATTTGTAGCTGAACTCCTTACATTGTGTGTAGTTTCTAGCTGATCTCTCTACAGGGTGATTTGTTTGTAGCTGATCTCTCTACAAGTTGATTTGTGTGTAGCTGATCTCTCTGCAGGTTGATTTGTTTGTAGCCGATCTCTCTACAGGGCAATTTGTTTGTAGCTGATCTCTCTACAGGGTGATTTTTTTGTAGCTGACCTCTCTACAGGGTGATTTGTTCCTAGCTGATCTCTCTACGGGGTGATTTTTTGTAGCTGACCTCTCTTCAGGGTGATTTGTTTCTAGCTGATTGCTCTACAGGTTGATTTGTTTGTAGATGAACTCTCTACAGGGTAATTTGCTTGTAGCTGAACTCCTTACTTTGTGTCTAGTTTGTAGCTGATCTCTCTACAGGGTGATTTGTTTGTAGCTGATCTCTATACAAGTTGATATGTGTGTAGCTGTTCTCTCTGCAGGGTGATTTGTTTGTAGCTGATCTCTCTACAAGGTAATCTGTTTGTAGCTGAACTATCTATAAGGTGATTTGTACGTAGCTGATCTGTCTGCAGATTGATTTGTTTTAGCTGAACTCTCTACAGAGTGATTTGTTTCTAGCTTATCTCTCTACAGGTTGATTGTTTGTTGCTGATCGCTCTAAAGGTTGATTTGTTTGTAGCTGAACTCTCTACAAAGTGTTTTGTTTGTAGTTGATTTTTCTACAAGGTGATTTTTTGTAGCTGACCTCTCTTCAGGGTGATTTGTTTCTAGCTGATATCTCTACAGGGTGATTTTTTGTAGCTGACCTCTCTTCTTTGTTTCTAGCTGATCGCTCTACAGGTTGGTTTGTTTGTAGCTGAACTCTCTACAGGGTGATTTGCTTGTAGCTGAACTCCTTACATTGTGTCTAGTATCTAGCTGATCTCTCTACAGGGTGATTTGTTTGTAGCTGGTCTCTCTACAAGTTAAATTGTGTGTAGCTGATCTCTCCGCAGGTTGATTTGTTTGTAGCCGATCTCTCTACAAGGTAATTTGTTTGTAGCTGAACTGTCTATAAGATGATTTATTTGTAGCTGATCTCTCTGCAGGTTGATTTGTTTTAGCTGAACTCTGTACAGGGTGATTTGTTTGTAGCTGAACTCCTTACATTGTGTGTAGTTTCTAGCTGATATCCCTACAGGGTGATTTGTTTGTAGCTGATCTCTCTACAAGTTGATTTGTGTGTAGCTGATCTCTCTGCAGGTTGATTTGTTTGTAGCCAATCTCTCTACAGGTAATCTGTTTGTAGCTGAACTCTCTATAAGGTGATTTGTTTGTAGCTGATCTCTCTGCAGGTTGATTTGTTTTAGCTGAACTCTCTATAGGGTGATTGCTTGTATCTGAACTCCTTACATTGTGTCTAGTTTCTAGCTGATGTCTCTACAGGGTGATTTTTTGTAGCTGAACTCTCTACAGGGTGATTTGTTTCTAGCTTATCTCTCTACAGGTAGATTTGTGTTGATTTGTTCATTGCTGATCGCTCTAAAGGTTGATTTGTTGCAGCTGATCACCCTGCAAAGTGTTTTGTTTGTAGCTGATCACTCTAAAGGGTAATTTGTTTGTAACTGAACTCTCTCCACAGTGACTTGTGTGTAGCTGAATTCTGTGTAACTGAATTCTCTAGAGAGTGACTTAATTGTAGCTGAATTCTCTACACAGTGCATGACTTGTTTATAGCTGAACTTTCTTCAGTGTGACTTGTAATGTTCTGAATCTCTATAGTGATATATTTACTTAACTCTCCACATGGTGACTGTCTTCTTGCTGAACTGTCTATAAGATTAACTGTTTGCAGCTGAACTCCCTACAGAATAACTTGTGATGTAATAAAATTCTATAATGGAATGAATAAATTAGCCGAATGCTCTATTAGGGTGACTGCTCTATTAGAGTATCTCGATCTCACATTTGCTACACGGAGTTGGCTTTCGAATCATAACTCAGTGGTTTGTAATCCGATTCTTCTGTACTACTGCAAGGACTTTCTATGAAGATTATTCCAGCTATACACCGATTTTCAGCTTTATTGTTCTAAGCGGTTTGCCTAGTAGGCGTGAAAACTAATACTTTTTTATTCATAAAAATCGATCGCGTAATTGTGACACAGGTTGGGTTTTGTGTCATATCTCCGTGGTCTTTATCTCGATTCCTTTCAAACCACCAAAAGGCACTCCTACGATGGTTACTCCATCTACATAGCAATTTTCAACTCATTCCATGAAGCGGTTTACCCTGTAGGCGTGACAACAAATCGATCTTGTTTTACGCGAATAATCGGTCATAACTCCTGAACCATTCATCGGATTTGTACCAAATTTGATGCTAGGATTCGCCGTTGGACTCCCTTTCTGTGTGCCAAATTTCAAGGCGATCGGAGTACGCGTTTGCTTGTTATAGCAATTTTTGCAAGTGTGCGAAAAGACGAAGAAAAAAAAAACGAAGAAAAAAAAACGAAACTTTGGCAGCTCGTATCTCGGAAATGGCTGGAGCGATTTCCTTCAAATTTGGAATGTAGACTCCCTTGGCTGGCGGGCAACTGTGTAGCAAATTTGGTTCCAATCGGATACGTAATCACTGAGATACAAAGGTGTGAAAATGACGTTTTCGTTCTTCCTGTCAATATACTCACGGGTGTGGCGCGCCGGCTTCTTGGGCCGCACGACACACTACCGTGTGTCTTGATACTGTAGTCTAAATTCAGTGGTGAAGGGATAATATTACTATTACTTGGTTTATTAATACACTGTGTTATGGTATAATATACTAATGTACACAATGCTTTCATTTCTGTACTAACTTACAGATCTACATTCACGACATATCACAGTGTTCAGTTTAACTCCACCAAATATCTCATCTATTGGAGTAGTCACTTTTGAGGCAACACGGAGATAATCTAAGTGTTATTAATAAGAGAGTGCGTAACAATTAGTATAGCTTTCAGCCTTTCACCTACATTTCATGGCAATCTTATATTCATTTTGTAGATGTACATGAGATAGTGGGTCTGCTTTGACTCCGAATTGGTTGAATATACTAGCTTTGATGCACTAAATGTAAATTAAATACCCTATCACATATCACATACACTGTGAAAAAGGTGGGATATAAGATGGTATTTCCAGTGGCTTATTGAATACAAATAAGCCTTAATATAAACCCTGTATTATACTCATGTTATACTTTAGTATAATGCATACTATACTATTAACATATATGGTTTCAGTTTATTTACTACATTACCTGAAACAGCTTATATTGAATATAATTCCCACATTATACTATCACATATATGGTTTCAGTTTGTTTAACACATTAACTAAAGCCTTACATGAGATCGTTAGTATAATACAGGTTATATCAAGCTTTTTTGTATTCAATAAGCCACTGGAAATACCATCTTATATCCCTCTTTTTTCACAGTGATATTGTGTATATACACAATATGTGATTGGGCCTGCAAAAATAGGGCATGTGGGCATATAAAATTTGCCATGATTCATACCTTTTTATGGTATCATGTCATAGCCATGTAAATGTTCCACCCTTATTAGAAATTTAATTGGCTATTTAGCACAAGTTATAGAATGCAAACATTATGTTCCAGTATTGAGATATGACCTGTTATGTGGCAAGGTGTAGCTTGTGCCCACATGCCCTATTTTCACAGGCACAAATCTACTTGTTAATGGTTGTAAGCCAATCTCAATTACAAGAAAATTCTTCAAATATTTTTAAAACTATGTCCTGCTCTTATTACCAACCCACTAAACATTCATGCGCACCCATATGGGTGATTTTCTAAAATTCAATCGCATAATTTACATGCATCAGTGATAAAACAGTTGTATATAGAGCTGGGAAATATACTGGTATTGTTAATAATCTGTGATATTTAAGTCATACCGGCTTTGATACTGCCTGTTTTTTTTTTAAAATACTGCCATACCGTCTGGGCACTATGGCCTTCCTGTGGGCTTGTTTCATCCCATATTTAGAAGGTAACCAGACATGTGACAAAGTTTGTAGGCAGGTGCTGATGTAGTCAGCTAACCAAACTATGTAAACAAGTTTGTTTGAGGTAATTTGTACCTGAAGTTTGCTGAGCTACCATGGGTATTTGGTGCTTTTGTTGAGGTAAATAGCAGTTGCTTTATTTTACATTAATACCATGATATTTAGTAATACCATGATACTTTTTATGGAAGGTATACCGTTTGTTATTTTTCAATACCGCCCAGCACTAGTTGTATACCTCTGATAAATGATGCACACATCACTTACACATATGTACGTACATACAGTCTATGTGAATACAATTCTTAAGAAACAAAGTTAATGCTATCTAATCCAAAACAGCCAAGCTGTAAAAAAAGAGTGCAACCCTCAAAAAGGCTATGGTGAAAAAAGATGTGAAATCCAAGGTGGCGGCCAAGAAATGGCTGTGATGGTAGTAAAATTTTAATAATGACAATTCAGGTGAATTTTTAGCCAAGACCAAGCGGCACCAAATTCACCTGAATTGTCATTATTAAAATTTTTACCATTAACCTACCATCACAGCTATTTCTTGGCCACCACCTTGGATTTCACATCTTTTTTCACCATAGCCTTTTTGAGGGCCGCACTCTTTTTTTACAGCTTGGCTGTTTTGGATTAGATTTCACTTCTTTTTGTATTTGTATACCCCAAAGCCAGCATATGGCCAGCTTTGGGGCTTTCTTTTTTTCTTTACCACAGGAAGAAGAAAAAGATGAAGCAGATTATAAATACTTTAGCTATTTTTGATTTTATCAGTAAATGTACAATATAAAATACATATATTTATTACATATCAATTATTCCTTATGGATAACTTGTTTGCAGCTGATCTCTCTACTGGGTGACTTGAAATGTAACTGAAGTGTCTACAGGGTGATTTGCTTGTAGATGAACTCTCTACAGGATTCTCTCTACAGGGTTACTTTGTCTGGCTTATCTCTCTAAAGGGTGACTTGTTCGTAGCTGAAATCTCCACAGGGTGATCCTTCTAGCTGATCTCTCTACAAGATGACTTGTTTCTAGCTGAACTATCTGCAGGGTGATTTGTTTGTAGCAAAGTGATCCTTTTAGCTGATCTCTCTACAGGATGACTTGTTTCTAGCTGAACTCTCTACAGGGCTATTTGTTTGCAGCTGAACTCTCTACATGGTGGTTTCTTTGTAGCTGAACTCTCTACAAGGTGACTTCTTCTAGCTGATGTCTCTACAGGGTGAATTGTTTGTAGCTGAATTCTCTACAAGGTAACTTCTTCTAGCTGATCTTTCTACAGGGCAATTTGTTTGTAGCTAAATTCTCTACAGAGTAATTTGTTTGCAGCTGAACTCTCTACACGGTAGTTTCTTTGTAGCTGAACTCTCTACAAGGTGACTTCTTCTAGCTGAACTCTCTACATGTTGATCTTTTCACAGCTGAACTCTCCACAGGGTGATTTGTTTGCAGCTGAATTCTCTACATGATGGTTTCATTGTAGCTGAACTCTCTACAAGCTTCTTCTAGCTGAACTCTCTACAGGGTGAATTGTTTGTAGCTGAACTCTCTACAGAGTGATTTGTTTGTAGCTAATCTCTATATGGGTTACTTGTTTCTAGCTGATCTCTTGAATTCTCCTCAGTTGACTGCTCTATTAGGATGACTGCTCTATTAGAGTAACTCGATCTCGCACATTGCTACACCAAGTTGGATTTCGTGTTATAACTCTGTGGCTTTACGTCTGATGATTACTCCATCTGTACAACGATTTTCAAAGCATTACTCCAAGTGGTTTTTCTGGTAGGCGTAACAAGTAATCGTTTATTATTAGCTAATCTCGATTGCATAATTGTTACATACTGTTGGTTTTTTCGTTGTATCTTCATCGTTTTTACCTCGATTTCTTTCAAACCACAAAAGGTTTGAGGTTCAATAGTTAACCTATTCACCCACTGATTTTCAGCTTCTTCCTGTAAGCGGTTTTTCCCTGTAGGTGTGACAACATATTGGTGTTATTTTTTTTGTAAATAATTGCTAATAACTCTTTGCCTGTTTATCGTATTCCAGCCACAGTTGGTATCAAGACGCACCTTTATACCCCCTTCTGTGTGCCAAATGTCAAGGCAATCGGATATGGTGTTCACATTTTATTGCAGTTTTTGTAAGTGGGCGAAAAGAGGAAGAAAAATAAGAAGAAAAAAATGAAGGAACTAAGCCAATTTTTGAAGTCACATACGTATCTTGGGAATGCTTGAAGCGAAATCACTGAAATGTGGTAGGTAGAGTACTTGGCAGATGTGTCCACAGCAAAAATCGTCTTGTTTCATCAAGGCAGCACAGAGCTACGGAGGTGCGAAAATTGTATTTTCTTTCTTCCTGTCAATATGATCATGGGTGTTGCGCGCCGGCTTCTTGGGCTGTACGACATACCGTGTGTCTTGAAATATGTTAAAAATAGTGCAGTAAAGAGTGAGTACAATAATTAGTAGTATGAGGTGGAGCCTAGTATTCCAAGACCTCATTTTGAATGCATGTCATGTTTGGACATAGGCAATTCTTTAACTATTAGAATAGTACACAGTTTAAAATGAAGACTTGTAATGAGTGAAGTAGTTAGGTTGCCTTGCTCATAATGCTATGAATGGCTCACAATGTATTACATACGTATGCAAGTCAAACCCACCCTCAGTCTATTGTTCTAAGCATATACGTAGCCCATACATGCCACAAGGCACAAACGGCACTTATGGGCTTCTGATATTGCCAATATTCCAGCATTGACTTTAACAAATTATTCACAACATGTAAGAATATAGGAGCTGCAATTTTATACATTGTATGATCATAGTACGTACATGCCAGGGCATGAAACTACAAAACAATTTATGAGCAATAGCAATCAAAACAAATTATTACACACTAACATTGACTTCCTCTTTCTTTAGCTCATATAAAAAATGTCGCAGTAACTCATGACTGTCTTCTTGTGTGTACGACACAAATCTCTGTTGACTGTGTGATGAAATTTAATTGCACATAAACATTCACAGGTAAAGACTTTAAAATATACATTTAAATAGCTTTAGAAAAATTTCTGCAATGCATACAGTACAACCGTAAAGTGTATATCACTACTATGAACACTGTTTTCAAGGAATATGTTGAAACCTGCTAATCAGAACACTTGAAAATGAGGATACTTGTGTAATTTGGACACTTAGTTAAGGTCTCAGAGTATTTGCTTAGCACATAAACTGATCTGGAAAATCAGGACACCTTGATAATCTGGACAATTATGGTTGGGAGTGTCCTTAATACACAGGATTCATTGATTGCTGACAATACCCCCACAATCATTAGCTTGTGGGAAGAGAAGAATACTCAGAGCAATAGAGACTGATAATCAACCAGGCGGGAGAATAACAAGTGAGTGACCAACATTAATTCCAAATGTTTGGTTCCAATCAATTATAACTACATAATACTTTTTAATACAAATACTGCAAATACTCAATGAGTACTTGTTAAGGATTTTGGTACTCAGATAGTAAAATTGGTACTCAAGTACTCGTTAAGATCACATGACCCAGTTCACATGATGCATTTGCCATTAGGGAGTGACACAATGAAGGCGATCGAGTTTGATTGTCATAATTTCTTCTCAGGAACACTACACTACCTTCAGTGCTTTAATACGGTGTGTGTATCATTTTTGCTACTTGAAAAAGCTCTGAACTACTTAAAGTCATGTAACATGGGTATGACTACAAGTAGCTAGTATTTGTGAGTATTCAATCGTTAACTCTAGAGAGTACTCAAATACTAAAAAACCATGATCTGCAATTTTCATGATCTGCAAACCATGAGATACTAGTGGACACTTTCAAATCCCAGTTGGTTGTGACCTTTTTTTTTTTTTTTTTTGGTCTCACCTTACCAAACTATAGAAATAAGTCTGGGTCAGCTCAAAGGATGACCCCCCTCATATCAACTACTTCCTCCGCCGCTGCACACACACACACACACACACACACACACACACACGCTTTTATGAAAACCAGGTGTGCTCCCACAGCCAGCCTTCAGCCTTTGGCTGGTTGTGGGAGCATGCCTGGTTTAAAAAACAGTGAAAAAAGAGATGAATGGTGGTATTACAGCATAGCTCAGTGGGATAATCCCTGCATTGGCACGTTATAACAATTATTTTGTTCATCCCACCAAGCTATGTCATAATACCATCATTCATCTATTGCTGTTTATTGCTTGGATCCCTACTTCATTTTCAAATTAATATACTAGTTCGTTTGGTTTTTTTTGTTACTATACATGTGTGACTGTTCTATTATGGTGACTGCTGTATTAGGGTATCTCAAGTTAGCCTTTCACCTACCAGGGGGTGTGTTATACTATTTCATCTTTTCATTGTGCTAGCATTATGAATACAGCTAGACCAATAATAAGGAGGGTGTGGTCATCATGATTGAGTAAATAATTTTATATTACAGTACAATAGTACTACCATACTGTATGATATTCAATTGCAAATTCATTGTATACCAGCACTTTGTTGTGCCATGCAACCATTCTACACACATTGTGTCATGAAAAGAAACTAGGAGACTACATTTTCGTCCACATCTTGACTTATATCTGTGTAGCTAATGTGAAAGTGTAAGTATAGTCTAAGCCAAGATTTGGGTTCTATAACAAATAGACTCAAATGTATAGGCTGCCTAGATATGATGAGGCAATTAATGTAATTTGTGCACTCCCTTAAATAGTGTTTATTGTATATTCAGTATAGTAGTGATTCATTTACACTCAGATTCAACTTGCTCTTCAGGTTTCTACAGTAATGATATTTTGATTACAGTCAATCAGACCATAATATAATGTTTTGTTATGCTCACCTCTTAAGTAAAGAAACATAGTCATATGACTTGCAACATCCTGCACTTCTCTAAGAATTGTGAGTATAATACATAGTTGGAGTGAGTGCCATGAGGTTTTCTTGTGAACAGCTAAGGTATGTGTGAGGTTTTACCTTGAAATGATTATGTACACCACATCCTTATATCCTTATTTAGCTAAATTCTAATGCTAAGAATTCATTAACAATTTATTACTGTAAATCATAAAATACTTACCATAAAACGTAAGGCATAAATTTAATTAATCTGTTAAGTGATGTAAATTTGCAACTTTTACCAGGGCATACATCTTCCTTAAGTGTAATTATATTAGCAGTTTAAATTATAACAACAAGTAAAAGCAATATTAAAGATTTTTAAGTTCAATTAAGGAGCATAGAAATAAAATTTAGTGAAACAATTGGGAGGTCAACTACACCTGAAAATGTACTAGTGGACATTAAATCCCTATGTCAATCTAGCTATACCCACAACTGAATCAGGGATTTGAAAGTGTCCACTAGTATCTCTTCAGGTATAAGCAACCTCCCTTGTTTCACAACTTTTATTTCCATGATTCCTAATCAAACATGAAAATCTTATTTTTACTTTATACTTGTTTGATATCTTTCATAATTATATATGTGACCGGATTTCATATAACAAGGCTTCCACACACACACAAAATCAAACTTACCACTGCTTGATGCCTCTTAGATCACCTATCAGTGAATCATTAGTAATTGGTAAAATCACTGGTTGTTTTACAGGAAGTAAATCCCAAAAAAAATCAAGCAGTAAATTAACAGATGGGAACATTTTGGCTACTGATAATTTACTTATAATACACCAACTAGTAAATCAACAGTGAACCAATGAGTAAACTTACTACACCAGCAGCACTATGGTTTCTGCTTTACTGTTGGTTTACTGTGAGACACACATCACTAGTAATTTAACAGTAAATTTCAGTGGTGGTTTACAGTTAGTTTACTATACCACAAATACCATGCAGTAAATTAACAGTGATATTAATATGAATATTGTTTGAAAATTATTGTTTACAGCCAAAAATTACAGCCACATTACCAGTAAATTGGATACAAGACAACAATACGTCACATATTGCACAAGTCTAGTACTGTCAGTGATATGGTCATCTGAAATGATCATTTAGTAGAGCTGGATGATCTTCACTGAAGACATGGGTCAGAACGTCTTGATAGAGGCAACTTCACAAGGGATGATGAACCGGCAGGCACTTCGAAGAAGCTGTTAGATGAGGCCTCACTGGCATTCCAGATGCCACTGTTTCATTTCTACCTGTTAGAGGAAATTAAAATAGCTGAGACATGGTAGCATAGCAGTATCAGAAAATTTACAGCTATGTTCACTTCAAAATTAAAACAGGGACAAAAGAGTTTCTATTCTTAAACTATAGCTTGAGAAGTATTATTTAATTAATATACAACTGATCTACACCCCCCCTTCAATTTTACAGTATAACGTAGTGATACCAAACTTCCGTATTGTGCATCCTTCAACATTATTAATTAATAACTCTTTCATGGCTGAATTTCCTGGTGCACTTTACAAGGCACGCCGAATCATGCTGTATAAGCCTCACTGTACACTAAACCACTTACCACTACATAAACACTGTGGACTAACGATCTTGACTAGGTTGTTTTCGTTTATGTAAATAAAACCACAAAGTAATTATAAGACAACAAAACTAAAAAATACGCTAAAAGCAGCCTTGAGAAACAGGCAGCCATTAATAAACTATCTACAAATAAGTCTTACAGCGTAAGAAACTATTTTTTATTGTTTCCTTACTAAATCATCGTCTTCACGGCTGGTTTCTTCAAGTTTTATCACAAATCCAGTGTCACGGCATGCATGTGTATACGCGCATGATTGAATCATGCCACATGTCTGAAAAACCATTCAGTTACTTTCCAGTTGTCTTAGCCTATTTATTATAACAATGTACCTTTTTTCAAACATTACTGTCTACTCAAATATAAACGAAACAGCCCTATTTTCCAGAGAAAAGTTTTACCGGGTTATGTAATAAACCCGCAATAGTATACAAACTATCCGGTTATCCCAGAAACGGAACCTCTGTGGGTGTGCCCAATTCAGGGTTAGCGCATCGTACTATGAAACGCACAATAGACGCGCTAATGTTTTGGAATTGCACTCAGCGCATGTTTTATACCACTGTGCCGGATAAATCCAGTTACAGCCATGAAAGGGTTATAACACACAAAAAAAATTATTTTAGCCATGCAAGATATATATTATGACATAACATCAATGTATTTACCTGTTAATGCAGTAGCCCACTGCTGTAGCATCATGGGACTAGTGCTTTTATTCTATAACAGAAAGCATGTTATACACGTTCTGTGAGAAACAATGTCATTGCACCTGTGCAAGTTTTTATTACTGCACTTTATTTCACCTAATCCGCTAAATCTGTAATAACATTTGTAACTCTTTTATCGATTTTCACATAGCTGTACCTTGGAGAGAGAAGTGGCAGATCGCCCAGCGAGTGACCACTGCAAAATTCAGTGTTATATCAGTACGATGAGTTAAGGTATCATTGCTGGTTGCTCCCATCGGCAATTATTATAATGCCAAGAGTTCCTTGATCAATGAGGTGTGATTCATTGGGATACCTAGTTTGGAACAACAGTGACCTCACATTTACACTCTACCTTAGCTGACCTTGGCACTATAATATATTTCAAACATGGTGTGCTTCACAGCAACATCCCAGTCCTCCTGAACAAAGTTTATTAGATGTGATATCAAGGTGTAATTCCCAGTTTGGTAAACTTTAGTCAGCTATATAATATTACCATACTGTACCTCAATCACATCAAATTAATGCTAATGAATTTTTGTGGTCTCACCGCATTGTCATGTTGTGATCTAAAACCCAGTCTGTCAAACAACGAGATACAAAGACATAATAGCGGGGGTACAATGATGATTTACCAGTAGTTTAGTCAGCATTAATACACGCGGTCGCAACACTGATGATTCGGACAGGCGTGTGTGCCCGGAAGTTAGCATTGCAGATCACCAAAAACCTCATATAAGATGTCTCTCACCACTCGTAACTGCAGGATGACAAGAGCATCCCGGCCGGTAATATCACTACACTCTTCATCAAGTTCTCACCCACTCGTGCCAACCGCACAGTTCAAAGTGTAGCTCAAGTGCACGTGGGCTTTATCACATGATGCAACCGCGCATGCAACCACGGAAGTGAAAGGGACTTCTGTTTCTACCTCGAGTTGTTTTCAACCGTATTCTGTATGCTTCCAGTCCTCGTTTTAGCGGACACAACGTACTGTTGTAGTGGCGTTACGTACTAGAATCAAGGTAAACCAAAAAGAAAGGCAGCTATTTCACGTGGTGACCTTTAACAGAATTAACGCGCGTATGTGGTATTCCGGCATGAAGTCTCAAGCTTGTTCAGGACTCGGGTTGTATCCGTGTGCACTCAAGCAAACAGGTAAGAAATCCGTTGAGGTGATGAACCCGTTGTGTGTGTGCGTGCGTGTGTGTGTGTTCGCTGACTAGCTGACCGGCTTGCCCTTGGTGCGGTATTGCAGGCAGTGTGCGTACTAGCTAACTGACTTGCCCTAAGTGGAGCGGTATTGTTAGCAGTGCACATACTGACCAGCTGACTTGCCCTTGGTGCGGTATTGCTGCAGCGCATGTGTTGACCAGCTGACTTGCCCATAATTTGGTGCGGTATTGCTGGAAGTCATAGTAAATGTATAATAATTGGCATGGTACTGTTAGTACTGTAGTTGTCTTGTCCTTTGTAGTGAATGTGTGTATGACTTTCTTCGTTGTATGTGTCTTACACACACCATACATACACATTCAGTTTGTATGGTGTGTTAGCCACTGAAAATGTACTGTATTTACTTGACTTGCGCTGTAGGGGTTTAGAATACAACCCTTTGAATAGTGTTGCACCAGCATTATTTGAGGGTGCGGTACAGCTGTTTTAACCTGCCACTACTAGCTATTCTGTATAAATATAACAATCACAATTTCAAGTCCTTGTAACACAACCATGTCATGCCTTTGTGTTACTTAGTCAGTTTACTAACTAATATCCAGAATTTTGATCATGCGACAGCCTTTTAAGTTAACCAGGGCTATGCCTTCCATTAATCAAGATAGAGATGAATACTATAGGTAGTAATGAGTATTTATAAAATATGTGACCGTCTCAGCAAAAACCCGACTTGTTTGCACAAGCATATGTATTGAAAATCGAAATTTAAAAACAATTCGTAAATTATGCATGCTACAAAAAAACGACGCAAGTTTTTATAGGGCCAGTACTCGAAGAAGGAAGACGCAAATCGATTAAAACTATATACCATCTTATTCACCTGTTCATGGAGAGTTCCAAAATCTCTGTTTTGTTTCTCCAGCTACAACGGTATGCATGTCACGTGCGTTTGTTTACGATGCGGTAAACATAAACAAGATTGTCATCGTTTCTTCTACCAAACCGCCTTCATATCCATATGCGCAAGTATCTACAGGGCTAATACTATACCTTGGCTGATGTACTGATCTATGGTGAACGTTTTAAGCCAAATTACAATGTTGTAGACTAATCCAAACGGAAGTTATGGCTGCGACTGTAAGCGCCTGTAGTTTATTTTCAGTATAGTCGCTGTACATATTGATTACCCTGCTCTTCCTACTGTCTATCATTATAATTCCAAAATTACACACCACAGAAGGCTGAAACTTTGGTGGTCCATTCCTTGGGCACTGCTGATATTGCTGAGTGAATAAAAAAATTTTTTTAATGTGCAAACAAGTTGGGTTTTTGCTGAGATGGTCACATATAGTGCGGTATTACTCGAGGGTGTGTGGTACAATTAATATTATTTTCAAAAGCAAGGATAAAACTCTTTATGGTTCCCAACTGTGGTACCATTCGAGAGTGCAGCACAATTGGAGTATATGTGGTATTCTTTATTCATATATAACATAATTTGGTGACATTTCTTTATGTACAGAGAAATTATATGGATACAAGATAGCTAAAGGAGAGATAGGTGTCGTCTTATACCATGGAAGGACTAGTATATAACCCATATGACGGTAACAAGTGAGATCCCAGCTGGACTTCTCCTGCTGTGTAAGACAGGGATAGCTGGTTCCCAGTTAATACCAGGCATCCATTGATGATACAGCTTGGCAGGCTGCTTCCCCAGTAGACACCAGGTCCCCTAAAGCTGGTATATACACTGAAGCAACGTGAGTAAATTTCCGTGCTCAAGGAAACAATAACAATGGAACCTGGCATTGAACTTGGACCCTGGCATTGAACTTAGACCCTTTTGATTATCAGGCCAGTACTCTAGCAACTTGACTATGATTCCTAATGGACATGGAGCTGACCAGAAGCTGGTCGGATACATTTGTTGTATCTTAATTTCATGTAGGTAAGTATTATTGTATTACAAAAAGAAGATTTTTAATCAAATTTTATTTCTATGTAGAGGACCTTCGTTTCAGATATAGCTACTCTACAGAAAGAAAGCATGTACCTTACATATTGATTTGTGACTAGAATTTCATATTATGAATTGTAAATTACATTCTGATTTACACTTTATCAGCTTGATTATACAGTCCATACTGTAAATTGATGCATATAATTAAAATTATACAGTGTATTTGTGTATAATTATACAGTTATACAACCCCATTTTATTGTGACAACCAAATTTCAGGCATGTCCAAATTTGACACACGGTAAGTTGGTAAGCTTGCTTTAGACATCCATTCACTCTCACAACTCATGTAAAGTAATTTGATTGGTAAGTGTCAGATGTTTTGTAGCCTTGCCTTTTGGAGCTCAAGACCTGTTTGATAAAATGATTATGGCACTATAGGTAAACTGCCAGCACATAACTTGAAGGTTTTCTCCAACAGTAAACCAATGATTTACCACTTGGTAAATATGCAATATAATTGTACTGTAATTTACTGCTAATTTAATCATGGTAAAACTGACACTGGTTTACTGCACCGGTAATCTGAGGGAGACCTATTAGTTTACTACATAGTAAATTTCAGGTAAAACAGCCCTCTTCAAGCAGTGTTACGATTTTACCAGAAATGGATTGCTGATCTAATACACTATCATATTTCACACTACTTCCTTCAGCACTGGCAAGTCTGGTTTCTGTAGCAGCTTTCTTCCGACCCTGTCAAAGCCACGAGTGTGAGATTGGCACCATTAAATGGCCATGGCTTTGTGATAATGGTGTGTAGTGAGCTGGGACTTCACAGAGAGCTCGCCAATAGTGTTCACAGTCAATTTGGAGTAATTTGAGGGCCATGGAGGGCCATGGAGAGCCCAAACTTGGCCTCTGGATTCCAATTGTCTTCTTACTTCATTTTATACCCGTATATTAAGACCACCGTCCACCCCCACCATCCCACCCTATTACTACCACCGTCCACCCCCACCGTCCCACCCTATTACTACTGTAAACTTCACAACTAACGATGACACAAGGACTTCTTAACAACAGAGACACACGCGGTCACACATACAATCTCACGTGATTCGGGGAGCAACTATTAGAATACAACAACTATGTGTGTCAGTGATGCTATTACATACCTCCCCCCTTAAAACAAATAATTACAATTAAACAGTGTTGTGCACGTGTATGAAAAATGTGTGTGTTTTTGGTCAATAGCCATAATAATCAACTGGTCTAACAACTCGTCCACTTCTGGTGGTAACAGGCTGTCCAGACTGAGGAGCTGCTGGGGATTCCTGTCGAGGGGCTGATGCTAGACGATCATCACAGTAATACTGGAAAAGGGGTGGACCCCATTGTCCTTCAGAATTCTTGCTTCTTACATCAGGTCTCAATAGTGGTCTTAGCCTGTTGACATGAACGACCCGCTCCTTATCATTCATCTCTATTCTTACATTCAGTGGTCCTTTTAACTCTCTTACTGTCCATGGTCCAGTCCAACGTGGATCTAGTTTTCCTTTAGTAGGATTGTCTAGAAGAACTTCCTGGCCAACTTGTAAACTCACTTGTTCGTTACCACCATAGTTTTGCTGCTGTCTGGTTGCTGCTTCCACAGTATTACACTCCACTAATTCCTTCAGTTCTAGGAGCCTTCCCTGTAGTTGGGAGCTGTAGTTGTGTGGGTCTCGGTGTGCGACTGTGTCTGCTGTTGGGAGGTTCAGTGGTGTCGGGTTAGACCCAAACAGAATCTCATATGGAGAGAGGCCGGTTGTTGCATGTTTTGTTGTTCTATATAGGTACAAGAGTAGCTGTAAGTGTTCCTCCCAGTCCCCCTCCTTATCTACCAGGCCACGAAGCATGTTCAGTATGGATCGGTTCATCCGTTCAACAAGCCCATCACCCATTGGGTGATAAGGTGTTGTTCGGGACTTGGTCACGCCAAAGGCCTTGCACAGTTCACTGAGTATCTGGCTCTCAAAGTTTCTGCCTTGGTCAGAATGTAGCCTCTGGGGAGGCCCAACCAGTGTAAACACCTGATCCTTAAGAGCCTGAACTATCTTGTTGGCTGTTTGATCAGACAGGGGCACGGCAAATGGCCACTTGGAAAAATAGTCTTGCACCACAAGCATATACTGATTTCCCTGACGGGACATTGGTACTTTGAGGATATC
The DNA here is from genome assembly GCF_963678975.1 of Dysidea avara. Classification (NCBI taxonomy): domain Eukaryota; kingdom Metazoa; phylum Porifera; class Demospongiae; order Dictyoceratida; family Dysideidae; genus Dysidea; species Dysidea avara. The sequence continues at coordinate 26,268,089 of NC_089277.1, read as the reverse complement.
AACAGCCACTAGTTCCCATGGTCTGCTAGCTACTACTGGCTGAAGTGGGGCTGGTCGAGAGGCCGCTGCCTTAGTGCGTTGGCATGTGACACAGTGACTACAGTGGGTGTTGACATCTTTACCCATTCCCACCCAGTAGACAGCTTCTGACAGCCGTGCCATGGTCCTATCAGCACCTTGGTGGCCAGCATTGTCATGGGCATTCTTCAGAAGTTGTTTCCGCATGGATGCTGGTGCAACTAGAAGCAGTTTCTCTTCATGCATTGTTGGAGTCTTCACTTTGCGGTAGAGTATGGACTGGTGTAGAGTGAGCTGAGACCAGAGTTGATGGTATCGCTTTAAAGGAAATTTCCTCCAGTTCCTAGTAAGTAATGGTGTGATAGGAACAACACCGAGCTAGCCAACAGTAGCCGTCTCCTCAATAGCTTCACCAGGGATACAGCAGCAATCATTCATTCAAATGAAATAAGAGAAGGCCAATATACTGTACAACACAGCTCTATTTATACAAAATTCTCAGAATGTTCTAGAATAGTCTAGATTGTTATATCATGATACAAATAACAATGTTCAGTCCCTATATGGCTGCTGGGCCTGTTGAATCTGGCCTGATCTCTCACACCCCTTCCCCCTTATCTTGATGGCAACCGGGATCCGTGAGAGGGCATCAGCATTAGCATTCTCTGTTCCTCTTCGATGGAGCACTTTAAACTTGTAGGATTGTAAAGCTATGCTCCACCGTGTCAATCGGCTGTTCAAATTTTGACACTTTGAGAGTTACTGCAGTGCCCGATGGTCCGTCTGGATTGTAAATTCTCTCCCCATCAAGTAGACAGAAAACTTCTCTATTCCCAGTTTGATGGCCAAACACTCCTTTTCAACGGTAGCATATTTCTATTCCCTGGGCAATAGTTTCCTGCTGAAGTATGCAACTGGGTGGTCCATGCCCTCCTCATCAATCTGACTTAAAACTGCTCCCACCCCAACATCAGAAGCATCTACCTGTAAAGTAAAGGGAAGGGAGAAATTAACATTTCTTAACACAGGATAAGACAACAACCTCCCCTTCAACTCACAAAACGCCCTATTACAACCTTCTGACCAACTAATTCTCTCCGGCTCATACTTCCTGATTAATTCAGTCAATGGAGCAGCAATGGTTGCATAGTCAGGAATAAAACGGCGATAATAGCCAGCTAGCCCCAAAAACGATCTGACCTGCTTCTTTGTGGTTGGCAAAGGAAACTGCTCTATAGTTTGTAACTTAGTTGCCTCTGGCTTCACCACTCCATTGCCAACCACATGCCCCAGATATGTACATTCTGCCATAGCCAACTGACATTTGGAGGGCTTGGTTGTTAGCCCCACCTCTCCCAATCTGTTCAACATTACTCTTAGATGTGTAAGATGATCCTCCCAATTATAACTAAACACAATGAGATCATCCAGGTAGGCGCTAGCAAACTTGTCCATTCCCCGGATAACCTCGTCCATCATTCTTTGGAATGTGGCGGGTGCTCCACAGAGCCCAAATGGCATCATCTTAAATTGGTATAGCCCTTTAGTGGTGATGAATGCTGTTTTGTGACGGTCCTCCTCTGCCACAGGAACTTGCCAATACCCTTTCGCAAGATCCAATGTGGTAATATACTTAGCTTGGCCTAGCTGATCTAAGATGTCTTCGACCCTTGGCATAGGGTATGCATCCAGCTGTGTTCCAGCATTCAGTCTCCTGTAATCTACGCACAGTCGAATGGTATCATCCTTCTTTTTGACGATCACCATTGGAGATGCCCATTCACTGACACACGGCTCAATCACACCCTCTTCCAACATCATCTCTAACTCTTTCTCAACTGCCTCTCTGTAAATGTGTGGCATCCGATATGGCCGCTGTCGTACCGGTAGTCCTTCCACGGTTCTTATACGATGCTGACCAATGGAGGTTCTCCCACACTTCCCACTCATTACTGTCTTGAACTCAGTAAGTAGCTCCAATAACTGTCCCTTCTGCTGCTCAGTCAACTGACTACCTACAGAGGGAGACTTACCACTCTCCCCTCTCCATGAAGGTGTGTCCTCTTCTTCTTCAGAATCAACACTAGCCGCCCACAAGCATGTATCTTCTGCCTGGTGCCATTTCTTTAACATGTTCACATGAAATATGGCCTTCCTCCTCCTCTTGTCTGGCATGGACAACTCATAGTTTACTTCCCCTACCCTGCGTATCACACGATAGGGTCCCTGCCACTTAACCAACAATTTGTTGCTTGAAGTTGGCAACAACACTAATACCTCCTCTCCAGGCTCTAACACTCTCTCTCTAGTATTCTGATCATACCATAACTTCTGACACCTTTGTGCCTCTCTCACATTCTCACTTACCAACTCTGACATCTCTTCTAACTTCTCTCTCACTTGCAGGATGTGGGACAATACACTCTCGTCACTCTTCTTACTCGCCTCCCACTCTTCTCTCAGCACATCTAATGGACCCCTCACTTCTCTACCGTACAACAATTCAAATGGCGAGAACCCTGTGGTAGATTGAGGTACCTCACGGTACGCAAACAACACATATGGCAACAAACTATCCCAATTCTTACCCTCCTTACTTACTAACTTCCTCAACATTGATTTAAGGGTCTTGTTGAATCTTTCCACCAAGCCGTCCGTTTGTGGATGGTATGGTGAAGTACGGATTTGGGTGATATTCAACAAGTTGTACAACTCCCTTAACAACTGTGACATAAAGTTAGTACCCTGATCAGACAGGATCTCCCTGGGAATGCCAACTCTAGAGAACAATTGTATGAGGTGTTCTGCCACTGTCCCAGCATCAATGGAACGTAAAGGAATAGCCTCCGGGTACCTCGTTGCATAATCACATACAACTAAAATGTATTGATTACCTCTCCTGCTACGTGGTAATGGACCCACAATGTCCATGGCTATCCTCTCGAACGGTTCCTTCATCACTGGTAAGGGAACAAGTGGTACTCTGAGTTGACTCCCTCTAGCAGTTTTCTGACACTGTGGATATCTCCTGCAGTATTCTGCTACATCTCGGAATACTGTGGGCCAATAAAACCGCTGTGTAATTCTACAGACTGTCTTATCCCGGCCAAGGTGTCCTGCAATTGGAATAGAATGAGCTAACTTACAAACAATATGATGGTATGGTTTGGGTAAAAGCAACTGCTTCACCGTCTGCCCAGGTGGCTGCCTCTTTACCCATAAATGGTACCACAAGCCATCTTGCTCCACTACTTGGTCCGGTTTCAATTCCCTCAGATCCTGAATCATCAAATCAGCATCTTGAAGCTTCCGTAACTCCTCCTTTGAAATAGCTGGGTTAAGATCCCCAACACATGCCCTCTGAGCTCTGGCGTGCTTATAACGCATCTTCCTTCTCTCAGACCTAGGCTTTCTTGGGCCCTTGTCCTTCTCACCACCTACAAACATATCATCACTCAAATTAAACTCACTTGCCAGCACATCCCCATCAACAGGCAGATTTGACTCCTCTTCGAGCTCCTGTAAGGGCAATCCTACACTCATATTACCCTCTTCTGCCTCTGCTCTGAACTCCTTGTTGCCTGGCTCCTCTGCTACCTCTCCGCTAACTGAAGTAGTCTCTACCAATTCTCCGCTATCCAACACTTCTCCACTATCTGACAAAGCTACATCATGCTCCCCCCTATCTTGCCCAGGCTGACTCCTGCTCCGCCTGCCAGCTTGGCTCCGGGTCACCACCATAAGAGCCTGGTCCTCACTCTTCAACCAGCTCACCAATTCTGGAACATCAGTACCTGACAATACTGAGTGTGGCAACTTGTCTGACACGGCTGCCTCCACTATAACCACTCTCCCCTGCCCACTAATCTCTACAGTAGCCACAGGGTACTCAACAGCATCTCCATGTGCACATTGCACCGTAACCAACTTCTCCAAATTCAACTTATCCTCTCTTACAAGTTCTCTCCTCACCAAAGTTCTAGAGCAACCAGTATCTAATACCATGTCATTAACATACTGACCTTCTACAAACCCCTTACAGCGAAATGACTGTCTTACCAGTGGCTTCTTCCCACGATGGTCTCTCAATCTCTTTGCACCACAGAAGAACGCATCACTGGGGCACTGCCTTGAAGTATGTCCACGTCCCCCACAATTGTAACATAGGAAAGGCTTCTCATCCTTCTTCAGCCTCTTCTCCACCTTCAGCACATCCTCACCCTTGGAAGTGGATGGGCTCACCTTCTTACCACTACTGCTACAGTCCTTAGCCATGTGTCCCAGCTGTCCACAAGAATAGCAACCCCTCTGACCAGGTGTTCCTTTCTTAACACCAGTCTTCTGAGCAGGTGCCCACAGCTCTACCTTCCTGGCTTGACGGTAGTCTTCTGCCAGTATACCAGCCTCCTGTGTATTTCTAGGCTTCCTCTCCTTCACCCAGACCCTTACCTCCTCTGGTAGTACTTCCACAAACTGCTCCTTCACCATTACATCTACCACAGCCTCCCTGTCTCGACAGTCCCTTAGCCATTTCTCTGCCAGGTCCTTCACTCGAATTGCCAACTCCACCGGCGTCTCGTTCTCCAAGGGCTTGATAGAACGGAAGCGTCGTCGGTAAGTCTCCTCATTAATATCGTAACGCTGGAAAATGGCTGTCTTCACTCTGTCGTAGTCTCTAGCATCGGCGTCAGTCATCGCGGCGTAGGCCAGACGAGCTTTCCCCGTCAACTGAGGTGCCAGGATAGCAGCACGCTTATCTCTGTCCACCCCATGAGCCTCCACTGCTCTCTCGAAAGTTGTTAAGAAAGCCTCAATGTCGTCACTCTCCGTAAGTTTTGTCAACTTCAGTGATTCTGGCCCTACTTCCACGCGACGCGGCCTTCTCTCTGCCGTTAGACCTTCAATAAGTCTCTCAAAACGTTCTTGCTGCTGTTCTAGGCGTCCCTCGTACCGCCTCTTCTCTTCCTCTCGCTCTGCTCGTTGCTCTTCCTTCTCCTTCTCTCGCTCCTCCTTCCAGGCCTTCAATAGCTCAGTGACCTCGCTCATCTCTGGCTGATAGCGTTTCCCAGAATGGAGCATACACGGGTAGGTCTCCTCTGACGTCTGCACGGAGGACAATCCCACTCCTGTCACCAAATGTGATAGGAACAACACCGAGCTAGCCAACAGTAGCCGTCTCCTCAATAGCTTCACCAGGGATACAGCAGCAATCATTCATTCAAATGAAATAAGAGAAGGCCAATATACTGTACAACACAGCTCTATTTATACAAATTCTCAGAATGTTCTAGAATAGTCTAGATTGTTATATCATGATACAAATAACAATGTTCAGTCCCTATATGGCTGCTGGGCCTGTTGAATCTGGCCTGATCTCTCACAGATGGTTTCTCTTTGCACGACATCTGCTGGATGAGTGTTTGAAGAACTGGGTCTGACTTCTGGGCTGCTGTGATCATTGTGTGGTCCAGGTCCCTACCGATAGCTACCATTGCAATAGGTCTCCGAGAGAGGGCATCTGCATGTTGATTCTGTGATTCCTGACGGTACACAATGGAAAAGTCAAATCCACGGAGCTGTAGGGCCCATCTCTCTAACTTCTGTGAGCGTGCATGGCTGGATCGCTTTGACTCTAACCACTCCAAAGGCTTGTGGTCTGTTTCTATAACAAAATGTGCACCGACAAGATAATGCCTTAACTTCTGAGTTGCCCAGACGATTGCTAAACACTCCTTCTCGGTGGTGGAGTAGTTTCTCTCAGTCTTCGTTAGAGTGCGGCTAGCGTATTCAACAACTGTGCCTCTGGTTGTGGAGAGAACTGCACCCAAACCCATGTCTGATGCATCGGTTGTAAGCACAAAGGTGTCATGCTGTTTGGGGTAATCTAATATAGGAGGGTTGGTTAATGCATGTTTCAATTTGTCAAAGGCATGTTGGTGTGTGCTCTCCCATTTATATTGTGCATGTTTGCCTGTGAGTTCGGTTAAGGGGCTAGCAATATCCGCAAAATTGTGCACAAAGCGGCGGTAAAAGTTCTCTAGACCAAGGAAGGAACGGAGGTCCTTGGTGGTCTTTGGCACAGGCCAGGTGGAGATGGCTTTGGTCTTCTCTGGGGAGGGGGCTACTCCGTCTGCCGAATAGTCAAATCCCAGATGGGTGGTATTGTTCTTTCCAAAAAAACACTTAGAGCCACGAAGAGTGAAGCCAGCAGCCAACAGTTTGTGGAGAACTCTTTTGAGGTCTTGAATGTGTGTGGCCATGTTATCGGAAAATACGATACAATCATCCACATAATTGTCGACGCAATCCTTACAGTCCTGCAAGATGTTGTCTAGGCCTCTCTGGCAGGTCTGAGTGGCGCCCGTCAAGCCATAGGGCATCCTAGTAAATTCCCATAGTCCATAATCCGGCCCAGGACAAAATGCTGTCTTCTCGACTGACTGTGGCTGCATGGGAAACTGCCAATAGGCGCTACGAAGGTCTAGTTTAGAAAAAACCTTTTTGCCAGCTAGTTTCTGTTGGGGGCCTTCAGCACGGGGAACCGGATACGAGTCTTTCTTTGTGACACTGTTTAGCTGAACATAGTCGACACATATTCGGATTTCTCCAGAGGGCTTTGGAACGTATACAGCAGGAGCACACCATGGGCTAGTACTGGGTTGTATAATGCCCTCTTAGGCCATCTCCTGGAGCTGTTGGTGAACTCGCTCAGAGTAGTGAAATGGGATTGGGCGGGGTGGAACTTTGATGGGAAGTGCATTGCCTGTGTCGATAACGTGCTCTGTGGTGTTTGTGCAACCCAATTCAGGTGAAAATAGGGATTTGAATTCCTCAAGTGTGGCGTTTAGGGCAGGGTGTATGTCAGTGGGCATGTCCACTGTTGTATGCTGGTCTGTTTGCATGGTATGGGGATTGCTTGAGGGCATTCATCATCAACAGTGATCGTGTGTAGGGGTTGGGGCATTGTGTGTGGGGGGTGTCCCCAAGCAGGTTGCAACTGCAAGACCTCTTCAGGATTTTGACTGCGATGGTATGTGCATTGTTGAAAGTCAAGCACATAGCCGTGTCTCATCAAAAAATCACAGCCAAGGATTACTGGGGTGGATAGATGGTCTACGACTACAAATTTGTGTTTGGCAGAAAACTTTCCCAGGCTGATTGTCATAATAGCTACTCCACGAGGTGTAATATCTCCCCCATCTGCATTGACCAGTCTGACTGTGTGTATGGGTTCAATCACTGTACGATAAACATGAGGCTTTGAGATAACTGAACAAGAGGCCCCCGAGTCCAGCAATATTGCTGTTCTTCGATCATTGAGCAAGCTATGCGTATGTGCTGCTCTATTAGTGTATGCATTGTGTGTGATTGTAGGGACATAATGCATAGGTGCGTTTGTGTGTGGTGCATGCATAGTTGTGTGAGCACTCACCGGCCTCCGGGGATGCCCCCTGCTCGAGGGATCTGGGCACCCCCCAGTCCATTTCCCTGATTCTGACAGTCCCTAGCCACATGTCCTGTCATTCCACAGTTAAAACACTGGATCGTTCTTCTTGAGTAGCAGTTCCGAGCCAAGTGTCCAAGTCTACCACAAATGAAACACCGTCTGGGTGGTTGTCTGGGAGGTTGAGTGGGTTTGGTCAAGTGGCTGCTGAGTGCAGCTAACTGTTCAGTCATTTGTAGTAGTGACTGCTCCACTTTGTCCAAGCGGTCCCCTTCTTCACTTCTTATGGAGCTGACGGGATTGGTGTTGTTGTTCCGGCTGTATATGAGTTGGAGCTCTCGTGCCTTGGCGATGGTGGCAGAATAGGTGACTTGAGGCTGAAGCTTTAATTGGAATGCCACGTTGTCAGGCAATGAATTAATCAGATGAAAACGCAACTCCGCCCCGCGAGTGTTGGACGGAAGTCCAGGTGAGGCCTGGTCCAGCAACTTTTCTAGGTCTCTGGCCAGCTCATCAATACTCTCCACTCCTTCGCGAAGACGTCTATGGGATAAATGGTCTCGGGCAGCCAGCCGGTGTTCGTCAGTGTCGGGGTCCAGCCGGTCGAGGATGGCCTTCTTTAATTTGGCGTAAGTTTACTTATCAGCATCGCTGAGCGACTCGTAAACTGCCCACGATCGACCTCGGAGAAGTGTCGGAAGACGTAGTAGTTGTTTCGCAGCATCCCACTCGTTGGCAGCAGCGCAAAGTTCAAATCTTCTAAACCACGATCTCGCATCATCGTACTGCAGAGGCTCAGGGAGACAAATACTACTCACAGCCATCTTGTCCCGGGTTTCAGCACCAATGTAAACTTCACAACTAACGATGACATAAGGACTTCTTAACAACAGAGACACACGCGGTCACACATACAATCTCACGTGATTCGGGGAGCAACTATTAGAATACAACAACTATGTGTGTCAGTGATGCTATTACACTACCAACCCTATTACTACCACCTGTGATATTATTACCCACTCGAAAAAAGTTACTCAAAACAGGACAAATTTTGGGTATCAGAAATGTATACACCCACTCAGTGATAGCTAGTGAACAGATGAACAATTGGTACAAATTTTGTTTGCACAGCTGTAGGCACTGGGAAGTTATTACACAATGATTTCTTAAAATCGCCATATCTCCTAACAAAGCTTTGTGCATCGAAGCCTTGTTTTGTCAAATTCAGTCACATATATACTTGCTTGTTTGATTACCTTTCATAATATTATTATGCATGGTTTATAATGTGAAAAAAGGGTCACCTGAACACATCCCACAACAATCAATTACTGAAATAGCAAAGTAGCCGTTACGCTTCATTTTCAGTCCGTTCCATAGTGACTCAAATGATTCTAGGAGAAGGACCTCTGAAGTGCTTTATCCTACAGCAACACTTTGGCATGGCTTTATTGCTGTACCCTATCCTTTTCTCTATCACAATCGATGACCATGTGTATCCATGGAGGTACCCCAAGTGGAACCAAGTGGACATTATTTTATTCGTTAAGACTACAAAGCACAAGTGCTGAAGGTTTTACTGGCTGATTCCTCCAATGAATTAAATTCCTTTACACAACCTACATTTCATCTGTTCACTACTTTCCATTACTCTCACCAATGTGTACAGGGAAGCTTCCTCATTTATTGATGATGAGTGTTTATTGTCTGAAAGAGCGGATGATTCAGGGGATCCCTTGGCTATGGTTATGTATATGCTCTCTCCACTGCATGTACCTCTCTTACAGAAGTTAGATGGCATAGCCAACCAAACATGGTTTGCTGATAATGCTGCTACTGCTGCTACTGCTGGCTTCCTTGCTGATTTGCTGGCTTGTTGGATGCAGGAAGCAGTCATCTATGTATGCCTTGGGTCCTGGTTATGGATATTATGTGTGTCTTTATTTATTGTGCACCCTCTGTTTGAGGATTAATGCACACAATATAATGTTTGCTGTTAAGAAGAATTGCTATGAAGCTGGTCATACATTGTTTGAGAGCACTTCCCTCCATATCACCACTGAGGGTCGCCCTTACTTGGGTGCTCCTTTTGGGCTCTTCTGAATTTAATTCTACTTTTCTTAAAGCAAAGGTGTCCCAGTGGCAGACTATCACCAGCTTTCTCAAGCCAGCCACATGCTGCATTTTCATAGCTTTTCTTTCTACTGGACATTTATATCTAGGACTGTGAGTGACCTGTCCTCTTTTTTAATTCCCCTTGAAGAGGTCGTATGTTTACATCTGCAGCCCAAGCTTTGTCTTGATTCTCCCAACAACTCAAAGTGGGCAATCTTAGCCTTGCCCATTCGGCTAAGGGGATTTATAACATTTGATCCTTGTAATATTTTCAGGAGAGCTGCCATTTCTCAGTCTCTATCACATCACCCCTAGCTTCGGCCATTGTGAACCAGATTTCTTTTGATTCCACCATTTTTCATCAACAGCGTACTCTCAAGCAAAAGGCTCTATCTGTCAAACACCAGAATTTTTCTGACAGTTTCTCCGCTTTTTCCTCTTCCCAGTTTGTCTTCTGGTCACTAGTTGTCTCTGAAACTTGCTGGTGAGAAAGAGGCTTCCTCTTGGCCATCCACCTTGCCCTTGGAATGCCATGGTTTTTCTCTCCACAAGAGTGGTTTTTATGACACATTATGGCTCTTCGATATTGTTGGTCTCCTCAGAATCTTCCTTCAAGTTGTGCCTGTGGTAGATAAAACAGTGCTCTCAGCTGTCTGAATGGAGCTATCCCTACTATCCACCACAATGACACCCAGGATCTAGTTGCTCAGTTGATGTCAGGGATTTGTCATGATGTGTCCATCAAGCCTTCACTTTTTACTATAACAATGTTAATGAAAAACAAGAAACAACAATAAAAATACACATGATGGAAGCACCTGACCCTCAGATGCTGCAAGGTCAAGTGCTCCAATAGTCACTGGGCTGCCACAATGAGACCTGGCTCTGGTTACGGCTAACATCAGTGAAGAAAACTGGTGGAGCATCTATTCCAGGACACTACACTACTATAGCTCTGTTCTTTCTTAGCAGCTAGCAAGCAGAGATGCCAACCCCTTGTAAGTACTAAGCAGTAGTGGCCGCACCTCCCAAAAGTAGAGAATACCAATGGCAATGTGGTGAAAGAGCCCATTTCAACATCCCTTACACACTGCTCATACTTATGCTGTTTGTCGGACTCAAACTTTTTAGGCCACTCTAAGAAGATTCCTTGCTTTCCACTTCATTGACCTCAAAAATACATGCGGGCGGGTGGTTCATTATCCATTATTCATTAAACTTATTTTAGAAATTCATAACTAACTTACAGCAAGTATACCCCCCGTGTTCTTCCTATAAACGCTTGGCATTCTGCAGGTGAAGACACCTTATTGCAGACTAATTGAGTAACGAGTTGGTTACACTGTTGTAAGGGGTTCTCGTTCCTCCTCACTCCTCAGTCTGGTCAACATGAAAAGGGTCACGTTCCAGCTTCAGTAGGCTTAGACCCAGAAGAGACACTTCAGAGCTGTATAAACCCCAAGATTGTGTTTGAAGTCTTAGTTAATTAATATTTATTTTCATGGTGTGTTTTGTTGTACCAACATAGAGCTTCAACATTATGGTGTAAGTGGTAACATCATGAACTGGATTACTGACTTTTTGGGCAGCCATACTCAGCATGTGGTATGTGGTGATGTCACCTCTAAACCTATAAATGTAACTAGTGGCGTACCTCAGGGAAGTGTGTTGGGACCATTATTATTTTTAGCATATATTACTGATATCACCACCAATTTATCATCTTCCTGTCGTTTATTCGCTGATGATTGTATTTTGTACAGAAAGATTGATACACCGGATGATGCTAAAATACTTCAAGAAGACTTTGAGAAAACTGGAAATATGGGAAGAGATCTGGGGGATGAAATTCAATATAGAGAAATGCATGATATTAACAATCGCATTAAAACATAATCCTTACATTACAGAATACACCCTCCATGGCAAAAAACTGAATCCTGTTGTAAATGCTAAATACTTGGGTATCAATTTTGATAGCAAGCTTATATTCAACCATCATGTGGACACTGTTTGCCAAAAAGCTAATAACACTTTAGCATTCTTACGAAGAAATCTGAAACACTGTCACCAAAGAGTTATAAGCTAGATGCCTACAAGATATTTGTTTTATCAATTTTAAACTATGCTGCGACAGTTTGGTCCCCACACATGAAATACTACAATAATAAACTAGAAGTTGTTCAGAAGCATGCTGCTCGTTTTATTGTGTCAGATTAACCCAGATTAAGTAGTATATCACATATCCTAAATTCACTAAAGTTAAAATCCATAGTGTACCACCATGCAAGGCTCGTCTCTTGATGTTCTACAAGATTGTCAATCACCTAGTAGAGCTTCCAATCCCCAGTTATATTGTACATTCTACAAGATGTTTATGAGGAAACCAGGGTAAATTCATCAAACCATCTGCTACTGTTGATGCATACAAATTTAGTTTTTACCCAAGATCAATTACCCTATGGAATCAAATACCGATCAATGATATATTTTTTCCTAAATGATTTTGATAGTATTCTTCAATCAACACTGACGCATTCAATGAAAAACAGTAATTAACAGTCTAAAGACATTGTTTTTATACTCAAATTTATGAGTTTTACAATCATAAATATATATATAGAGAGAGAAGAGAATAAACATCTTAATGATTAAGGGGGCATCTCCAAACTAATTTTGGTACGCTTAACGTCGATAATGACGCTAACTTCAGACCCCCTCCCCCATCCGTAACGTCACACTATGAAAACAATGTATTGGCAATAGAAGCACAAAACGTTATATTCTTTACCTGAAAACATAGTCTACAAACAGTATATATAGCTGTTTAATCACGTCACTTTCTCTGTTCTATAGCTGTTTACACTATAACTGCTTTAATAATAGAACAGCACAGTGTTTCACTAGTCAGGTTGAACAATTCAAACACCCCACCAAATATTGTGTTAATGGGGGATTTCAATTTTCCAAGTATCACATGACACAATGGTTATGGTAACATTGCTACCACCCCCACTTATGGAAATGCTCTAAATAACATGTTTTTGGATGTAATAAACGATAACAGTCTTGAACAATTTGTGCACTTGCCAACCCGCTTAGAGAATACATTAGATCTTGTTTTCTGTACTTATCCAAAAATTGTTAACATTTCTACTGTTCCTGGTATCTCAGATCATGATGCGTTAACATTCCATCTTGATATAAACAAGCATGCAACTCCAAGTACAAAGCAACACAAAATTGCTTTGTATCACAAAGGAAACATCGACCTAATTAAAAGAGATCTAACAACTTTTGTAAATACATTCTTATCAAGTGACCCACATTCCTGACCAGTTGAACAACTTTGGCAAGAATTCAAGCAAGCAATCCATGAAGCTGTCTCTAACCATGTTCCTCACAAAGTGAAGCGTTCACGCAACAGTTTACCTTGGATTAATAGGCAAATAAAGAAAGATATGAAAGCACGCAAAAAACTATACAACAAGGCTAAGAGAAGCAAATTAAAGTCCGATTGGAAAGCTTATCGTGATGCCAAGAACCTAGTCAACTGCAGATTGAAAGAGGCACACAACAATTATTATGCCAGACTATTTGATAGTTCATTCAGTGGGAATCGCCGCCAATTTTGGAAGTATGTAAGGGCCAAACGACAGGATAAACACGATATTCCCACCCTACTTGTTAATGGAAAACCTGTTAATAGTTCAAAAGACAAAGCAAAAGCTCTGAATAATCATTTCCAGTCTGTATTCACAAAAGAAAACCTATCAACAATACCTACAATAAGTAATACTATTGATGCTATACCTGACATGCCTACTTTCTCCATCTCACAGTCTGGGATACAACAACTACTTTCAACACTTGACGAACAAAAGTCTAGTGGACCTGACCTTATTTCACCATACGTACTAAAACATTGTGCTAATGAAATTGCTCCAATTTTACAAGTGATCTTTACCCAGTCTTTGTCTACCAGCTCATTACCGAGTGATTGGCTATCAGCTAACATTTGTCCTGTGTATAAAAAGGGTGACCGCAGTAATGCCATCAATTATCGACCGATATCGTTAACATTTATTTGTGCTAAGACTATGGAACACATTATTTACCACTCCATTATGAACCATCTTAACCAACATAACGTTTTAATTGAAAATCAACATGGCTTTCGATCACAGCACTCCTGTGTCACTCAACTCAACACTTTGACTGAAGACATATCCTATGCTCTTGACCATCAAAAGCAAACTGATATAATCCTCCTAGACTTTTCTAAAGCATTTGATACAGTTCCACATCAACGACTTCTGACTAAATTAAGGCATTATGGAATTAGCAACAGTACTCTTGCATGGATTGAATCCTGGCTCACTAGACGTTCACAATGTGTAGTTTTGGATGGTGAAACCTCAAACCCTGTACCTGTTTTGTCAGGAGTCCCTCAAGGAACTGTCCTGGGTCCCCTGATGTTTTTACTGTATATAAACGACATAGCAAATGATATTGATTCTCCTCTTCGGATGTTCGCAGATGATTGTTTACTTTATAGAATAATCAATAGCAGAGAAGACACCATCCAGCTCCAACAAGATCTGAACAAGTTATCTGAATGGGCTAACACCTGGCAACTGAACTTTAATGTCATCAAATGTGCTGTAGTGCAATGCACAAGGAATACTTCACCCATCACACATAATTACATACTGAACGGCCATATATTAGAAACATCTGAGCAACACTCTTATCTGGTCATCTTAATTAACCAGTCATTATCCTGGTCTTCACACATATCTACCATAGCAGCCAAGGTGACAAAAACCCTCAACGTTTTGAAACGTAATCTTAATAGTTGCTCACAAAGAGTTTAGAAATCTGCATACATCACGATGGTGAGGCCACAAATGGAATATGCATCAGATGTGTGGGATCCATACTACAATTTACAAATTCAGCAATTAGAGAAGGTACAACGTCGTGCAGCCAGATGGATTTATAGCGACTTAGCTCAGTTTCAGCAATGTTAAACGAATTATCCCTGCCATCTCTTGAGACTCGTCGCAAGATATCTAGATTACAAGTCCTGCACAAGGCACTCCATCACCAGCTTGCCATCTGCATACCATCATATTACTTACCATCAACGAGAGAAACTAGATCATACCATCCATTGCATCTCATAATTCCATCATCATCCACCAGATCATATCAGAGTAGCTACTTCTCAAGAACTATTAAAGAATTGAACACCTTGCCTGTTAACATCATTGAAACATCTGATTCAGATTCATTCACATCACTTTTACAATCATATTACCACACTAGTACCAGCTTGTAACTAGTTGAACAATTGGCTTACTGTATGTTAAGTTAGAACGTTTTTTTTGTTTTTTTTCCTGAGCATACCAGCAGGGCTGACTGCTCAGTACAAATAATAAATAAATAAATTTTTTTTCTCCCGGGCTGGATGTACTGCCCTTGCCTACCACCCTCAGCACCAAGGAGCAAGTGTGCTGGACAACTGAAAGGGGGACAACTAAAAGTCCCTAGGGCCAGTAATATGGCCCATTTTCGGGGAAGCATTGTTGGAACGATGAAGGATGGATCGTGTTCCCCGGATGCACATTGTAGCAGAACGAAGCAATGAAAATGACTGTGTGCAGCGAATCCACGCCAGAGTACCACTATAAGATGTTGAGCTGTGGCGAGAAAGCATGTCGGCCAGACGACGATAGAATTTTAGTGCTTCTCCTCCCATTCCACCGGTTGTGGAAAATACTAAAGGGGTAAAGGATACCTGTTCCACCTCCCGGACACGTTCGCCATACCCTCGTTTCTTCTGTAATTCATGACGGCGATATACAGATGGTATGCTGTAGTTACGGTAACTTGGTGCATTAGGGTGAAACACCCTTACGTCAAGAAAGGCACTTTGTCGCCGTCCCCAGAAACCGCGTGGATGAATATCTGCCCTGGCATCATCCTGTCGGTTCGCAGACTTGGGAGTGATTACTTCACCACTGAGAGGCTGTAAGGGAGGCTCAGTAGCAACATCTGAACACACCCTTGACAATAAACCTGCCGTGATGTCACGCAAGTCATTGTGTCGCACAAAGGTTAGAAAAGGAAGCATGCCTATGTCACCCCAATATTTAAAAAAGGTTCCAAAGTTCACCCAGGCAACTACCGTCCTATCTCACTCACTTCAGTAGTTTGTAAAACAATGGAGCATATCATCGTGAGTCAAATTATGAAGCATTTGGAGGACCACAATATTCTTTCAGACAACCAGTTTGGATTTAGATCAAAACATTCCTGTGAGACTCAACTACTCATTACTGTTAATGACATTGCAAAAGATATTGACAGGAACCTGCAAGTTGATGCTGCTATATTAGACTTTTCTAAAGCGTTCGACCGAGTAGCTCATTCTAGACTTCTCTACAAATTAAATTACTATGGTATAAGAGGAACTGTCTTACAGTGGCTAGAGTCCTTCCTTCATGGTCGTACCCAACAGGTTGTAGTAGAAGGCTCTAGATCTTCTACATGTCAAGTTACATCTGGTGTTCCACAAGGTTCCGTACTTGGTCCTGTGTTGTTCCTAATTTACATTAACGATATTGTAACAAACATCAAGAGTGAAATTAGATTATTTGCTGACGACATTCTACTCTTTAAAACTATAGCTACACCCAACGATCACAGAATACTACAAAATGACTTAGATTCCTTAACACAATGGGCTAGCAACTGGCTGATGGAATTTAACATTCCCAAATGCAATATTTTACAATTTACAACCCACCACAGTAAAAGCACTTTTACATATAAAATGTCTAATATTCCATTGAATATTGTATCAGAGCACACCTATCTTGGTATCCGCCTCCATCATACACTATCATGGGAACCTCATGTTAACTATATTTGTGGAAAGGCAAACCGTCTTCTTGGATTTCTGAAAAGGAATTTATATAATGCCCCAATACAAATCAAAGAACACTTATACAAACAATTATTGTTACCTTCTATTGAATACTGCTCAGCTATCTGGGATCCTTATCACCAAACAACAGTTAGCAAATTAGAAATGATCCAACACCGAGCTGCAAGATTTGTTCTTAATAAACCATGGCACAGATCCAGTCAACAACACAGTATTACAGATATGCTTAATTACCTTCAATGGCCAAGTTTAAAAAGTAGGAGAAGAAATGCTAGACTTATATTATTATTCAAGATTGTAAGAAACTTACTGGTGCTACCAAACCATTGTTTACCCCAGCCAACCCCTGTATCATATACTCGTGCCAATAATCCCCTCAAATTTGCACAGCTGCAATCCAGAATTGATTTATATAAGTATTCTTTTCTGCCAAGAACAATTATTGATTGGAATAACTTGAAAATTGACAACATCAACACAATTAACCTTGACACTTTTAAGAACATTATAGATAAGCTAAACAATTTGTGATTTGTAATGCACATTAGCGTGTTGCCCCTGGTGGGCTTTGCTAATTAATAATAATAAGGTTAAGCCCCCATGTTGACAGACCATGGCATGGTCGATAGTAAAAGAAGCCCCACAGACACAGTGACTGGGAACATTCAGTAACTTCTATCCGTAGCGCAGATGGACAGCATCCCAGAACTCTTGTTTGTTCAGATGGAAGCCCTGCTCCTGTAATGGCAGGGCCAGTAACCAGGAAGATGCACTGGGTTCACTGTTCAAATCAACCGCCCTTTGAAGTTGGGAAGAAAGATGATCTCTTACATGCATTGCGAGTTCTTTGGAAGTTCTTCGCCGATTAAGATGAACCTGGGTCTTTACACAACGAACATCAGGGGGCCAAGCACAAACTGACTGCTTGATAATCAGATCTTTCAGGGAGGCAGTAATCAGTAGTGATGCATCAAACTGAGAATCAGAAACCTTCGTGGGATTTATAAGCCCTAAACCACCAAAACGGCAAGGAAGGGAGAGCAGGTCCCATTCATCAGCAGAGCAACCAGGGTGTCCAGAAATAAAAGGAAGAAGTTGCAATCGTATGGCATCCTCTAGTGGTTTTAAAAAAGAGCTTATATCCGGGACTGTTCTCATCAAATAAACCCATCGTCCAATCAATCCATGAGTGAAGGCACTATAAGCAGCATGTGGACGACTGTTTGCAATCCCAACCAAGGCAGAAACCTCAGAGACCCAGGACTGCACTTTGTCAGCCACGTATTCTTCTGCGCACTCTCTTGATCCCAGCACAGCACCAAGATATCTTTGGCCACGAGCAGTTATCTGAATGTTGGTATCAGCAAAAAGCTTTTGTGCTCGAGTGAGGTGTTCTGGCTTGACAATTAGAATAGTTTTAACAGCATATGTAAAATAGCCATAGGCTGGGCCATAAGATGAAAGTTGCCGCCACCAAGTCAGCAGTGAAGAGAGTGAACCAACAGCACTGGCATCATCAGCAAACCAAACCTGAGATACATCAGGCACTTCAGTACGTAAATGACGAATCAAAGGAACCATAGCCAGTGCATACATGCCCATTGCAAGGGGGTCACCTTGCGTTGTGCCCTCAGTAGACGAAATTTCACCTTCACCAACAACAAAAAGATGGACTGGGGCATGATAAGTATTCTGCAGGATGGTAGAAAATGATGGACAAATCTTGGAAATATTGTGAAGTGCAGCTTGACGATTGACACAGTTAAATGCATTAGTAGCATCAACAAGAAAAGCAGCTTCACTTGTGGCAGCCCCAAACAATTCCTTCATTGCATGAACTGCTGCTTCAGAACCTGCCTCATGACCAGCACAAGTCTGCAGGGAGCCAGCAGCTGATGCAATATCATCACCAATGGCATAGAGGGCTGCCTTTGACACAATCCGACGGGGCACATCCCCAATGCCAATTGGACGGGCCCTGGACACTTATCCAATGGAATTAGTCTACAGGACAGGAAGGGAATTAGAATCGAAGGCACAAGGTGAGCAGTGCATAGGCGACGAGCAACAGAAGCCAGGGCTTCACATAGTCCAACAGAGGCCTCGCCAAAAGATGTACACATACGTCGCCATGCATACTACATAGGCACCAACACCAGATGGACCAGCTGCTCCATGAGTATTAAGAGAAGCTTTCTTGATTAGATCACCAGTTATACAATCAAAAATGATGGGGTCATAATGCTGAGTTTCACTAGACGAATCAAGTAATCTTGATGGCTGGCTGGAATAGCAGCTGGATGTTTCTCCATCAAAATTTCTCTAACAGTACGAAAAAGTTGTTTGCCTGAGGAATCAGAACCAGAGGGGATTGATGAATCCAGTGACAACACACCACCCTTAGATTTCTCAGAGGGAAGGCGTAGTGCCATACTCACTTTTCCGTCAGACATCAAATGATCAAACACGCATGAAGGATCTTTAGGTTCATTCCTAGATGACAGTCCACGGTTTAGATGATCCTGTATACAGCGACCCTCTTTAATCAGAGCATCAAAGGAACCTTGGTTCCACAATTCCAATCTGCAAAGAAGGTGGGCAGAATGATCCTTAGCTTTACTTTGTTTGTATGGCTTTTGTAACAGCAAGGGCTGCAACACTGAACAGGCCATCAAGGCAATAGAGCTTAGAACTGTGTCCTCAGCAAAAGCTTGATATAGTCTAGCAAGTTCCTTAATAAAGTGCTTGCCTGCTTTCCATATGGTATGAGAAAAATATTTGGTCTCCAATGAAGGACCTCATCATATGCAGATATCAAAAAGTCACAGACTTGTTCACCAGTAACAATATTATTCCACAGGAAGTCAATACACAGCTTAAATTGATCAGTTGAATCCTGAACAAAAAAAGAGTCCTGACCAATAGTATCCATATTGGAACGAGGAGGGGCAGAGTTTTCAATACAAAAAGGACAAATAAAGTTCTCATGAGAAGCACACAGTCGCTGACCATCAGACGGCGACAACCCTAAACAATCATAGTGATACCTCCGTATACTACATCCCTCACTCTGCTGATCACAAAATAGCATGAGTCGACCATCATCTCGACCACCACAGCAACACCAAATGTCACCAGACTCAGAATCGCTTGTGTCAATCGAGGGAAATTCATCCGCAGATAAAGCAGCCTCGCGTGCACGGATACGGGCACTCCGACGTGGCATGTTTTTTTTGTTTTTTATAGAAACAACAAATTAAACATACAAAGAAAGGAGAGAAAAAAATAATTCAATAAGTTACTTCTTAATTAATGGGAGTCTTGACTATACTTGAATGAGGTCAATTGGTGCTGATCCTAAAGAGTGGCCAAAGGAGCCCTTTGAGGATCTAGAACCCCGAAGACACCTAATTGCTGACCTCAAAAGTGAAAAGGACAAGCAGCACCGGATCCACCCCATTACAGCAGCATAATTTGAATCCCATTTATCTGATAGCAAGGAAGCAAGGCGTTTGTAAAACATGGTTGCTTCGTTAGCCATTCCTCCTGTGGCTGAAAAGATTAAAGCAGTAAAGGAACTCTGTTCAACTTCACGTATGCGAGCTTCGTATGAACGCTTCTTACACAATTCGTGTTTTCTGTAAATGGCACTGGCACTGGTGGTACGATTACTAGGAGCGTGTGGGTTAAAGACTTTAACATCAATATAAGTTTTCTCACAACGGCCACCCCAAAAACCATTGGCCGAAATTTCAAGTCGAGCACCATCTTTGATGTTTGATGAGGCTAAGGTGAACTGCTCATCAGTAATAGGTTGTAAATGTGGTTCAACATCCACCTCATGGCAGACCTCAGTAAGTAAGCTTGCTGTTAAGTCACGGATCTCGTTGTGACGGATAGAAGGGAAGCCACCCTTGGGATAAGTAAAGGAATGTTCAACAGTGAACTTAGTTCCACAGACGCAATGTTGAGGAAGCCTGGCTGGATCACATCCATATCTAAGCGTAACAGCGTCGTGGAATGCAGTTTTGTGAAGAGAAAAATTGTACTCCTGCAAAGGCAGAACAGATAACCAATTTGAAGCTCCCTTTTCAGAAGCTAGTTCAATTGATCTCTTTAGACTAGTTGTAGCCCCTTCTAGTAAAGATGCTTTGTTAGAAGATGTCATGGAAAATTTCATGCGATATATTTCACTTTTTATTAAAAGCTGTTCACCACGAATATCACTTGAGAAAGTGCTGGTTTGAGATAACAGAAGGGATTGCAGAGGCTTGGTAACTTTGTTAGAGGCAGTAAACTCAAAAGCACACATTCTGATAGGGTTGATAATACCCATACCGCCAATCCTAGTGGGAAGAGCCAAAAAGTCTCTATCTAAATCACTGGGTGGTAGATGGCCAGTTACTGCAGGAATGAAGCTGTGTCTAATACAATCCTCAAGTGGGTGAAAAGATCATCGACATTAGGTATAGTACGAGCAACAAATAGCCATTTACTGACTAGTCCATGTGTAAAGGCAGAGTAAGCCGCATGGGGCTGGGTGATGGCAAAAGATGATAACAACTTTAATTCACTAATCCAAGTGGTGATTTTATTAGAAACATACTGTGCAACAAAAGCAGTAGATCCTATAGCAGCTCCGAGATGAAGCCGTCCGTCTTTGGTTACATTGACACAAGCATTGGCAAAAAGCAATTGAGCATGATTCAGGTGCTGTTCTTTGCAACAAGCCAAGTCTTAGATGCATTAGGAAAGTAGCCAAAATGTGTGAAAGCTGGTCCCACCACAGACGCAGATGTGAAACTTCACCACAAGCACTTGCATCATCTGCATACCATGCCTGAGTGACATTGTTCGGTAATCTACGAATAAGAGGTATTGTAGACAAGGCGTAAAAAGGCATATAGCAAGGGCGTCCCCTTGAGTAGTCCCTTCGTTGGAATAAATAACATCACCATCAACATATAATGGTGCTGGAAAACGATATGTGTTGATTAGAATGGTCGAAAAAACAGGGCATGTATACTGGATGTTTTGCAGTGCTACTGACATGTTTGAGTTCTCGATATAACGCCCACTGCAAATCCATTGAGCACAGGAGACAAAGCAGCCACTACACATCCACCGTGATATATACCTTTGTTATAACCGTCCACAGTCCAAAGAAGTATCTGTCAACAGAAAGGAAGGAGAAAGACCACAAGAACTCCTCAAGGGTACATAAAAATTACGTAGTGGCTATTCGTCCGGTTCCGGACGTCCGGCTCGGTCCACGTGATCCGGTTTTTAACATACAATACGGCTTTAGTATACCTGAACTACAGTATCCTGAACTTGATGGTGTTGACGGAATCTGATGTGTCCTGTTTTACAATTGGCGAAAGGTTCGCGACTTTTTCTGAATTAGAACAAAAAATCACAGATACGAGAAGGGGACTGGTTTGCGCAATTCTGAGAGATAGCTAGCAGAAAGATTGAAGCTGCTATAGAAAGAGAGCAACCGACTCGGAGAGAAACCCACAAGACTTTCAAGGAAGAGATAGTATATTCAGACTGTTTTAGCTGTATTCATGGAGGAAAGACATTTAAAAGTAAAACTGAAGGAAAAAGACCCAATCAGTGGTAAGCTTGATGTGGTTGTTGGCCTAGCCTACGTGTGTGAGTGTGTGTGTGTGTGTGTGTGTGAGAGAGAGAGAGAGTATAACTCTGTTCTGCCATGACCACGTCCTGGACCAGTGTTGGGCAAGTTACTTTGTAAAAGTAACTAGTTACATATTACATATTACTTGCAACCGAACTATTTAGTTACAGTTACGTATTACCCAAAAAATAAAGTAACTATAATAATATTACATATTATATTACTTTGTGTCCACAGCTTTAAGCTGTCATGTGTGAAACTACCTCCTTATCACGTGCCATGATGGCGTTGTTGGGCAATGTGCAAATCTTGGTTATAGGTAAGAAGCTGGTGAATAAGCTTCATTCAGTAGACTTCATTACTTCGTTGTGGCTAGGCATTACTCAGTGGATTGCTAACGAGATTAGTAACTTCGTTACTTGTAGTAATAATATTACATAATATTAGACTTGTTACACTAACTATATTACTTAGGTAACGTGTTACATTTGTTAGTAAAGTAACTTGAGTTATATTACCTGTTTTTATAGCATATTTCGTTATATTACTTAGTTACCACAAAAGTAATAATAATACGTAACGTGTTACATAAGTAGTGCATTACTCCCAACACTGACCACGTCATAGGGCTGCATGACTGGCATTGGCTACCTAAGTAATACAGCTTCTCAAAACACATTGTAATTTATTAATGTCTGGATGACATGTAACAGCACACAGTAGATTTATACAATATCAATAAACGTTGGTCATATAAGCACATGCACAACTGATCACAATTTTCTCAGTGAGTGAGTGTGTATTCCTTAATCCTTCAATATGGCCTGTCTCTGCAATCATAGGCTGTTGGGGTAGTTTTTTTAGCTTTCAAAGCAAGTGTATTATTTTAACGTTATTTTCTTGCTCTCATCATCCAGATGACGTTGTTGAGGAAGACGAGCAAATTCCACCTGAAGTATACAGCACATTGTACAGTTAATTTAGGGTAGCATGGACATTAATTTTAAGTATATGTATAGCAACTTCTCTTTGTCACAAAAAAATTGAAATTGTAAATTATTTTGGATAGAGGCATAACCTGTACATCCAAATCATACACATAATTAAGTAGCTATACCCATTAAAAATCATACATTATATTACTATAGTGTCTGTCCAGCAGATTCTAGGGGAGTTGGAGTCAATAACTGATTGGGGTAAAGAATTCTAATCATTAATCACTCTAACTGAAAAGAAAGATGATCTTGATTCTTGACAAGCAATTTGTATGTGCGTGGCTTGAATAAGTTCATGTTGTGCCCTCTTGTTGTTGTGATTGTGGAGAATGACAAAAACCTCTTTGTATTTGTTATAGAAATTGTTGATCATTTGGTACAAAAATAGCAGATCTCCTCTGAGCCTTCCGTACTGTAAAGATGGTAAATTTAAATAGTGCAATCCATCATATTAAGACAAATCACAACAGGTGGTAATCATTCTAGTGGCTCTTCATTGTATAGCTTCTATCTTATGTTTATCCATGATGTAATATGGCCCCCAAATTGCATTGTTAAACTCAAGCAGTGGACGGACTAGGGATTTGGCATATCATCCAAGTCCATACATTCAAATACTTTAGAAATAAGACTTAAATTACAGTTAGCCTTCTTTGCAGTAAAATCTGTGTGAATGCAGAACTTTAGTTTAGAATCCACGTAAATTACCACTGATACAAAATAGTGCTAAAAGAACCAATGGGCTCAAGTTTATACTGTATTAAAATATACAAAACACTATCCTATAGTCATCTCAATGCCAGCTTTTCACAAGTTATACATAACTGCATCATCACATTTGCACATAAGAAATTGGTACATGTCTATAATTATGTATATAAACATATTCAATTAATCAGCAAATATTGTACCTTCTTTAGTGCATGGTTGTGATCAGTGTTAAATAAAAGTTACAACAAGGTGAGATATCCTCTGAAGCACCGTTTCACTTTAGTCAATGATTTTAACTTAAGTTCCCTGGCTCGTGATAAGCACCTCATACAGGCTTTTCCTCCAGTGTTCACCCTCCAGTGCCTAACTGGTAAAGCAGATTAAAAAAACATAAAAAACGGAGTTTAATTTTTTCAACTAAAACACCTTTCCTATTCACAACACACACATATAATTCACACAAATTGTCAAAATTATGTCATATAACTTATACCAGGTTCTTCCCTATAGAGCTAACCAGCATGTGCCATATTTTAAGTTTCTAGCTGCAGCTTATTTATTTATTAGCAAAACCCTTAGGGGTAACATGCTAATGTACAAGCAAAGTAATAATAATTATAATTATGTAAATAAGTACAACTTAAATATTTTTATGTCAACTTCATGTAGATCAGGGTAGGGTAGAGAATTCCGTTCAATAGTTGTCTTGGGGGGGAAAGAGTTATGGTAAATTTCTGTGCTGGGTTGGTAGTGAGAGAATTTTAGGTGATGATTAGTTCTAGTGTTTGTAGAAGATGGTGACAGCAGGTAGTAGTACAATGGAATAATACTCTATTGATCCTGTTCAACTGGTGCACTATCAATTATTAGTTGGACACAGTAAGTGCTACACACTAGGATATCAATCTCCACTTCCACCTCCGTCCCATAGGTGGCATCCCTCACCTAATCAAGGGATGCTATAGTAACCAATCCACAAGCTTTGAATTTAGGCCTAGTAATTAGAGAACCTCTAGGAAGGTGGATGAGCTGCATGTGGATGATAGCTGGGAATTACGGAAGCAGATACTTCTCCTCGTGAGAGGTGTGCATAAAGCAACTCAACTTTGAGGCCTATGATGCCTGGTATCAATCACTAAAACAGGGATATGGGGTGGTGCCATTAGACACGATGAAGTGGTGTGTTACCAGCCCATGACATGGACGTAGCAGTATGGAGCCATACATACAGGCTCCTTCACACACACACACACACACACACACACACACACACACACACACACACACACACACACACACACACACACACACACACACACACACACACACACACACACACACACACACACACACACACACACACACACACACCACAGAGGCTCCTTGAACCTTCTTCACCTGTAACAAATACTAAATACTAATACACACCCACACAGAGAGAGGCAGCAATCACATATCAACTGAGCTTACTGCTGATTAATTGGGTATCATTTCTCTGTGAATGCAGCTAAATACTTGTGGGTTAGCTACTCTCTTTCTAACAGCTTCAATCTCGCACAAACCCGGCCTTCTCGTATATGTTAATTTTTTCTTCTAATTAGGAAAAATCGCGAACCTATCGCCAGCAGGACACATAATCATAGGATTCCATCTGCATCTTCCCACCAGATCGCACACAAGTTCAGGATAGTTCAAGTATACTAATTCCGTATTATGTTAAAAGAGGATCACGTGATCCGAGCCGGACGAATAGCGTGGTGAAATTGGCGTCCGGAACCGGACGAATAGCCACTACGTAAAAATTAATAACGTCATGGACTGAACCCCCTCCCCCTAACGTCATTATGACGTTAAGCGTACCAAAATCAGTTTGGAGATGCCCCCCTAAGACACATCTTTCGTCTGACCGGACGTATTCGACGGTCAATAAGTGATTTGAGACGCTGTGGTTCCAACCAACTTACGACTGCTGTGCGTTTACACAACAAGACTCTGCGTGTTGCCAAAAGAGATACCTTACGTCGTTCTACTGCTAGACAAGAGAATTAAGTCTTTTCCTAAAACGAAGTTGCTATTGTTCCGGCAGCCGGAAATATTTTGTCAGTGCTATTGTTCCGGCAGTCCATTAGATTTCTCACTATCAAGCACACTAGTTGTATGCTATGCCCCGAGTATTCGACTTTAGGGCACATGTCTAGTATAGGTTGCCCCAAGTATTGGATTTTAGGGAATGCATCTAGTAGGTTGCCCCGAGCATTCAACTTTAGGGGACGCGAAAAGTAGTTCTAGTGTTAGGGTTAGGGTCAGGTTCAGCTTTAGTTTCTTCTTCACCTTCAATATCTATCAAACGGTACGGTCGTACCGTTTAAGTAGGGATCGTGGTGAATGTTTCGCGCGCCGCCCAAAATTCCGCCTTTAAAAATCATCCTACAGAAATTGTATGCGGCGAAAACCACCTTAATGGAATAGTGCTAGTCCATATAATACATACAACAGCAATAAATACAACAAAACACTTACAAGTGGCCAGATATATATATATATTTAAATCGCCAAAAACTCCAACTTTAGTATCACTGCCTCACTCACTGACCACAGTCGTAAGCCTAGAGCCCAAACGAAGCAGCGCACGATCACCATTTTACGCTACAACAACAAACTCACCGGTGGGATGTGCCTTTTGGGGTTCCGACGAGTTTACGCCCTGTGCGCCTTGTCTTTTCTTTTATCTTCAATCAGGCTGCTTGTCTTCTTCTTCATCCAACGAAACCATATAGAGGCGTTCATTTTCCATATCAACACTTTTCTTTAAGCAGCATAATAAACGCCACAAAATTATTAAAGGTGTTTAGAGTACGCTACTGTACGGAGGAAGATCACACCCATTCTTTATTCTACATAATTATATCAATCTATCGATCGAAACCACGCCCCTTTTACGCCAGCTGTATTTGTGACCACACACCTTCAAGTTGGTTGGCTGATTCGAGATAATCTAGTCTAATAATCGAAACCACGATAAACACACCCCTTTTTGAGCAAGCACACATCTTTTGCAGGCTGACTCGAGATACTCTAATACAGCAGTCACCCTAATAGAACAGTCACACGTTTATAGCTAGCTGTATGCTTTAACAAAAGCTAAACAAACTAGTATATTAAAAATTATAAAATTAAAAATGAAGTAGGGATCCAAGCGATAAAAACTAGTGAAACAAGCGATGAACAATGGTAGTTATTACAGCATAGCTCAGAGGGAAATCCCTACTTTGGCATGGTATAACAATTATTTTGTGTTCAGTGCCAAAGTAGGGATTTCCTACTGAGCTATGCTGTAATAACTACCATTGTTCATCTCTTGTTTCACTACTTTTTATCGCTTGGATCCCTACTTCATTTTTAAATTCATAATTTTTAATATACTAGTTATATAGAAGTTACTCCACTCGGAGACATATAAGGTAGAAACTAAGGGAGTTGGGTACCTGGGAGCGACATAGCACAATGGATAGGACTCTGGGCTCAAGCACTGGAGTTCCCGGGTTCGATTCCTGCTCAAGGCATTTTGTTGTTTTCTTTTTTTTCGTTGGAAGACCTTTTTTGTCTAAGTTTTATTTTTATTCACGTGACTGCCGGAACAATAGCAACAGCCTTCGTAAAAACCTGTGGAAGTTTGCTCAGGAAGCTTGTTGTCCACCTGATAAAACCGCTCCTGATTTTTCTGCACAGACATACTTATGATACTTTGAGTCTGTGATGTCATGCCCAGCCTCATATCATGGCCTTCCTGATTGGATTTCTGAAGTTTGGCGATTCCCAGATCTTATATCTGAGTTTGATATGTCTCCTATTCATCCAAGTGAAGTCAAGCGAGTTTTGAAAAATTGTTCATCGTCATCTGCTCCAGGTCCTTTTGAAGAAACTTCCCAGTTGTCACAACTTTCTGGCTACTCTGTACTCCAAGATTCTTTTACAATCTCATTCTGCTCCTGCATCATGGTGTCGAGGCAAAACCATATTACTGTATAAGAAGGGTGATGTTAGCCTTCGTAAGAATTTCCGCCCTATTAGATTAACATCAGTAATTGGGAAACTTTGTCATCGTATATTATCACTACCACTGCTTGAAGGTTCTTAGTTTACTAATTTGTTAAGATGCCTTACTGTAGTTATACTGATAGTAAAGTGTCAGTAAACTTAAGTATATGGAACATAATTATTTTACTAAGTTTTAAACTCTCAGTAAAACATCAGTGAATGCGGGTTTACTGAAAAACTACTAAAATAACAAACAATTAACTGTTCCATATACTGGGGATATACCACTGTAGTAAACTAAGATACTTCAAGCAGTGTACACTTAGAGAAGTTTGTTTTAACAAACAAATTGCTTGATTCTTCCATCCAAAAAGGTTTTCTTTTTGGAATCAACAACACAATGGAACACATCTTAGTATTGACTTCCTGTTAGCCAATGCTAGGTCTTCCAAGAAGCCCATTATTATGTCTTTTCTGGACCTGTAAAATGCTTTTGGTTCAGTTTGCCATCAGTACCTTTTTGGTATTCTTGAGCTACCATCTGCTTTTATTTCATATATGTGACCAGATTTTACAGAACCGAACCAAATCGCACATCAGGCAAAATCAAACTAACACCACCAGTGGATGGCTACACTATCGTACTACAAGTTTTGACCCTCAGCACTACTCAAACTACACGATTAATAGACGTCTTTTCTGGGTAGTGTGGAGTGCCCAAATGGCGGTTTCAGGCCTTGTGAAGGACCTGGCTTGGCAAGAATCAGTGGTTTACTGGTGGACAGCCTTATAATGTTGGCCAGACGTGTTCTCTCTAGATTTTGGTACATATCAGCCACTAAGGAGCCAGCACAGCCCTGTAATTTCGTGTCTGGACTCCAATCGTGGTCTGCCTCCATTTTGAGGCCTATCTTTTGCCCTCCCCGCCACCCCCCAGCCTCCACCCCTTTGTGAGCACTCGTGATACTACTTCGCTCTTCCAACTGCTCAGATTTTCTATCTTATTTGGCGGGAAACGGTACAAGCAGCTACAAGTACTGGAAGCGGCTTGAAAGGTAACAGATTGGTGCATCTTTTGTGTAAATTTCATACGCGTGCTTGCTATCCTTGGAGAGTTATGCTGGCTTCAATTCTTTAAAACCGTTTATCTCGAAACTTCTAATGTGCGATTTGGATCGTTTTTCCAAAATCCAGTCACATATTATAAGTTGCTATTCTCATCTCTGTGCCTATGTTTCCATAGCTGATTGGAACACAACGATATTCCATATTAGTAGGGGAGTGTTCCAGGGAGATCCACTATCTCCCCTTTTGTTTAACCTAGCTATCAATCCATTGTTGTTTTCCTTTCAAAGTCAGAACATTGTGGGTACTCTGCTCAGTTATTTGCTCTCCATTCAACTGATTTACCTCCACCTGGTGTACTTATTTATGTTTTTTGGTCTGATTCTTCTACAGACTCTCCTGCTGGTTGGTACAGAGCTAATGTTACCTCCTGTCATTGTGATGGTTCCTGTAGTTTACATTATGACAATGGTGATACAGAGCCGTCAGTGGATTTACATACTGTTGAGTGGTGTTTTGCTAATCGTTACCGTAAGAACTTTCAAGTTGATAAACCAATTAACACCCAACCTTCAGCTTCTGTTAGGGCAGCTTCTGCTGAACCAAAGACTTGTTCTTCCAAAGTTCACAAAGCAAAAGGTTTTGCTCATGATTTCACTGTCATTTCTAGTAAAGTTGACTTACATCAACAAGCTCTTACTTCTTTAGTGCTGAAAGCTGCTGACATCTGCTTTGAGTTTCAACCTCCCAAATGCGTATCCCTTCATTTTAATGACCATCGTGTCGTGCCTACTACAGAGTTCTCAGAGTCT
Organism: Dysidea avara; assembly: GCF_963678975.1. Lineage (NCBI taxonomy): Eukaryota > Metazoa > Porifera > Demospongiae > Dictyoceratida > Dysideidae > Dysidea > Dysidea avara. The sequence continues at coordinate 26,238,292 of NC_089277.1, read as the reverse complement.
ACTGGTAATACAGTACTATCAATATCTGTAGTATTAACTGTACGAAATTTATAGGCAAGACAATTGGTATTTCTCCCATTGCTACTCGTAAGCTGGCCTCTGACAACATCAAACAACAAAATTAATCTTATTGTATTTCCAGCATATTGACAACTGTTCTATTAGAGGGGAATACAAAGTGTGGATCCTTAAAAACTTTGTTACATCTGTACTTCACTTTCATATTGTTGTGGAGAGGCTTACAGTGTCATCCGTTCAATCTGCTCAATCACCTGCACTGAGGTTTGTGAAACAGTGTCTAAATTTACCTTGTAATTGCACTCCAGGAACTGCTTTTCATCCTGATGTTTTAGACCTTTCTTTTTTCCTCATCTCTAGGAATCTGCTAAGCTATCTTATATCCTGGCTTTTGAATGCTCTGTTGACCAAATTATTGTTGAATTGTGGCATTCTCGCTTGTCTAATGACTTTCAGGATGCACCAGATGTTGTTTTTGATGCTCTTTCTGCTGCTAAATCTCCAGTTTCTAACATCCATTCCTCTACTTTTAAAAGCAAGGCTTGTAACGATCCTCTCATGTTCGCTATTGGAATTCCACTCTTGAACTGTTGACTGTACAGAATAAATTCTTGGATATAGTTGCCCTAGAACAAAATTGTCCCTTGTGGAAGAGATTATTGTATGGTTTACCTGAAAAACAACTTTCTTTCTTATTGCGTGCCGGTTGTGGCACCTTACCAACACCTATGAATCTGGCTCACTGAAATAAAATCGTCCAGTTTGTACCCTTTGTCACTGTACTCAACCAACAACTAACCATATTTTAACTGGTTGTTCCATTGCACTTGATCAAGGCAGATACAGTTGGCATCATGACTCTGTTCTGCAGGTTCTTGTTTGCAACTTTAAGAAGGATTTACCACCATGTTATAAGATTTATGCAGATCTTCCTGGCTTCCAGGAAAGTGTTAGTCCCCCAAGTACTATTCCACTTCATATTACGTCTACTTTAAGCAGACCTGATCTCGTGGTAGTTTCCACAGATTCTATCGCATTGTTAGAACTCTAGTAGTTACTAATACTGAATATCACCTATTAGCTGCGAGGAACCGTAAAGAAGATTGCTATGGTTCATTACTGACTGACCTTCAATAGGCTGGATTTTCAGTTAATCTTGTGACATTTGCGGTTGGCTGTTTGGGCCATTTCATGCCAGAGACCGTCTCTAAACTAAGCGATGTATGCCATCTACCGAAGAATACTATTCGTTGTATTCTTCAGCAAGCAGCTTGTGTTGCAATCCCCTGTTCATACAGGATCTTTAACTCCCGTGCTTCCACTACTTGGGATGTAGTTGATCTGTTTACCTGTTGAGAAGCCATGTATAATTGTTTAGTTTTGTATGTAGTGTATTTTTTTGGTATTTCCAGGGCTCCATACTTTTTGGTAATAACTTGGTAACCCTGAGACTGGATTCCTGACCTCTTGTAATTATTTGTTCATGTAATTGTCAATTATTATGACGTTTATCTCTCATATACATTACAAGCATACAGGGGCCTAGACACAGGGGTACCATGTGCTGATGGATCAGTACAGGAGCCCTTGCAAGACTTACATTAACTAAAATTAAATTACAATACACCAATATATATATATATATATATTTATGTAGACCTAATACTTAAAAGTTTACCTAAGGTGATCTAAAAGATCCCAGTCCGGGGAGGCTCTAGAATTAAAAATTCTGTAAGAACAGGACACAGCAATGTGAGCTGCCTACTCAAACAAGGATCTTACAGTTTTCTCTGGCACTTCACAAGCAGTAGCCACTTGAGCAATTGTTTCTGACAAAAAGTGCCCTAGCAACCAATTTCAATGGGAACAAGGTCGATGGTTAACCCAGAAAGCTGGAGGTCATATTGCAAGGAACTATATTGATCTTCCTTTCTAGCTCTAGCAGCAAGAAGATGTTGCTGGGTATTAGTTGGTACCATCAATTCAAACAAACAAATGTGACCGGATTTGCGAAAAGGTACCTTTTCTACACATTTGACACACCAGCAAACAAAATTATGTAACACTTGACTCCTTATACTGATTAACTTGCTCTTAGTATCAAAATGTAGCCAGATACTGTAGCTACATTCATTGAACATTTCAAGCAATTATATACCATGATCAAAAGTTATGAAGCTTTAAAGTTCAAAAAATGGATCAAATTTTGTGTGTGAAAAAGGTACCTTTTCGCAAATCCGGTCACAAATGGAATGATTAGAAACCAATACCAAGTCAGGTCTGCTGAGGGTGGAGGTAAGATTAGTTGGGATGGTACAAGGGGTACTAGGCCGGGGGGGCTGGAACTAGCAAAATAACCTGGAATGTCAGAGTAAAGTTTGAATGTTTCAGGTTAGTATAATCTACATTAGCTACCGTACGTACCGTACGAAGAATATACTATCTATGACTAGCTATGGTTGTAGCTACCAAAGCACTGGTAGACCTTCAGTTCTGTAATTTAATCGTTAAAGCTCTTAAATTTTGCTTAATTTTGTTTATTGATCTGTGCAGTCCTGTAAAACATAAATAAATAAACAAGGAAGTGGTTACTGAACTGAAAGGTTTTCATTTTGTAGTTTCTCCGAGAATTTGACTTTAGGGGATGCGTCTAGTAGTTTCCCCGAGTATTCAACTTTAGGGTGCACGAAACGTAGCATTAGCATTAGGGTTAGGGTCTGGTTCAGCTTTAGTTTCTTTTTCACCTTTAGGTTACCTGTATTATACTACGTGAGTAGCATTTATAAGGTAGAAAAGTGGGGGTAGTGGGTAGCTAGCAGCGGTTCACAGTGGTTAGCCCACTGCGCACAATTCCCGTAGTCCAGAGTTCGAGCCCAGGTTGAGTTTTGTCACTTTTTTTTGTTTAGTGACCCTTTTTGTCTAAGTTTTATGTCGGTTCAATAGCGAGTCCGGCTTATTGAACCGACTTTCGATTCAGCATAGATAGTATATTCTCTGTATGGTACAGAGAATATACTATCTATGGGTTCAGTAACCACTGCCAATAAATAAATAGCTAAAGATAAAACTAAGAAACAACTTTTCTATTTGGTTAACCAACGAAGATGCCATTATGGAGAAGAGTGATATATTTTTTAGCCAGAAACTAAACAAGGGTAGATGCTTATGGGAACTCCTTCTTTCCTTTTACAGTAAAATTATGGAACCAATTAGATGATCACATTATCCAAACTCCATCTCTTGATTTATTTAATAATAATATAAATTTGTAAATAAGTAGCTAGCTACATATGTACGAATATACTCATGATTGAGTTTGTACATCAAAAATATATATATATATATATAAAGCCCAAACCTTAATGATCCTTAACATATCAGCTGATCGTATACTGTATGATAATCTAGCTAGCTAGCTTAGGGATGGGCGGTATTGAAATTTTACTATCACGATATATCATGGGGAAAATATACCGATATTACTAATTATCACGATATTTTTTTCATAATTTGACAGATGCTCTACTATGAAACTACACCTAACTACACAAGTGATATAACCTGCAGCAACATGATGGATGTGCAAAAATACATGTACATGGCATTAACCATTTATTAAACTATACATGGAGATATAGACATTAGCTAGACCTACAATTAAGCATGGAGAGGATGTGTCTTACACACCCAAGTGCATGACATAAATTCAGAAGTTCTACAGATTCCCATGCATGACTAAATGACTGCTAACTATAACAACAAAAGCTCATTCACCCATGCACATTTTTAATTATTAGCTATAATGCCACAATGTGCAGAAATATTCTTTCCTCAATAAAAATGCAAAATAATAAAGTCCTTTAAGTAGCTACTTTCATATTCGCATGAATGCTCTATAAAGTTGCTTGACTGCTCTATTCGAGTATATAGGTGACTGCTCTATTAGAGTATCTCGATTTTCCTGGAGCTAAACAGCAGCACTATGTTTACAGTAGTTTGCTAATACGAATATTATTGAAGAGCACCGCGATAATCACGATATCGCGATAATATCGTTTCCAAGAATTTTTGACGATACTGGCATCATTACATCAGAATATCGCGGTTTTACGATATAACCGAGATACCGCCCACCCCTAAGCTAGCTATGCGTGCATGAAAGCAGTAATGTAGGGTAAAACACAACACGACTCAAGTCAACTCTACAGTATGCATAATTGTTGTTAGCTAAATAGCTAGCTATAACTGTATATTATATGGTGAGTTGTCAAGATAATTGTTGTTTACTGTAATATCTGTCGAGCAGCAGCTGATTTGCATGGTGTGCTATAACACGGAAAACGCTTTGGATCAGCATTTGATGTCTGCAGGCAAATATGACAGAACTGTATTTTGCAATCAGGACAAACCATACGCCTGCAACCATGTCGGTGTTCTATGGCTTTGTTGCAACTGGGACAAGCCCTGACTTTTGGAACTTTGATATTATCAATTACTTTAGTTTCGCATGATTCTAGTACTTTCTGCAGTTCAGTATTCATAGCACAGGTGTCATTTCCACAAACATAGTATGATGTTCCAGTGCTTTTCCAATCATTTTTACAGGTCCAGCAAAATGTATATGAATATCCCTTACTTTTACAGAAATTGCAGTTCATTTTATTCCCAGTATCTGTCTTTTTAATTGCAACACAACACCTTGGGCATTCACGAAAATCTTTTTGATCAAAGCTGTTTTTTGCCAGACCTACTTCTAGTGCTTCTCTTTCTGACAGTGTTAGACCTCTTTTTATGATGTCAGGAATTCTCCATTCTTTTTTACAACTTGGACATTGTAATACCGTTTTTCCCATTTTGATTTCATTGTCAACATACTCAGCTAATCCAATAGGAGTGACTGGGTGTCCACACGACATTTCTACCCTTATAGATACACTGTCATCATCTTCAAATGTGAATATACATTTTCCTTTTGACCTTTTCACTGAAGGATGTATATTTCTCTGTTCCTGAATAGAGCCTCCACTTACTTGAATGCACAGGGTCAACGTACTGTTTTGCTCAATTGAAAAGTCGTCTAAGGTGTCATTACTTGTTTGTGGCAAAATGGTAGTTGCAAAGAATATTGTAGTAATATTCTGGGGAACATTCAGTCTTTCGCATACTTGTTTGTAGAATTCCTTTACCTTTGTTGTCTGTAAAAGATTTGTATTACAGTAGATATAGCAGTATTCTGTTACATTAACTCACACTCACACATATGCACATGCGTGCATGGGCACATACACATACTGTAGTCTAGCTAGTATCACACACGCACAGACACACACACACACGCACACACACACACACACAAACACAAGTAAACCATGCAAGACACAACTATATTGCCACCCAGCGAACCAGTACTGGGATACTTGTGCACCACAGGGGCGGATCCAGGACCTGGCAAGGGAAGGGGCATAAACAGGCCAAGTTGTAGGTGGTTGGGGAGACCCAGATTCTCTTGTTAGTTGCTGCATTTTTGAAGCAGCAAATAATACACTGCTTAGTAGTATCATACTGTTAATTTTTAATATTTTGGCCTTTGCAGGTGGTTGTGAAGTCTTAAAAGTGTTTAAAAGGCTCTGAATGTCTTAAACAACAGTAAAACGATAATTATTTTAGAGGTGCTTAGTACGCACGAAGGTGCTGGGTGACCATTTCATAGCTAGTTTGACATTGATCTGCTTTGGTTTTAGGTGAATTTGTAATAAATGCTAGTAAAATATGCATATTTTCGTGAATTAATAAGCTGATCTTGGCCTGACATAAAGTTTAGTACAGAAGTATGGTTCCTCCACAAGGTGGGGGGGGGGGGGGGGGGGGGGGCATTTGCCCCAAATGCCCCATCCTGGATCCGCCATTGCCAGGGGCGGATGCAGGAGTTGGCAAGGGGAGGGACACAAACAGATTAAGTATTTGGTGGTTGGGGAGAGCCAAATCTTGTTAGTTGCTACATTTTTGAAACAGCAAATAATCACCTCTTAGTAGTGTCTCACTGTTGATTGTTGCCATTTTGCCCTTTGCAAGTGGTTGTGAAGTCTTAAGAGTCTTTAAAAGCAGCAACACGATAATTATTTTTAGAGGCGCTTAGTATGTACGAAGGGTGCTGCTGACAATTTCAGCTAGGTTTTCTGATTCGCTTGGTTTTACGTGAATTTGTAATACTAAATGCTAGTGAACTGAGCATATTTTCATGATTTATAAGTTGATTACGACTTGACATAAAGCTGAATATTTTAATCAAAAGAAGTAGCTAGCCATGGCTACTCTACAAGGGGGGGGATTTGCCCCAAATGCCCTATCCTCCTGGATCCGCCATTGGATACCTATGCTAGAGTCCGCAACGCGAAAAATCGATACCCTCCAATCGACTGCCTAACTATTGTCATGTATTAGGCTAAGCGTAACTTAATAATACCAGCATAGCAGCCAAGTTTGTCAATTTCTTCTGGTAGAAAACGATACAAATGTATTAAATTCACGTGATTTTTCGTTGCAGCAGTTCGTAGGGTTCTTCGGATGCCACGATATTCACTCTCAACATTGTTCAAGTATTGGTGGTTTGATTTTATTGGTCAGTTTCTGGTGGCAACACGATCTGTGCAACGTTTTGGCGACAGGCAAAATATTTCTTCCTCTGGAGCACAGACAGGACAAGCAGAACAGCAACTGCGCCGTGGGCCAGCAATGACCAGTACTAGGTAAAGTACCTGCATGCGGAGTATAGTTATAATTGAAGCTTGTTAGCCATCTGGCTGAGCCATCTATATGCTGGAATTCGGCCAAAATGACGCGATTTTTACAAACAAATACCAGAATGGTTGATACATCAGTGAGAAAGTCTCCAACAGTAAGGATACGGTGCTTATAAACAACTAACAATACGGCTATCTCGCCCTGTAAATGCATAGAGCAATTCAATACATGAAATAGGGGCTGGGGTAAAACCGGGACGGGGACAGGGAAAATAAGGGTGAAACCGGGACGGAGACAGGGACGACCAACAGGAGTAAAACCGGGACGGGGACAGCAAGTATCACCGAAGTTATATCCCTAGCTTCCCATTATAAATACTGGCGATCGAGTTGGCGATGTATAATTAGAAAGAAGAGCCGATTAGTCTTCAAGCTGGACAGCAAAATTGGCACGGAATTATATTCCGCTGTGGTATAAACATTATCGTGATCATGAAGTCAATGAATTGAAGCTTTAAATAGGCTGTAAGACCAGGTGTCCTACAGACTCGGGCTGTAAAGCCTTAATAACTAAACAAATTTTTTTTTTAAAGTCTGTATGGTAGCTATAGCTGTAATTTTTGGTTTTATACTTAGTGTATTTGCTTTCCTTGCCATGCCCACAGCTGACCCAAGTTGGTCAGATATGCATGTGGTCATGTTGACAGAGGATTCATACACATGAATGTTCAAGTAAATTTTATTTTGCATGTTGATTTTGTGCACATTGCATTATTTTATAGCTCTACTCGCTGTCCAAGATTCTGCAAATATATATACATATTATACACTTAATTTCATTTCATCATCACATTCGTGATGATGTTTAAATTAAGTATGGCTCAGTGGCCAGGGCGGCTGATATACTTCCAGCATGTAGGAGCTATAATATAGTTATACTTAGTAATATATAAGAATTGTCACTAGCTAGCTATACTGACACTGTGAAAAAAGAGGGATATAAGATGGTATTTCCAGTGGCTTATTGAATACAAAAAAGCTTGATATAACCTGTATTATACTAACGATCTCTTGTAAGGCTTTAGTTAATGTGTTAAACATACTGAAACCATATATGTGATGGTATAGTGTGGGCATTATATTCGATATAAGCTATTTCAGGTAATGTGGTAAATAAACTGAAACCATATATGTAATAGTATAGTATGCATTATACTAAAGTATAACATGAGTATAATACAGGGTTTATATTAAGGCTTATTTGTATTCAATAAGCCACTGGAAATACCATCTTATATCCCACCTTTTTCACAGTGTGATAAGACAAATGATGACATGATAAACACTGAAAATATAGAATTAGCTATACAAGATGCCAAAATCATGAATTTAAAATGCAGTTCAGTATCTACAGTATGATAAAACAAATGCTAAGAAAAATCATAGATGTAGCTTTAAAGCAATGTGTGGCATGCAAAACATAGTTATTCTCTACAAAAGGTAACTGATTAACATATGAACCAGTTGAAATTTTCAACTTTGTGGCTATGTTAGGGGAATATTTTACAAATCACTGTTGTTTTGTTGACTTCATACCATCATAATAGTAGGGACGTCCATGCCACAATATCTTGATAGAGACACAATGTCCTCTGGTATTGATGGTGCACCACAAAGCTAATAACAATGATCATAATGATAAGTGACAATGACAAGTTATTGATTTCTTTGAGGCCGGTTGATTTTATGCTGATCACTCAGAATTACCCATGGACTTTTATTGGTAAACAGGCATGACAAAACTTTTGATTTACCTTTGCATTCATAATACTGATCCCTTACACTGTTTGCTGTACAGGCAGTAGCATAAATTCAATCAGTGATGATATATTGTGTATTTTTCATGCTGGGAAATTCAGTTCCACAATAACCCATGACATGGCCTGGGATGGGAAATAATTATGATCCATCAATCCAAGCAGTCAAGCATGAAGTTTAACTTCATCCATCTCAGACTGATAAAGATCCTCTGAGGAGGAAGAAAGATCAAACATTTTATCATTGGCTTCTTTCAAAGAAAGGAAATCGTATGTGGCATTTTTGTAGCAGCTTCATTGTCCAATTCAATATTGGCCAGGTCTAGGTGTTCATCCATACAAGTTACAATTAACAGCACTGCTGTAATGATATCTGCATAATCAGCATTAAAGCACTGGACTGATGTGTGAAAAGCAAGAGCTAACTGAGCTAATATGTTGACAGAAATTCAGCATGATAGTTCAGCTCCATTCTGGCAGGCTCATTGTATGCAGAAAATACCTGTGGATATAAACAGAAAACTACCTCCACTGGTGATAGAGAATGTTTGATTAGCATTAATTGGTGCTGATGAGGTCAAGTCTTTATTCTTTGAACAGACACAGGACTGGTGTAACTTAACACAGTGTGTTCCATGGAAGTATTTCTGTTGCACTCTCCCACACTACAATATTATGAACTATTGCCTAGCATATGAGTAAACTAATTTTCAGCATGCACGGCGGATTGAACTAAATAATTCCACTTGCCTTAGCTTCTTTTTCTTGACTTCCCACTGTGCTTCATCTAAGCCTAGATCATAAAGAAACACTATCCCTCGATCCTTTAGGTTGGATGGGAGGATTAGCATCCAAAGTGTTGATGTACTCCTTATACACTGTGTCAGAATTCTCCAAGTGATCTACAACTTGGCTCTAGCCCAGAGCTACATTCAAATCGCTAGAAAGTATACTGTGCAGGCTTCCCAGGGGACCATGTATGCACAAAGACGATGATTACAATCTGGGAACGAAATGATTTGACTGATCTTCCACTTCATAATCCATTTGAAAAACCACTTAAGAGTGTTTCAGTGTGAGGTCTGGGTTTGTATAGCTAGCTGAGGACGTCAAAATCTCTCTAACCTTATATGGTAGTTCAAAGGTTACCCAAGAAAGCTAATTGATTTTTTCTTAGCTAAGCCATGCACTAGCTAAGGATGTCAAAATCTCTCAAACCTTAAGTGGCAGTTTAAAGATGAAATTACCTCAAAGGCTACTTGATATTTTTTCTTTGCCATACATAAATTATATCCAATCCAAGATTCAATCCCTTTACGGCAGAGAAAATCGCTTACTCTAACAGTAGTCCCTATGTCCTTGGCTGTCCCCGTCCCGGTTTTACTCTTGTTGGCCGTCTCCGTCCCGGTTTTACCCCTATTGTCCCCGTCCCGGTTTTATCCCACCCCGAAATAGGCACTCACGTGATCGAAATTCAAATTGTGGAAATACCCATGAAATCACTTTCATTTCTGAATAGGAACCATGCAGTGTACTCCTTTTGTAAATATTTGTGCTAATTGTTCACTCAGGCGTGGTCAGGTGTGTTTTATGCTGTGATGACATCATAGATAGAGACTCAGACTGCTGGGCTAATCGAGATGCTGAACCTAATGCACAATAACTGATTGTCACTTGATTCCAAGTGATTGTAAGGTCATTGAAATAGATTATGTTGTATTTTCCGAGATTTGAATATCGATCACGTGAGTGCCTATTAAATTTTTATGCATTGGATTGCTCTATGCATTTACTGGGCGAGATAGCCGTATTGTTTGGTGTTTATAAGCTTCGTATCCTTGCTGTTGGAGACTGTCTCACTGATGTGTTAACCATTCTGGTATTTGTTTGTAAAAATCACGTCATTATGGCCGAATTCCAGCATATAGATGGCTCAGCCAGATGGCTAACAAGCTTCAATTATAACCATACTCCACATGCAGGTACTTTACCTAGTACTGGTCATTGCTGACCCACGGCGCAGTTGCTGTTCTGCTTGTCCTGTCTGTGCTCCAGAGGAAGAAACATTTTGCCTGTTGCCAAAAAGCTACACAGATCGTGCTGCCACCAGAAACTGACCAATAAAATCAAACCACCAATACTTCGAGTTGATGATAGACTACTTGAACAATGTTGAGAGTGAATATCGTGGCATACGAAGAACCCTATGAATTGCTGCAACGAAAAATCACGTGATTTTAGTTGTATCGTTTTCTACCAGAATAAAGTGACAAACTTGGCTGCCACGTTGGTGTTATTTAAGTTACACTTAGCCTAACACATGACAATAGTCAGGTAGTTGATCGGAGGATATCGATTTTTCGCGTTGCGGACCCTACCTATGCATTTAGTGTTACGGCTGGTGCAGTTGTTGTACCTGGAACTTTTCGATTACCAGGCCGATGATCTAGCCACTTTTTTTTTGTTCGACACACACACACAGTGACACATATGCATGCATGCCGGCCCACATTTATACTGACATAGCTACAGTCGATTGCAGAATTCTTGAAAAAAACATGTCGTACCGCCGGTATCAGTGTTTCCGAGTAAACTTTGTTGTCCTTGCATTGGATTCAACAGCAATTAAACCTCGCTAATCTTTTCCCTCGGTCCGGCTGATCTGGCGTCACACTAATAGTTTTCCAGTCCACGGATTAGTTATTTACGGTACGCGGAAAGAAAATTTTCAAAAATTCTGCAATCATCTGTATATCTACTGTCATGTACAGCTGGCTAGATAGAATATAGTAGCTATAACTACATATGTGACCGGATCTGCGAAAACCCGACATAATGGCGCATTTTTCAAATTCTTTATTAAAAATTAAAAATAAAATAAAAAATTCTTTATTATTGATGTACTTAACCAAGTGTATGCTCTGGCCAAGTTTCAGCTTCATATGGTAACAACCTTTGGAGTTACAGCCCTACAAAGTAGCTAGCAACAACAGAAAGATCGATTTGTACAGCATGCGAGTCAGCGTTGAAACCTGGTCGGGTCATCCGGGTCACATTTTCTCCGGGTCATCCGAGTCTGACGCGGTTTACAATTTATCCGGGTCTGACCCGGATTGGATCACGTGAGAAAGGAAATTGTTCGTTTGACGACGTGGAACTTATAAACGCTATCGCGTAGCTCTTTCGTGAGCCACACCCACTTATCGCATTACCAACATATGCTCAGCCACGCCTATTTGTTAGTAAGTGCAGTATGTAGCACGAAACTGAGGATATCTATGGTGAGGGATAGCTATTGTCAGTGAATAAATTTTTTTTTGGTCTTCAACCTACAGCTAGGCTGAAGTTGCAATATTTACTCAACACGAATCGAACGCTCAAAATGTAGACTCGTTCGCTCGCCGGAGACTAGCCGAAACACGTCTCGGCTTTAATTAATCTGGGTCACATCCGGGTCAGTGGGTCATCCGGGTCAGCAGTAGTGACCCGGTTTCAACGTTGATGCAAGTATTTGCAGTACAGAGTTGCAACTTGCACCATTGTGCTCGCCATGAATAGGGGAGTCCATTACTGGATAAGTTTTTTTTCTTCTATTGCCATTCATCACTGCATACAGAGACGAAATCAGTGAAGAAAAATTGATCGCGTACGATCGTTTCGACGTGACGTAAACAAACGCCCATAACTTACGTATTCTTTAGTCTACTGCAACCAATCAAAGCTTTTTGAATTCCTCTTGAATAGGCGAATAAGATGATATCCAGTTTTTTACCATAGGGCCCTTCCTTCACAAAGAATAAAGCGTTTAAAAATCTTACGAATTTTTTCGCTTACGAAAATATTCTACCCATTGCAAATCAATGGCTTAGACTGAAAATTTAGGCTTGCGCCATTATGTCGGGTTTTCGCAGATCTGGTCACATATATTGTAGCATCTTGTACATAACGAACTTGCTAGACAAAGCATGCGTGCAAGCGTTACATGTGACTTACCGATCTCACGGCCACTGAAATTTTATCAGTTTTTCTACCAGTGGCATACACAAAGATAGAGAAGTTAGACATGATTAGTTCCCTACAGTTTTCACTACACCAACCAATTTTAAGAGCAAACTGACATGAATTAACTTAGAACTAACTATAACTAAACACCTCATCAAATGTTGTATTTATTTAGCTAATTTCTGCATGTAGTAGGTACATGCACATACTGCATGGGAGCATGTGCATGCAACAATAACACAGCATCTAGTGCATTCATTTTAACTAGCTACAGCTACGTGGACACATTTCACTTTCGACTTGAGCTGTATTTCTTCAATCGCATATTGAAGTTTCCTTCCTGAGAATGGCAGCAAAGATGAGGTAACATATAGTTAAGTACAGTATAGGTAGAGCAACCCAAAGTTAATGCACACATACATTTACACTCAGAGTAGGTAGTACGACAGCTCACACGCTGGTAAAAGAAACTTTTGGAGTTATATGATTAAAGGTATAGCTAACATGGTAAAATATAGCTATGTGCGGTGATGCTTTTAGTATGAAACCATAGACAACAGCTAAAGGTAGGGTCCGCAATCCGAAAAATCAACTTTTACAAATCGAACCCCCTACCATTGTGGGATGTTCATTGTGGTATCCCATTGCTAGATCCACCATGAAACCGGAGGCACGATTGTTGTCTTCACAGAAATATCGATTTTAGTATTTCGTGAGATGCAAAAATTATTTTTTAAATTTCGTGCTCCACACAAAGAACAGGATAGAACTTGCTGCTTAGCTAGATATTATCTAGAGTTAATGTAGTTAAAAAGTACGCACAGTAATAAGCAAATGATTCACTGGGTTCCCGGCACAGGGTTGCTTTCTCCCAAAAAGCAGAAAACGAAACACAAATTTTCGAATTCAAACTGCCCTACCAGCCAAGACAAGAAAAGCCAACTCTTCCTCATAGTGATGTGATAAGGTTGGATGCATAGTCTGTCTATGATGTTAGTCTGGAAAGGATCTGAGACTTCTCACCATCTGGGTGAAGAACGTCAAAATTTTCATGCGCCATTTCAAGGGATTCTCTCAATGGTACCAAAGTGCTTTCCAGTACTTCTTATGCCACACTGGTCACTTAATTTTGTTTAGAATGATGATAAATGATGGATCAAAACGTTTGGTTGTAGTAGTAGTTGGTGTTTCTGTAATTTCATATGATGCAGTATACCAGCAGCTCACCAGGAGCTCCACCCAGCTCGAATCAAAAATGAAAAATTTTGTGCTTTTTTCGGTTTGTTTTTGGATGTTTTGCAGCATAATGGTGATGTAGAGTGATCTAGTGAAGATTTGAATTTGCTGTGGAGCTTTAGAGGTGAAGTCAAATTTGGACGATTTTGCTGCCTCCCTTGATGCATAGCTTAGAACGAGGCGTGGAAGCCGTGGATGAAATAACAATTGACAACCGCTGCTACCAAACGTTCAGGGACATCTTTTGCCATAGTTTTAGTTTATAATTGATGATTGTTGTGGCTGCAGAAGCGCTGGAAATGGCTAGAAAGCGCGACACAATTCTTTGATGCTGCAGAAATTTTTGACGCTCGTCACCCAGATGGTGAGAAGTCTCGGATCTTTTCCAAACTAACAGCATAGACAGACTATGCACCCAACCGTATCGAAATACTATGAGGAAGAGTTGGTTTCTCTTGCCCTGGGTGATAGGGCAATTTGAATTCGAAACTTCGTATCTCTTTGTCTGTTTTTTCAAAGAAAGCAACCCTGTCCCGCGCACCAGGCAAATCATTTACTTATTTCTGTGCGTACTTTTCAACTACAACAACTCTGGATACGATTTGGCTAAGTAGCAAATTTCATCCGGTACTTTGTGTGGAGCACGAAATTTTAAAAATAAATTTTGCATCTTGCGAGATACTGAAAACAATATTTCTGTGAAGACAACAACCGTGCCTCCGGTTTCATGGTGGATCAAGCAATAGGATACTACAATGAACATCCCACAATGGTAGGGGGATTGATTTGTAGAAGTTGATTTTTCGGATTGCGGACCCTACTAAAGGTTAGGTAGGTAGCTAGCTACGTGTGTATAATGGCTAATTTCCCGATGTTGAATATTGAATTATAATATTGAATTAGCTCTACGCACTCATACAGCTATATATAGTTAGTTTATAATAATAATAATAAGCATTTTCCAGCTAGCTATATAGCTAGTTGCGGTAGAGCATGCGTTGACAAGATCGGCACAATCGTTCTCTAAACTGGTCTGAATGTGATTATGCGTACAAGTATAACTATAGCTACAGGAGTCATGTAGCTGCAAGTGCAAGTATATAGGTACAGTTTGCAAGACGTGTATACCCATACATAGTTATAACACCTTTCACAGAGAATCGTCAATGATTGGAACACCTTACCCCATGAAATTGTATCTGCACCTAATGTACTGATCTTTAAGACTAAATTAGATGTATTTTTGTATGACCGCCGGTTTGATTTTATTTAGATGTACTTGAGATTGGTTTTTATAAGACTTTGTCTTCCTTATACCAATTAACAAATAATAATAATAATAATAATATACGTGTATAATGTTATAATTATTCTTATGTACATAAATTGTGTATAGGCTGACAAAAGAACTTAAAAACATCCAGAAATCACCAGTACTCAAAGCAAGTGGGATTTCAGTTTATCTACAATGTGATTCAGACTTACTTGTGTGGAATGCTAACATACCTGCACCGAAGGGGTCATTATACGAGGGTAAGTGTTATGATACACTAGTCAGTATTAATTTTTAATCAGCAGGGGTATATAATTTTATTATGCGTGTGCATGGACAGTCAGATTCGTCCGGCAGTCGGACTTTTTGCTATTCGTACAGCAGTCATCCATCATAACTCCAGTATCAAGTATGTAAACTAGTTGTATGAAGACAAGTTTTTAGTGAGTTCGAGGCTAGTTAGGGATGGCTGGAGCAACTATCCCGGGGTAGCCGGTCCAAGCGTTGGCAGCCAACCTAGCTACACATGAAAGTAGCTATAGTTAGGGCACAGATTTAAATGCGCCGGCGTTCAACTTTGGTTGAGCATTCTTCTTCTTCAGTTACAATTATAAAGCAAGGGAGGTATAGGCGGCTGGCAGCCCAGTATAGCATAGCTAGTGGTCATCACGCTCTCGTTTCGCGACTGAAATAGCTTATAACTAGCTACCGCGAGCTCAGGATTTTACGGTTAGCTACAGTTTTGTTCGGCAGTACCCTTTCAAGTAGTTTTGTCCAAGTGACTTCCAGACAATATCCACTGTAGAGGCGGATCCAAACTTTCTAAAAGGGTAGTTCCACTCTGGAATTGTAACTTGATAGTTTGGTGATGCCATGGCCTTAAGTCGAAGACCAAAAAATGGTAACTAAGCTTATATATATATACATGCTGACAATAGCTGCCCTCCACCAATTATATCTCCTTATTTATAACTACATACGTAGCTTGCTACACTGCTCCTTTGAAGAATATACTGTTACTGTTCTATTAGAGTATCTCGAATTACTGATCTCTTCCAAAAGGGGGGTTCCATGGAACCTTTTGAACACCTCTGGATCTGCCCATGCACTGTGCATAATATATTAACAGATAATATAGCTTTCTGACCACACTTATAATTGTTAATATTTTATAAATTAATGGCCATGCTAACTGTAGCTATATGGTAGCCTACTATCACGTTAGACCAGACAAAATTTTCAGTGACTCTCAGTTTGTCATTTCAACGCTGCACCAATATAGGGCCACATAAACCTAATTCTTAGTTTCTCATCCCCGCCCACTCCACCGTTTTTCGTACCTCATCAGGGATTTTATGCACCACTGGACGGTACCAACTTTAAAAGATGCTGGATGGCTGCACTCAAAATACCAGTGCGGGAAGGTGGATTTTTATTTTACTTTTTACTAACTAGATAGCTGAATTAGCTAGCTAAAATGACCCAGAATGTAGTTATCTTAGACTGCTCCAGCAAGGTACCAACTTTAAAAGGTGCTGGATGGCTGCACTAAGCCACCAGTAAAAAAAGGTGCTGGATGGCTGCACTAAGCCACCACCTATTTAGTTGGTAAAAAGTAAAATAAAAATCCACCCTCCCGCACTGGTATTTTGAGTGCAGGAGGATGAGTAACTAATAATTAAGTTTATGTGGCCTAGTGTTCATTATTTTAATCACATGCATGGTTAGTTGTTAAAAAGTGATGTGTTACACACAGCATGCTTACTTTAGGTGTAGTATAATATTATATAACTGAAACTGGTATAGATAGTGACTGGGCCTGCAAAAATTGGGCATGTGGACACATGATTTTTACCTACTTTTTCAAACTTTCGTCACTCGTAACTTTCTGTAACATTATGCTATGGCAATGCAATTTATAGCTCTTAGTAAGCATTTAATTGGTTTTACGATGCAAGTTACAGAATACAAATAATCTATGCCAGTACTGAAATATGATCTGTAAAGTGACGAAGTGTAGTGTGTGCTAACGTGCCCTGTTTTCGCAGGCCCGGTCACATATAGCATTAACATCATTCCAACCATACATTTATTAGTAGCCACCTTTAATTTTGATATCAAAAATTTTTAAAGGCCACATATATCTGGTTGAGCAGCTATATTAGCTATAATTATTACCTATGACAGTATGTTTTTTCAATTTACAATTATATTAACAGGTGCCAACTTCAAACTGGAAATCTATTTCTCATATCCTTAATGATGTAATAATTGTATTAATATATATATATATATATATATATATATATAATGCTGAGGTGCTGTTGTTATTGGCGACTTTCCTTAATTCAACAAACTGAAAGGTATCCTTTTGAACCACCAAAGGTAAACTCTATTATATACTGTAAGTATTGTGTTAGTTACACCTGAATCAGTATTTCAAAGTAGTCAACCATACATGGCTGCAAGGGATTTGCTGAGATTTTAAAACTGAAGTTGCAGCACTCAAAAAGAACAAAACTAAGCTCCCAGATGTAATTATTAGACTGCCCAACCAATTAACTAATAGATACCTTCAACCAAGTATAATTCTTTGGATAAGACTTTGTGCTTGATATCTTCACTATTTGACGTCACCTGCAGTACATTGTAGTTACCATGCATACATGCATCAAGGACTTAACTATGTCCTCCTTTGTGCTGTGCCATTTTCCCACTACCACATAGGTGCTGATTTGTAATAGCACATTATGGCTTCAGTGCTTTAATTACCATGGATTGATCGCAGAGGCACTTTTTGAATTGTTCTTTGTTTGTAATGCTGTATAATGGGTGGAACATAACCAAAAACAAAGTGGAATGACTACCTCATTAATTGATAATCAGGGCACACATTCAGCTGCACAATATTAACGTATTCTTTTGATATGGTATTCAATGGTTCACCAGTAATGAATTATTCCATTGCAACAAAGTTTAAAAAACTAATGAATAGAAAAATTAGAAATTTTACATTTAGGCAGGGATGATAGAAATAAAAGTAATGAAACAAGTTACACCTGCAACTATGCTAGTGGACATTTAAATTGTTCTGAATAATTCTTGTGATCATAGATGATCAAGTTCCAAAAACCCATACCTTATCATCTTAATGTGGGACAGTCAGATGGACTAGTGTGTATTGGTCTCCTAAAACCAGATCAGTGGGATCCAGCTGCCAGTTGTATGGAGAATGTCCTTGCTTCCATTCTTGCTGCACTTGCACAACCACAAACAGATAGTTTTGTAGATGATGATGTTAACAATACCTACATCCATAACAGAAGTTCATACCAAGAAAGAGCCAGAAGAAGTGTTAAAATTTGAGTTGACTGTACATACTTATAAAGATCTCATGATCAATTTTAACAGTGCTTTATATACTTTTGCACCATACACCATCATTAATAATAATCTGTAATAATGCATAAAATAGATATTACTTGTGCAATTATTGTTATATACAATCTAGTTATAAATAACTTATTCCAACACAGCATGTTCATTACTAATATCACACAGTATATGGTAGTACAGTATGATATAGGGATTATAAAAGTTTGAGCATTCCTGCCCATACTAAAATATCACCTAACAACCAACCACTTTTTTCACAACAGTTTGGTAGTATTGCTTAGCTATGCATATATTAAGCATACCAAATTCTTATTTAATTAAAAGTAAAATGCAGCTATTACAAATTTGTACAATTTTCCCCATACTGTTTTAATACATCATTAATTTTAAGCAACTGCTGTTCAAAAATATCATATTATGCAAATTGCTAATGTGACATATTTGGGTCATAAATACACAGCTATGATTTTTTTGAATTGCTTATATATTAGATTATTAGATGTATAAAATTAAGGCAATAGTTAGTCGCTGTATTGAAAATTAATGTGTAACCAGTTTGAGGGTTTGTGGAGAGCCAAAAGGACATAAATGTGACTAGATTTGGGTCTGGGAAAGCCAGTCTCATCACCCATGACAGCATGCAGGTTTGATATACAGCTATCAAATTTACTGTCAATGACATCCAGGCTTTAGTAGCACACACTATGAAAAAAGAGGAATATAAGATGGTATATCTAATGGCTTAAACTATACAAATAATCTCAGTATAGTCTTGCATAATACTAACTATCTTATACTTTAGTATCAACCCCATCTTATATTATGGGAAACAGATTATACTTTAGTTTAATACACATTCTTTGTATGGCTTTGTTTACTTAACTAAATGTGATAACTTTTTAGAATCACCATCACATCTCATTATTGTCTCATTTTTAGCTTCACCATCTCATGTGACTTAAGATTTTTCTACTGTACCAAACAAAGTCATGATGATTTTACAATAAGTAGCTACACTTCTGTTAATCACTATAGCTAGCTAACTAGCTTCAGTTTGTTGTGATAATTTCATACGCACACATTTTCATACGGTAATGCATATAATACCAGAAAAAATAATTATTCAATCTAAGAGTCATGCAAATCTAGATTTTCTTGCACAGTTAGCACACCTGCAAAAGTTCGTAGTAATGCCTGTTTAAAATTGAAGGGGTCAGTGGTGTGCGCATGCGTATTAGATGCAATTAAGTCGCCATCTTTGTCGCTATTGTTGTACAGCAGTTGTAAATGTGAGTGATATGACGGTGTATCTCGCGGAAAGAGTGTGCGCGATCGGCGCCATCGTCCAATGAGCCACGATGATAGTTATGGACCACAATTGTACATCCCTGCTGGCTGTAGTGGTGAAGTGGCGCGGCCAAGTGGACAATTCCTGGGTATTGGTAAAACCAGGAGGGGAGCGGGAGCGGGAGCGGGAGCGGGAGATTCCTTGGTAAAACCGGGACCGGGAGATACTGCAAGCAACTGTTATTTTTGTACTAAAGATGGTTTGTTGATGCAGAAGAGGACTCATGCAAGTAGTCTCTCCTCCTTCCAAACATGAGAACAAACTAGCTGTAGGCTCGGGAATTGCAATACTTTTTACAAAAGATCGAGATACTCTAATAGAGCAGTCAGCCACTTTAACAGAACATGCAGTCTCATATTCTGTCTCTTAACTGCAATAACAAAGTGAACAGTCTTAGAGCTTTCAAAAAAAATCATGCTCCCAGAATGTCACCAATATCATTGTCTTACTCTTGTATTAATAGTTGTATGCTTCACTCCATGTATGACTTTCATTGCTATAAGTTCACCCAGACTCTTTGACCTGCTCCACTTCCACTGATTTTATTGTACCAAGTTATTATTGCTCTGGTTGCGTAGACAGTTGCTAGATCCAGAGTGCGTGCACTTTCACAGTTAGCTATTGTCAGTTTATAAATTCAATAGATATAGCTATCATAGTTGGGAGTTTGCACAGCAAGAAATTTTGTTTGTCAGTTAGCAATAAAAGTTTCTTAAATTATCAGACTAATTTCATTTATAAATTATGCTCTGACAATTGGCAACTACCATTCTTCCTTGTTAGAGCAGCATATAATACAGACAAAACAATGAACATCTACAAGTACAAAACTTAACACATGTCTGCAAAACAAATATACATGGACACAAATACAACAATTATCTTAAGGCAAATTATTGAACAAATACATGAAAACAAATAAACAGCAAGAACAGACACAGCATGCAGAGATTGGTCTGAAGTTGCCAGGATTGTCCAAAGCACCACGCACCTTTATGAACTGGAGTATATATGTGAACACTTCTTGCCTGTGAAGGAATAATTCCACTCTGCAATGAATGATTGAATGTTAACAGTATAAGGTAACCAATGGAGCAGCCTATATCTTTTTCAGGAACCTAGCAGATAGGGAATCTGGGCCTATGGACTTCCTAGGATCCAGAAAGTTCAGATGAGACAGGACCAGATTCAGAAATCTCAGCAAAAGTGAATGGATTAGTGTCAAGTAGCAGGTATTGCAAAGTTGTCAGCAGATTGATGTGATGAAGTGACTGCTATAGTAGGAAAATGTTTATTAAGAGAGTCTGAAGTAAATGAATTATTCAATGCTGCTTTTATGGTATTAATTCTTCCTATTATGATTAACACATGACTACAATTAAGAAGCATTTTGTAGACAATTCTTGCTCTGCGACACTGATGGTTGAAAATGATCTGTCTTGGCTTGGTGTAGCTATACCATGACTTTGAGGACAAATTTCCATGCATTCCCATTCCATCTAATAATAGAAAAGAGATTTCTGATAGTTACATCATGCCATTGTGCTTGGTCCTTTTCTTTAAAAAAACAACAACAAAAACATGTATTATTGTCTATATATATATGTATGTATATACCATATTGGCCATATCTCTGGAATGCTTCAAGGTATCGGTGTAAGACCTATTTTGCTAACAACACTTACTATCATCTGGCTAGAACACAGCAATATTTTTTACATTGTGCCACTTGCTGGTGCCATTCGAAGTGCCCCACAAGCATGGAGAATTTGTCACTTTAATGAAGACCCACTGTATGACTATATAATAATAATTAATTTGTGTATTATTTAAATGTATTGCTCATGTCTTGTATGTTTTTCAGTTTTGTACTTGTGTATTTGTACGTGTCTCAGTGTACTCTGACATGGAAGAACGGCTATGCCAAATGTCATGAGTTCAAACAAAAAAAAATCAATCAAAATGTCAAGTTAATATTAAGCACAAGATATAGATAAATTAATATCCATTTCCTTATATTCCAGCTACAAAAGAGAAAAATTGACCAATTGAAAAAGGATGTGTGTGTAAAAATGAGTATAGTGAATACTGTGGCAAATAGTAAACTTCACTACAAATTCTTAGTCGGATGCTCATGCACCATAATTTGCCATGGTAGCTATTCACTGCTCATTTTTACTGTCAAAGTTGGTTCACATTTATGATGTCAATTTATAAGATGGATTTCATAAAGAATAAGATGTTTCCAGGCAAATGAATTAAATACAGTATAGCTACCATCATTATTAAGTCAGCCATAGCATGAGAAGGACAACAGTGACAATACTAATGGATTGGACTTATAGAATAGTGCTCACACCAGCATGCATCCTTTCATGGGACAGAACTCAAAATGAGAATTTTCCCCAAGAAAAAGTTTGATTTAGTAGAATAATTAAGTAGCAAAACATATGAGGTGGAGCAGGTCAAAGAGCCTGCAGTGGGCAAACTTATAGCAATGAAAGTCACATATGCTAGATCAAGTGATTATTTAAAGTCTCTATAGTTCTTGTTAGGTTAGGTAATCCTAAGGCTGCAGTACATGTTGCTGTCAGACCTTCAGTGCTGGTCACTGTAAAGTGCTAATAATAGTAATTATGGAGTTTGAAGCATGCAACTACAAAAGGCAGACAGTGATGGGTGACTTTCTGGGAGCATATAATTCCCACCCAGTATGATTGACCTTTTTTTAATTTGAAAGCCCTAAGACTATACTTTTTTTACTTATTACAAATAAATTAACAAGCTACTGCCCGTTAAAAGACAGAATATGAGACTGTTCTATTAGAGTGGTTGACTGCTCTATTAGAGTATCTCGATCTTTTGTATTTTGCAATTCCCGAGCCTATAGCTAGCTCGTTCTCACGTTTGGAAGGAGGGGAGACTACTTGCATGAGTCCTCTTCTGCATCAACAATCCATCTTTAGTGCAAAAATAACAGTTGCTTGCAGTATTGTGTACGTGATCTCCCAACTCCCGGTCCCGGTTTTACCAAGAAATCTCCCGCTCCCGCTCCCCTCCCGGTTTAACCAATACCCCAATTCCTTCGATGGCAGCAATCAATAACAGCTCTAGATGAGTAAGTATTCGACTAAAACGATAGCTTGTACGATAGGTTTAGCCGTATTAAATTGTTTATTGTGTATTGTATGACAATGGCCTGCAAATGCCGGATTCAACTGTGGTGTTGCTGTGTACGTATTACATGTTTTATATCCTGTTATCTCAGCTTATGGCGGATGACGAGTGGACACAGTTCATCAGCCATCAATGGTAAGAGTATGCATGGTCCGCTGTTATGATTTTGTATATTATATAACTCTTCAGAGGTAGTTTCTTGTCAGACCTCTTAGTTCTACAGGCTGTCAGTGTACAACTTCTGCAGTGTTAGTTTCCTTCAATGGCAGCTGCTTCCTTTAAAGAATCTGGTAGCGACTATATGTGGACAGTTTTGTTCTTTTTTCATGGAGTTGTTCAACGTCATCTTCTAATTACTTACAGCTGTAAGTGCATTAAGCCTGATTGTGTTTTTATTCATATTCTTTTCAATAGGGTAGGAATTATAGACTTTGTCTCAGTTCTAGGAGATTCTTCTTATTGCTAACATCTGTAAGTAAGTACACTGAGAGTGTCCAGTATACAATTTATATTTACCCGTTTAGGTTTGTGGAAACTGGTCTCATGTCTTCTGGGAACCGGTCTCATTTCTTCATGTTTTTCACTACTTTTTATCAACAGCTGACAGCTGCTACCTTGTCTGGCACTGTAAATGAGTTGAGTGCTTTCAAGAACCTGTTCAGTCTTGTTTGTCCTTATTTCACTGACCATGCTCGTATTGCAAACAAAAGTAAGTTCACTGAGAGTATGCAAATTATATTATATTTAGTCTTGCTTCAGTTGTACTTAGTGATTACAAGATTCTTGGACTTGGTTATCAGTGTATCAGATGCTTCTTGTGAGCTTACATAACACGTTAGCCCAACAAGTCACATACTAAGTGGCTGTTTTATGTCTGGTTAGACTCACTGATAACACCTGTAAGTACACCAAATAATCCAGAATATGAATTATGTTTGCCTCCATTTAGGGTTGTGAGACCTGGTCTTATCAGACTTGTCTTAGTTGTACATGGATTGTCGGTCTCAGACTCGGTTTCAGTTTTAAAAGATTGTTACAAACTGTAAGTACAATGATTGTTCAGTATACGCATTATATTTACCATCTTTAATAGAGTTGTGGGACCTAGCCGCCGTTCTACGTGGTAATACTAGGTTTCCAGGCAAGGTCTCGGTTTTATGAGATTCATATTGTTACAAACTGTAAGTCCAACGATTGTCCAGAATATACATTATATTTACCATCTTTGTATTAGAGCTGTGGGACAGTTCTACCAGACGACTAACAGATTGTCACAGAGTTCTACATAGTGATGATAATACAGGTAATTTGTAATGGAACTTGTGAATTGTATTTACTGTCTTACCTGCTGCAGTTGGATAAAGACTGATAAATGACGAAATTGATTTGATACTGTCATGGCCAAGGAGACATTGATTTACTAGCTGTACCTATTGTGGTTTTAACATATTTACAGAATTAAATTCATTACAAATATAATTATAGAAAATATTTAATTAAAGTTATGGAAAATAAAAAAGTACAGTAGTATAGTAGCCAATATATGGTTGAAATAGGTTTAGTATAGTCTGATAATACACCGCACTATACTAGTGATTTAATCTCTAATATATGACTGTCTTAAATGTATTCAATAAGCTTGTTATAGTAAAGTCCTAATCTATTAATATATGCTGTACTATTTCATTCCAGTACTAACATAATAAGACTGTTATAGACCTTATTATTCTGGGCTTTTTTCACAGTGACAGTGGAGAGCTGTACAAGCAGTCTGTGGCCTTGATGGAGCTCTGGCCAACATGGGGATGATTGTAAATTTACAAATGGCTGTACAGCTCTGCAGCGTTGAAATAGACCTGTTCTGTAAGCTTCCTGTAGTTTTAAGTTCTGAATGGCACATCTCTACACCTTCTTCATAAACATTTTGAACAAACTCATGGCCTCCCTTCCCATCATCACTGTCCAACCTCAAATATAAAATGGCAGGAAACTTAGTTGCTAGCTGTGACAGTAGAAGGTCAGAAATTGTTATGAAGTTTTGGTGGTATACATAGCTTCAACCATTGGCAAGCTGCAACACTGTAAATTGGCATCTCTCGCTACTTGCTACATAGGAGATAAGACCGGCTTTCTCAGTGACTGTCACACTTTAGTACTGTACACCATAACAGAAAGCACTCATTTTTGTTGCTAAGATCAATTCAGAAAAAATCCCTGCATTCTTCTTGGAATCCTTATGCACTAAAGTATGCCATGACAACTATTGAGAAGAAATCCCATTGTGTGTTCCTGGAAGAATCCTTTTCCTAAAAGAATCCTTATTTGGTTAATTTATTTTAACAGGATATTTGGTACCATTGTTCATTTGGCTATTGACAAGCTCACCAGCATTATAAGGGTTTCTTTCCCAGGCCTCTGGTTAATAACATAAAAGATGATGAATTTGTTTTGCTACATACAGTATGTATGAAAATCAAGTTTTCTTCCTGTAAATATACTCGTGGCACGCCAGCTTCTTGGGACACAGGTAGTGTGTCTTGATTGTGTACCAAAAACAAATTCATTTTTTTCTTAATAACTAGGACTTTCCGAGGCCTGGGAAAGAAACCCTTACAATGCTGGTGAGCTTGTCAATAGCCAAATGAATAATGGTAACAAATCACCTGTTAAAATAAATTAACCAAATAAGGATTCTTGTAGGAATAAGGATTCTTCTAGGAATACACAATGGGGTTTCTTCTCAACAGTTGTCATACCTATACCAGGTGGTCCATTGTACTGTTGCTATACTTTTGTGCATAAGGATTCTAGGAAGTTTACAGGGATTTTTTCTGAATTGAGCTTGGCAACAAAAATAATTACTGTCTGTTTTGATGTACTAAAGGAAGGCAGCAAAGTAGGACTTTAATTTTGTGACTATCACTGGGAAAACTGGTCTTATTGCCTATTCGCAAGTACAAGATGATGTGTTTGTTGATGAACTCTTAACTTGGTGACTTGGCGTCACTTGAGTTCTTTACGGTAACTTGTTATGTGTACCTGAACTCTCTAAACAGGGGTGACTTGCTTGGAGCTAAACTCTAATGATTATGTAATTGTATCTGATCTCTCTACAGGGTGACATGTAACATAGGGTGACTTGTTTCGAGCTGAACTCTCAACAAGGTGCTAAATGGAGTTTCTCTGTTTGTAAAGTCTTGTATAGTGAGCTGTTGTTTTCATCTGGTGTCTAATAATGTTTTTTTGTGTTGGCATGTGTATGTATTGTGAATGGTAAAATTCAACAGCATTTTATAGTCTTATAGGGATGTTACGATGCAAACAACAAACTCTTTAAGGAATATGCATGAAGGGTAATGTAACTAATGTTACTCTAGAAGTGGTGACTATTATATGTTGCATATGTGCGAAGGAGAGCTCCAAGGGTTCCAGCCTCTGCGGCATACTAGTATATAAATCAGGAGAATACCGTATAGCGGGTATAATGTGCGAGGCGCAATTTCTGCGAAGAAGCAAGCTTTTCGTCCAGCAGTAATATCTGCGATTATAATATCTGCGAACCCTTCCAATCATCAAAACACGTGGTCTTGATTAAAATCGTGGTATGCTACACGTGCAATGGCGTCTGAGCTCGTGTCTGAAGTAGAATCCTTTGCGATAGATTCTACGATTAGAGGATATCACGTTTACAAGGATATTTGGTCCAGTTTTATAGGAGAAGTGCTGTACTGTCGCCGTGATGTACGAAACCACCACGATCCTTTTGCTGTTGCGGTATGTAAGGGGACCACTGTAGTGGGACACGTGCCTAGGAAAATTTCTGCAGTTTGTTACGTTTTTCTGGGGAAGACAGGAGCAACGATAACTGGCACAGTTACAGGTTCGAGGCGGTACTCTCATGACTTGCCACAAGGTGGCATGGAGATTCCATGGGTAATGAAGTTTGCTGGTTGTAAGGTGATGGTGAATAAAGCGAAGTCTATACTAGTTGATATGAAAAGGCCAGTGCTGCTTTCTGTGTCTGTGCCAGTTATCTGTGGTGCTGGTACTGGTGGCAGTGATGTGAGCAGTAGCTCTAGTAGTAATCCAGAGCAACCTGAGGGTGCAAAGTTTACTGTGGAAGTAAAATACACTCTACCAGACACACAAGGAGAAGACATGACCCAGGAATCTATAAGAGACATCACTGATCCCACGACAAGTATGAAAGTGTTAGAATGTGAACCGCCATGTCAAGATGAGCCCTCAGACGTTGCTGACAAGAGATATTCTACCTCAAAAGAGAGTCAGAAATATGATGCTGAGGCCTGTTAATCTATGGTTTTACTAGATCCAGTTGAAAGTACTAGTGGTAGCAAAGATTCCGTGAAGCATCAAAGCAGTGCATCTGTACTAGTCTCCAGTTCAACATGGGTGAAATTTGGAAGAGTGTCTCTTACTCTTTCAGACAGAGATGAAATTGCTGGTGGTTTTCAACTAAATGACAAGCACATTAACTACGCCCAAACCATACTAAAGTGCCAGTTTTCAATTAAAGGTTTGCAATCCACTTTACTGCAGGCAAGTTTAACTCCCCGAGTCAATGAGCTGCAAATTGTCCATGTCAGGGGTAATCATTGGATAACTACCAGCACAATATTGTCAAAACCTAATGCAGTAAGCATCTATGATTCCCTCTACGATTCTGTAGATGAAAAAAGCCTGAAGATCATACAACAGCTTTTTGGTGTTAAGGAGGTTCATGTAGTACCAGTACAGAAACAACAAGGTTTCAGTGACTGTGGCCTATTTGCAATTGCATATGCAGTATATTTGGCAAAGAAACGTAATCCAGAAAAGGCTTACTTTCACCAATCACAGATGAGGTCACATTTAATCAACTGCCTGAGTCAAGGAAAAATGTCACCCTTCCCATCTCGCCGGGTCAAGCCTGAGAAGTGAACTACATATACAACTGATACTAGAATGTGATTTAATGTATATACCATAAAATATTGTGATTTAGCTGTACAACTTCACTAATCAAATAATTATTTTAATGCAATTAACACAATTGTTACACAAGTTCTTGACAGTTGCTACTACAGTGATCGCTGTTCCTTCAGGGCATCTGCTATTCCTGCAGCCTTGAATCCATTCTGGATGATTTCTTTGTTGACCATTAAATGTCTGTAAGCCTTTAATAGCCATCGAGCACCAAGAGGTTTCATCACTGCCATTCGTAAATCAGCTGGTATTGGATTTTCTGCATCAAGTGTCTCGTACACTACCGAGGAATACCATTCATTAAATTCCTTCTTCATGAAATCTTTCAGAGTTTTGTTGACGCTTAAGTCCATTGGCTGAAGCTTATCGGTACAATTTGCTGGTACACTTATTGTGTACACATTGTTAGCTTCTAGCAATTGATAAATTCTTTCGGTTGTCTGACCTTTAAATGCATCAAACAACACAACAGCCGGAAAAGTGTTAGAAAGCCCTAATTCTGCTCTTTTCTTCTCCAAGTAAGGTAAGAGTACTGAATGAATATACTCCTCAGTTTTGTCTTCATTGGACCAATGGTTTGGTGTGAAGCTCAGTAGCCAATCTTTAGGAAGCTTTACTTTAGGCAAGCATGCAGACGTTTTCCCTTGGTAGATTAATTGAAATTGCAAAATCTCACCACTTAGTGCTCCACAAAGGACAGCAGTGATCTGCTGTTTATCATCCAAGCCAACTATTTCAACTCGCTTTTCTCCTTTCTGGTTCATCGTCCATGAAGACACAGGCACAATGTTTATAGCTGTGTGGTCCCAATTCAGTATCAAATCATCTGGGATATCCTCCATATTGGCCTGTCACGGAAATATCGGTCCGGGTAAAATCGGTCCGGCCGGACCGATTTTGGATACCAAAACTGGTCCGGCCGGACCAAATTTGGTTGACCAAGTTTAGTCCGGCCGGACCATTTTTGGCATCCGAAATTGGTCCGGCCTAACTAAAATTGGTCCGGCCCAAACTTTGTTGGACACATGCACCCCCTGACCACTTGGAGCAATTTTGGTTGGTCCGCAGGTGTACCCGGCATTGTGTGGACAGGTCGGTCCGTGCTAAGTATATTGTGATGGATCACTGCAGCCGACTTAGCCTGGAAACTATATAAATGAGTAGCGTAGTTTAATTTCCCGAGTTCTGTGATTTACGGAAAATGAATATAGTAGCTAGAAACTAAATTCCATGATCTATATGCAGCGATGAACACAGTCGCAAAATTAATGCTGTTTTAATTTAAAGCAGTGTGGTATGATAAAAGTCCTGTATTCTTCTTCTCCATGTCAATAGCTAGCTGGGAAGTAGAGGTTTTCTTCCGGCATACATCAACTCAAATGCATGGTCAATGCTGGATTCATGCATGGTGGTCAATGTTGCATTCAATAACACAGGTAACAAAATATTCTTCCCAAGTACGTTTTTATATGTTCAACCATGTTTGAATTTGAAAACCTTTTCTTGTATTATTGATATAAATTACCAATTAAATTTTTTTTTTTTAAATGTTCAATAAACTTCACAAGCATCATCAGCTCTGCAGTGTTTGGTTGAATCTTTCATCCAGCCTGTTTGTGTTGATTATGACAAACAACTATAGCAACATGATGGAAATCACCAACCTATGCTGGATCACTTATACTTGAGGATGGTAGGCAATATATAAAATCTACCATTAAAACATGTCTTATCTTCAACTTCTGCATAATTATATAGCTCAGAATTTAATTTGTTAATTCTGACCCTTGGTCAGTTTTTTTATTAATCTGGGAATACCCATACATGCACGCATTGTCATAAACAGCTACACATATTATTTCAGGGACTAATCCAGAGGGGTGGATGAGGTGGCTAGCCACCCACCATGCATGGCCTTGCAGCCACTCAGACATGCATTATTTAATAATGAATATTACTGATCATGAACACTCTTTTGTTATATCAATATGAACTAAATCCCTACATTGCATCAGATTCCAATGCTAGCTGGCTATAACCTTACAGTAGATGGTAGCAGTATACAGGAATTTATCTATGATCATGGGCAGTATATTAACTATTACCAGGCAGAGAACTTCTTGAAGGAAGATATGGGGTCTGCTTTAGGATTGAGTTGATTTTACTTTTATGTCTGCAACAACTCACCCTAAGGCTGTGGAATAATGCGACTGCATGCTTCAAAATTTTAAGTTGGTTAAGTAGTAAAAAACATACTGAGAATATTATAGCTATAACCTTTATAAGGTGATGTTTCTTCCTGTGGGGCATGTCATTAGTAGGAGATGATAGTTCACATTTAGTTATTCAATGGAGTAAACCTAAACTATATCATCTCCTACATATAATCACATATGACAGAGAGGAATGTGCAGTATGTGCACAGGTGTTACAGGTGTATTACAGTTTGTTTTAACCACTGTTGTTAACTCATGATCAGCCTGTACACTGGGATTATAAAATACATTAGGCCAGGAAACTTGATTACTAGTTTCTCATCCACAAAAATTCAGATTTCCATGCATGCGGGAAGTCATTTTTCATTATTCATTAGTAAAGAAAATACTCCAAATCAGGCAAGTCTGTTATAAAGGTTAACTATAAAACC
Organism: Dysidea avara; assembly: GCF_963678975.1. Lineage (NCBI taxonomy): Eukaryota > Metazoa > Porifera > Demospongiae > Dictyoceratida > Dysideidae > Dysidea > Dysidea avara. The sequence continues at coordinate 26,207,652 of NC_089277.1, read as the reverse complement.
TTTTAAGAACTATTAATTACTTATTAGCTACCACTGTTTCTGAGGTGCAAGTGACATTTGCTGTGCTGTAAAATGATAACCAGCCTTCCTAACATCAAAATACGTGTGCACGTGATTGATAACAGCAATAATGAAATTAGAGGCCGTGGGGTAAAAAGGGATGTGGGCAGGGATGCGAATCAATTAATCAACTTTGTCCGGCCTTATTATGTTCACAAGGGCATGCTACTATAGCTATGTGCTACAAGCTAGATGATAATATTTCAGCCCTTCTTCCCTGATGTAACTACCAAGACATTCAAGACTCTCATCTTAAAATCTGGGCCAACCACCCACCTTGGTTTATTTCTGGATCAGTGCTTGCATCTCCTACTGGTATATGTGCACAGGTGAAAATTAGTAAAATTTTAAAAGTTGGTTAAGTAGTGAAAAGCATACAGGGAATATTATATAGCTATAACTTTTAAGGAAATGTTTATACCAGTATATAGGAACATGTGATCAGTAGGAGATGATAGTTCACATTTAGTTATTTAATGGAGCAAACCTAAGCTATCATCTCCTACATATCACATACAAGAGAGGAATGTGCAGTATGTACACATGCAGGTGTTGCAGATGTATTGTTCTAACCATTAGTGTTAACTCATGATCAGACATTATATGTGCATAAGAGCACAGTACACATGCTACTGTGCATGCACTTCACTGTACAAGCCAAACAATAACAGCGTCAGCTTTTCCTGATGTATATATAAATATTAAGACATTTAGGACTCTCAACTTAAAATCTGGGCTAGGCTGGGTAGCCACTTACCTTCATTTTTCATTTATTTCTGGATCAGTGCCTGGTGATGAATGTTATAGGTGACTGCTCTATTAGAGTATCTCGATCTTAAGCACCTCCAATGCAGCTAGCTGACCCCGTGCATGCAATGATCCGTGCCCTTGTTGGATAACCTTTTAAGCACAAATCCATGCAGTGATAATGCCTGCAATGCTCATTATTCGAGATTGATAAATGAGAATAGCTATATATAGCTAAGTCGGCTATAGTGTTCCGTCACAAACAACTTATAGCTATGCATGCTTCATTGGCTGCATGCGTTAGTGGTCCACCCGGACCCATTTTGGTCGACCAATATTGCAGGTCCGAGTGGTCAGGAGTGCATGTGGCCAACTAGGTTTGGGCCGGACCAATTTTGGTCAGGTCGGACCAATTTCGGATGCTAAAGATGGTCCGGGCGGACTAAATTTGGTCGACTGAAAATGGTCCGGCCGGACCGATTTTCGCCCCGGACCAAAATTTTCGTTACAGGCCACAGTAACAATATCGTTGAGAAATTGCAGGGCCGGAGGAGGGAAAATTGAGTTGGTCAGGCCATTGACTATAATGTTGAAATTGCTACTATATACAAGAGGAGCTGTTACGCAGTGTGCGAAGTGCGAAGCACGAGCATCCTAAGGGAGTCTGGGGGCATGCCTCCACAGGAAATTTTTGAAAATCAGACACTCAGATATATGCAATTTTAGTGATATTTCACTGCTAGCTAGCTATATAAATATGCTCAAGCCTATCTGTTGTTCTTCAGACTTTCTATACTATGTATAATTATAGACCTGACATACAGGGGACACAGCATGAAACTTGCTGTATGGTTCATTTAGTTATAGCTAGCAATTAGAAGTTCAAGGGGGGTCTGGGGGTGTAACCCCCAGGAGCTGCAGAATTTTTGCAATTTAAAGGCTTGAAAATGCCTTAAAATTGATGCTAAATTTTAAAGTAAAACTAGCTAGCAACTTGCAACTGTCCCCCCAAATTTCACAGCAGCATGGCCCCCTTTAGCTAGGATATAATTACTATACAGTGAATTCACACAGCTACAATAAAAAGCTACACAGCTACAAAAATACAGTTACTACTATACTGGTTTGTATGAAGTGAACGGATCATCACGTAAATATACTGGTGGACCGTCACGAGACCCGAAAATGGCGCGATATGGGCGTGACTGAGAGTTTGTTCAGTATCTCGACAGGACGAGTGGGTAGTTGAAGAGGAGTGATTTCTACTCAACATCTCATCCAGATGGCCACCATGTAATGTATGGGTGTACAGCTTCTTGCCGCGGAATGAGTCATCTGGTTTGTCACTGCCAGCCCTTCGCCCAGTAAAAGAAGCCAAGAGAGACAAGCCAAGGAATGCTAATGATTATTTTATTAAGATTGAATTGTGATATAAGTATGCTGGTTTAGAATCAAAGAAGGCACCTGCCTTACACGTGATAAATGCCAACTGTCAGCACACGTGATACTGTACGTAGAACCCACAATCATTTCTGTACAAAACGATAAGAATGCCATGCTGTACTGTAAGGTAATTGGAGGTATTATACGTGTAATTCTGTGCTTTAGTTTGGCTGAGAAACTAGGTAACTAGTGCCATGCATTTTCAATAGCATCTGTAAAATGTACGTAGCTACATGTAGATGTGATCGTCCAAAGATTCCATGAGAATAATTTAGTTCGAACTGGTCAGCTAGTTGGTTCAACTCTAGATTATTGGTCCGGCTCAAGCCTGACCAACAGGACCGTCTCCTCCGGCCTTGAATTGCTCTTTTATCTCCTCAAAATTATGAACCATTAGCTTCTTGGTAGAGCACCCTTTTCGTTTGGCAAAACCCATTCTGTATAAAAGCGATTTAGCCCAGTTAGGCGTCAACTCTAAAGCAGGGCCATTCATTTCATCAAATAAAGTCGGGTTAAACTTACGGACAATAGCCTTACCAGCTGCAATTGTTATGCCTGTTGTAATCACACCACCAGCCTCACGAACAGCTCGTATATACGCTTGAGTTTGCCCATCCAGCTTCTCCCCAAGTAAAAATGGACGCCCTCTTTTCGCTGTTGGCAGAACTTGCACGTCTGGCTCAATATCACCAGCCTTTCTCTTGCGCTCTAATTCGAGCTTGTAATTCTTTACCCATAAACGAACAGTGCTCTCGTTCAAGTTCTTGCCTAAAATTTTAGTGTACTTTCTGGCAGCGATGCTATTTCCATTAATAGAAGCAAACTTGGCAACTTGTGCTTTGCATTCTGGAGTGACTTTTATGTATGGGCCCTTATTTCGCGGCTCCTTAGCTTCAGCTACTGCTTTCAAAACCTCTCTGTTTGCTTCTGCAATTGACGCTGTAGGTAAGTGATCTGACAAAGGACCTTTCGGATCAGGCAGCGAGGCTGAAATGTCCACTCTTTGAAGTACTTGAAAAGAGACATAGGTCAACAGTTCACACTGCAACACGTGGAGATTTCACTGACTTAATAAAAACGAAAGCATAAGAGGCTGCAGAATTAAATTCTGCGAGCCTGTAGCTTCTCGCATAATTCGCACAAATTAGGACCTCGCAGATAAAACCCGCTATACGGTATTACCAAGAAGCAGTATGATGGAAAGAGGGTTTACACAACTGATGAGGTAATCAGAGAATCGTGGTGAGATGAGGTGAAGAATTGTAAAGCTTATGCAGTGCAAGTATTTATTTCTATTAGTTCCTGCCCAGAATGCAAACATCTTCTGAGTAGCAGTGACCTAATACTTTTTACTTTCCATAATGTGTACAGATTAATACAGGTTTCAGTTGTTAGTTATATCCCATCCAAAAACAGCTTATAGCTGTAAAAAAAGTGCGCGTCCAAGTAAAGCAGAGTTAACTGCGACAAAAAGTAATGATATCATAATGCGGCCATGTGCGAGGTGTGCAAGTTGTAATATTAGCTAATCAGATAATACAATGTTATTGTTAAAGTGTTAATGAGAACTATGTGATGCTGCTAGTTTTGAAGTGTGTGAGCATCTTCATAAATGCCACATAAATTTAATTCTCAATAAAGCAATGTGTATAGATTCTCTGATAGTAATAAATAGTTTGAGTTTGGCCACCTTTCCTTTGTTCGTAGCATTGCTGTATACAGGAAAGGCGGCCAAACTCAAACTATTTATTACTATCAGAGAATCTATACACATTGCTTTATTGAGAATTAAATTTATGTGGCATTTATGAAGATGCTCACACACTTCAAAACTAGCAGCATCACATAGTTCTCATTAACACTTTAACAATAACATTGTATTATCTGATTAGCTAATATTACAACTTGCACACCTCGCACATGGCCGCATTATGATATCATTACTTTTTGTCGCAGTTAACTCTGCTTTACTTGGACGCGCACTTTTTTTACAGCTATAAGCTGTTTTTGGATGGGATTTCAATACTTTTTGTTAGAATAAGCAATGCACTGTTGATAACAGTAGGTGAGTCAGTAGTTTCCATGGTTTTGACAGAAACCCCAGATTACAGTGACAGAATATTAAAATATAACTGTAATTTTAGTGGCCAGGGCCGCCCACATTGGGGGTAACTGGGGTATTTTCCCCCCTACCACAGCCTGAAAGGGGCCACTTGAATACCTGTTTAAAGAAAGATCGATATACTCTAATAGAGCAGTCAGGATCTAGACCCTTCCTTGCCCCTGGGCCCCTCTTTAACTCTTTTCCCTGGGCCCTCTAATTTCTCTGGACGGCCCTGTTAGTGGCATGCAACTGCAGTCAACTAACACCCATTTTAACTAGTAAACCCTTAACAACACTTTGCCTTTCATCTTGTACTGCATTGAAACGATCAAGATACTCTATTAGAGCAGTCACAAAACAGCTGTAACACAGCCATAGGCGGCGGAAAGGGGGGGAGGGGGGGGCTTAGCCCCCCCTCAGAATGATATCACACCGAAATTATCTTTCTTGGAGTGGGGCTGAAAACCGTGATAAAGATCGAGATACTCTAATAGAGCAGTCACTCTAATAAAGTATTCAGTGTGTAGCGAGCTATGTAAGGATTTTTATGTAGTTTATCAGCTAGAAATGGTAGCTGGTGAGGTGGAAGCTCTTGTCAGTTGGTTGCGACCTTTTTTTTTTTTTTTTTTTTTGGTCTCACCTTACTAAACTATAGAAATAAGTCTGGGTCAGCCCAGCCCCCCTCATATCAACTACTTGCTCCACCGCTGAACACAGCAATCAATATTTAGCATAGTTACAACTTCTGCTTAGCATCGGATTGTATAGTTTAAATTACTAGCTACTTACAGACTTTACAATATAAAAATATGGCACTTGTAGAAATGTGACTGTTTTATTAGAGTATCTCGATCTACTTCAAGCATTGACTAATTCAAGTGAAGAAGCTACGCCCCTGCCAAGAGATCTTGTGAAATGAAATGAGAATAGTAAAGAAAAGGCAAGTATGTACAGAGACAATAGAGGGGCGCGTAATTATGTCCTGTTGTAAATAAACGCCTTTAAAATTTATATTACTACTAAATAAACGCACCAGAATAGGCTTGTGTGGCTGTTGTCTCCAAGGTTGTCTCATTATTTGTCTTTTCGTGTTGAAGGGATTTAGTCGCAATTGGTGAGTTTAACTATACATGTATTTGTGTTGTAAAACTTAATTGTAAAAAGGCGATTAGCACATATCATGATAAACATGTATTTGTCACAGTAGAGTCTCTCACGAAGTCACGATTATTATGAGACATTGGACCAGGGTAAAAAATTTACTGCTATATTTAGAGGTTGTAGCGTTTGTATATCTTAGTATCTTAATAAATAATCCCCCATGATCACTAATCACTAATAGTACAGTGAAAACTGGTCATTATTCAGGCCGTAGGGACAAAATTTTCTAACCTTGCCTTTTAAAGAGGTGGCTGCATTATGCGGCCTTAAAAAAAGGTAAGAAGCATGCTGTTCTAACTGGCTATAGAGATGGATTTAGTGTATGACAGCGTATGAGACAGTGAGTGCTGGCAGCAAGGGGGCAGCCAATCTGTTAGAGCACCAAAAGCACTGCTTCAGACATAGGCAGTTGACTGTCAGCCCCAAGTGTAAAAAGTTTCACTGTTGGTCCTTATAAGCTCCTGATGAAGAAAGTGATGAAGTCATTATCCATAGGATATATTTTTCAGAGTATCCATTTCAGTTCTACAATATAGTAGCCAAGCATAAGATGAACATAACACAGCATTCCAGTAGTTTAGTGGTGACCACAACACTGCCTGAGTTAAACTGTGGTGAGATTTGAGACTACCAGAAGCCCTGGAATGTCTTCAACACATGAAATACCAAATATCTAATGCCTGGCTTTCATCCACAGTGGACCTGTCTTGGTGGCCACTTGTACAGAAGGGAAACAGCTAGTTGCCACACCCCTTAATTATCAATTTGTAAAATCGTTAGCAAAATTGTGTGTGCGAGCAAGTGCGATGTGGCAGTGCCGTGTATATGGTTGCTGCCTAGCAGTGACACATCACGAGTATTGAAGTCACAATGCGTTACTGTATCATCCATCTAAATACAATCTCTGAATGTGTCATTTTGTGTAGAGAGCAATCTTCCACAAGAAGTGACCTGCAGGTTTCAGTGTATATCGTTAACCATTAATATTGTTCACAATATTGTGAACTATATGTACAGTGAAACCTCACTTAGTGGCCACCTCTTTAATAAGACCACCTCATTATATTGGCCACCTCTAGTAGGTCCCAAATATAGCTAAGCATTACTTATGACCTCATTAATAAGGCCACCTTGTTATTCAGGCCAAATTTTTTGGTCCCACAGCCTGCCATATTAATGAGGTTTCATTGTACTTATGTGAATTTTTATTTTTCGTAACTTTTCTTCAGGTTTACTGATGGGCACTATGAAGCATTGTTGACTGGTACGTGTATAATGTGGTGACTTGAAATGCTAAAACAGTACGTAGCGTGTCTTGTATGTACATGTAATGTGTTGTAATGTGTCCACACATCTTAGAAATAAATGTAATTGTATTCTCTATAAATAGTCAGTTCCATTGTGCCACTGGGTCATAAGTTGGTTGAGTATGGATCATCCAGGGCACTTGAGTCACATTTTGTCCTGGCCAAGTGGATCTCATCCACTGACAGAATATACAGGATCAGATCACGTGTATAAATTACGGTGGAACTTGTTTATTGCCACCTTCACTCATTCAGCAGGTAACAGTGTATAAATTCTCAATTGGAATTGGCTTTTCAAGAGTGGTTGTCTTTCTATACTAGTGGCCATTAAGATAGGTTGTACTGATAGAGTGTACATACTAGAGATGCAACAATATCCTCCACTTAGTGTCGTTTGATAGTGATGCAATGGAGACTATGTATTATTGCATTTAAATACTATACTATTATATTGCAACTCTAGCACGTATTTATAACAGGAATGTTTGTTAACCGTTTAGACATACTGGAGCCACACCCACTCATCTGGATTCTACAAATGGAGTCATACCAACTTGTTGTCATCATACTCACTCGTTACTCCCATTGTGTTTGGATGAATATACATGCCGTCATGTGAGACTTGCTACCATGGCGGGCCACTGGAAAACATTTGCATAGCAGTTATATTACAGTCATTATTGTACAATTCTTACATTATTGTTGTGAAAAGTGTTTGGTATTCATGTGTCTCCTCTGTATGTTGTAATTACATGTGTAATTTTGTGTGGGGGTGCTATAAAATGCAATAATGCATGGTGACAATTGTATTAGGCGATTTTGCACACTTCCTTTTAAGCTAGCTACATGTGCTAATTACTCACAGCTTGTGTCAACAACTGGTAACCGCAGTTGTACTCTTGTGTCATTCTTTAAGCCGCGCCCTTAGAGGACAAATTATGTGGGGGCGACTAATTTCAAAACGAAGGATGGTATGCAGCACCATAGATTAGCTATATCTATGGACTATAATCTATGGCAGCACACTTCTTGGTGGCTATATGTACTGATTAACTACATAGAGCGCCAGTTCATCAATACCCAGAGACCGCAGTTGTGCTCTGCGTCATTCTTTAAATTCCGAGTAAAATTCTTAGAGAGCAAATGACGTGGGGGCGACTAAATTCAAATTTCAAACTAGCCATTCTCGAAAACAAATGTTTCAATCTGAACGAAACTTTCAGAACAGTTTAAAGACACATTGCCCTACATGCCAAGCGAGTATTGCGGAAAACAACAATCTGGGATTTGTATTTGGCCTCTAGGTCGACTGAGGACGACTGAAACTTCGTTTGGTGCTGAAATCACGACTGTAGGGTAATCATGTATGGTGAAATCGATGATGTGAATCTTGAGGTGATTGAGTGAATACTGAAGCGATAACAGGGCGATCAATGTTCGGAATGCACAAAGGAACGCAAGGCATACACCTGCGGTTGCGTCTAACCGCATGCGATAAAAAAAATAAATAAATAAAAAAATGAAACGTCCCCTTTCATGTCGGCAATCTCGATCACGAAACAATCGGCATGGATTTGCTTCACTGCTTGTGTGGTAGTTACTAGTGACATGATGAGTTCAACTCCAGAGTTTCAGAGGGATAGCGTAAGTGACGGGTGGATTACAGGAAGGCCAAATTTGAGAACGTTCGTTCTTGTAAAATCCTCACGTAGTGGTCGCGTCATTTATTGTCTGCGGCGCGCGTTTCTGCTTTACTGGCCGCGCCTTGATGTGAATGGATTTTGGAAAATCATTCCTAATCACGCATTAGAAGTTTCGAGATATGCGGTTTAAAGAATTCAAGTCAACATAGCTTGCCAAGGATAGCAAACATGTGTATGAAATTTACTCAAGAGATGCATCAATCTATTACCTTCCAGACTACTTCCAGTACTTGTAACTGCTTGTAGAGTTTCCTGCCCTATAAAATAGAAACTCTGAGCAGTTGGATGAGCGAAGTAGTATCACGAGTGTTCACAAAGGAAGGAGGGTGAGGGTTGGTGGGGTGGGCAAGAAATTGACTTCAAAATGGAGGCAAACCATGATTGAAATCCAGACATGAGATTACAGGGCTGTGCTGGCTTCTTAGTGGCTGATGTGCAGCAAAATCATCAAAACTTGTTTGGCCAACATTATCATGCCATCCAACAGTAAACCACTCAAGGCAGGCCCTTCACAAGGCCTGAAATCGCCATTAGAGCTCTCCACACCACGCAGAAAAGAAGTCTGTTAAAATTAGCCTTGAGTAATTTGAGTAGCACTGAGGGTGTTGGCCGTGTTAGTTTTGATTTTTCCTGATGTGAAATTTGGAATGGTTTTGTAAAATCTGGTCACATATATTAGCTGTAAGCATCTGAGCCATCTTGTAACATACGTGGTTTAAATGTGCTACAGTACAGTATGTAGCTCTGTGATCCCTTATTCGATTGGAACCAAATTTGCTATAGATGTGCCTTTTGGAAGCATACCAAATTTGAAGAAAATCGCCCCAGCTATTTCTGAGATACGAGCAGCCAAATATTCGTTTTATTTTCATTTGTATTTTTTCTTCTTCGGTGGGGTCTATTCTACGGAATGGAATGGAACGATGGACTAATCTACAGAATGGAATGCTTTCTTAAATCGAAGCCTGCAGCTTGCCATTGCTGAAACTGCCCTTACAAGTTATTGATGGACCTCCAGCAGGTGATTAAACATACCCTCAAGAAAAATAGAAACAATTTAAGGACTGATTTTGGGTTCTTGTTGGTTGTCATAGTAATGAAGTACGTATTGTGGGATTAGCTGTCTCGGTGATGTTTATCCCTGATTTATCAAGAAGGGTATTTAATGCATTGCTTGTTTTTCACTAAGGCTAATAGTATGTGTGTTGTTTATGCTTACTGTACTTTGACTATAGAGTACAGTCTGGGGCCAGTGTTTCAATCATAAATCGGTACACTGAATGCATACTACAAAGAAAGGAAGCAGAAAGGCAAAGGTGGCAAGAAAGAGCCAGCTGAATTAACTCAGTCAAAAGCTTAAGGAATTTTGTGCAGTGTGAGGAGCACACATACTGGCAGAACAGCTGGGCCATGTGGCACAAGGAGGCTATATTCTGCGAACATCAATAAAGTACATGGATTCAGTAACAATGCAGTGGACTGATGCCAGCAGTGAGTTGAAAACTTTCAAATTAAAGGGCTTGCCAAGTCTTTGACTGCTAGCCTTGAATCAGTACTTGATTTCACAAGACCAACCAGATCTCTTAAGCCTCTCATGCATGTACCATGCTCATAACCACCAGACCTTGATTAATTGATTTGGACCAAGATGTATGCATGTCAATTTATCAGTCAGATCTGAAATGGAATGCTCGTGTTAATTACATATCAATTACAGCTAACAGAACCTTAGGATTTCTTTAGTGTAACATTTCACATGCTTTTCTTCATACAAAGAAGCTAGCATGTACTGTATTCATTTGTCCCCCACTTGAATATGCTGCAACAGTGTGGTCTGTGTGGGTACCCTGGCAGTCTACATTGAAATCTCAAATACAGCAGATCCACATCATTAAAGACCTAAAGAGTGACCTTCTGGGATTGCCAGCAATAAAGGAACTAGAACTGTTGTTTAATGTATGCTCTGTTGGAAAAATTATCATTTCACAGTATGCTTCGTTGTTAATAGGAACCATTAAAGGCACATAAGTGGCAATATAAAAAAACGCATGATGTTAACAACTGTTTCATAACAGAAAATGTTATATACTTACAGATATCAATAATAAAACATTTAGTACTGTTTCTCCTTGTGTTTCACTGTCTTCTTCAGTCTGGTTTGAGTTGAAAATCTGTCCTCAATTGGTAATAATCACCACCAGCCACTCACTCGAATGCTCCGCTCATGAAGTTGACAACAAGATGACTAATCTTGAGGGACTTACTGAAAGAAACACAGTGGACCATATTTTTATTTATTTATTTTTTATAAACTTGTAGATCGACAGAAACACCTTCCACATGACTAGAGTCCACAACGTTTACAAACCTCAAAGATATCTTCTTCTCTAAACATTATGCGAATTTACACTCCTGTGTTTAAACCGTCATTAGGCACGAGGCTATTATGCTCCAAAAATTGAGCATTATGCTTTTGAGCAGTGCTCAAAAAATCAACTATTATGCTTTTGAAGATTGCCCATTATTCCCAAAATTATGCCACCATAATTGGCTAATAATGTCAGTTTATTGCTGTATCAGGCAATTTCCATAAAATTTTAAGCTTCAAATAGTCTTGAATTCTTTAGCTGGTTGCTGTATTAGAGTATTTCATTTCAATGTGACTGCTTTATCAGAGTAAATAATAGTCATTGACTGGTCTATTAGAGTTTCTGACTGCTCTATTAGAGTATCTCGATTTTTTTAACGGAATTGTGCAATCTGCAGATTTTCCTACTGTTAAAGTTTTATAATCACCTCTAAATGCTAGCATAATTCCTGATTCCCACACATTTTCCTCCTCAGAGTCTGGTGCATGGCTTGGTGCTCTTCCTGTACCTTCCTTGGGCCCTGAACTACATAATGAGTCTTTGAGGATTGCTCTTGGTCTATGACTTGGTGTTCCCATCGTTGTTGAGCCTAAGTCTACTTGTGGCAGTAAAGTTGATGTTTTTGGAACTCACGGTTTGTCTTGCAGGCATAGTGGAGGCCGTATTCCTCGGTGCGCTGCAGTGAATGAAACTATTCATCATGCTCTGGTGTCTGGAGGTGTACCTGCTGTTTTGGAACTAGTCGGCGTGTGTCATAATGATGGTAAGAGGCTAGATGGCATGTCTTTGATTCCTTGGTCACGGGGCTTACCATTGCATTGGAACTTTACCTATTCAGACACCCTGGCCCCATCTAATTTATCTACTTCTGCTAGTGGTTCCAGCTGGCTGGCAATCTCTGCAGAGTCAGCTAAGTTCAGAAAGTATTCTTCTCTGACTCCATCATTTCCAGGCCCGTATGCAGGAATTTCAAACGGAAGGTTCTAAATTGAAGCGGTAGGTGATCCCAGATGAGGGGTCTGGGGGCTGTACTGAGAAAGGTTTAATATTCAATGTCCTGAGAATTGCTTAAATGCAGAACTGCATGCACTGATTAAATAAACTTCTCACACATTATTGTGTTGACACAAATTCCTCTCAATATGAGCCCATCACACACTAATTCAAACAAAAGATTAAAATATGGTTGTAGTGTATGTACACTCCAGCATTTCTAAGAATGCTCAGGGTCATTCATTTCAGCTATAAGCTAAACCTTACATTTCACCATTGTCCAAACATGGATGATAACCACAATAAGGCTATTATTATTATTATTATTATTGGTAATACTGTGCAGGCCTCTATTAGAGTATAGTACACAGGTCACAACATACATACAAGTATATAAATAATTGCTAGTTTTTGTTTGAACTGATCAATATCATTGGAGTCAATCACATTTTGGGGTAGATCATTCCAGATTTTGATTGCCGAAGGGAAAAAGGAGTACATATAAGAATCGATCCGTGTCATTGGTTGCATAAATCTCATATTATGACCTCTGGTACTATGTACAGTGGATATGGGTGTCAGAAATGGATTTACTGGGATGTCAATTCAACAAGGTGGTTAATTATTTTAAACATCATTATGGCTTTCAGTTCATCTCTGCATCGCGCAAGTGTAGGCCAATTAAGGTCTGTAAGCATTTGCGTGACACTAGCGTGACGGGAGTAGTTGCTGGTCACAAATCTAGCTGCTTGTCGTTGTGTTCTCTCAATCATATCAATATCCATCTTAGTATGAGGTGCCCAGACAACAGCTGCATACTCTATAATTGGCTTACCATTGCTTTGTACAACCTATCTTTAATTGTTGTTGTACAATTGTGAACCTTTAGTTCTGTTAGCCTTGGAAGTTATTTGTTTTATATGTTCTGACCAGGATAGATTTTGGCTTATTGTTACACCCAAGTATTTGGCATGGTTGACTTTCTTGATTGGTTTATTATACTGAGCTAGTATGTGTGTTTCTTGTTAGCTATCCTAAGAAATTCGCATATTTGTGGGTTAAACACCATTTTCCAATCGTCTGCCCATTTTCCCAGTGCATCTAAATCCTTCTGCAACTGATTGCAGTCCTGTTCTGTGCGAATGGTGGCATAAAGTAACACATCGTCAGCGTATAACTTGATTTTGGATGATATGTTATTTGGTAAATCATTTATGAAACAGAGAAACAAAAGTGGAGCAAGGACAGTACCTTGAGGAACACCAGAGGTAACTGCTGTTAAGTTGCTCTGTTGACCTTCAACCACCACACACTGAGATCTCTGCAGTACAAAATCTTTAATCCAGTCAAGTAAATTACCTCGGATACCGTAATGGTGGAGTTTATGGAACAGGTGTTGATGGGACACTTTGTCGAATGCCTTTGAAAAATCTAGTAGTACGACATCAGTTTGATCATTGCTATTTAAGCTTTCGGCAAAGTCATTGATTGTCAATAGTAGCTGAGCAGTATAGTGAGACCACTGTTGGAGTATGGATCGGCAGTATGGGACCCCTACTTGCAGAAGGAGATACAAAGTATAGAAATGGTACAACGACGTGCTGCTTGTTGGGTCAAGTCAGATTACCAATACAACAGTAGTGTTACATCTATGTTAGCAGATCTACAATGGCCATCACTTCAACCCATAGAAAATGTCCAAAGACGAGCAGCACGGTTTGTAATTAACAGCTATTCTAGATATTCCAGCATCACTGAAATGCTATCTAACCTTAATTGGCCCACCTTAGCCAGATGCAGAAACGAACAGAAGGCTACAATGTTATTTAAAATTATATCTCACCAAATCAACATTAATGCTGATGATTTCCTTTTTCCTAATCCTAACCTACATCACACCAGAGGCCATGATAAGAGATTTTTAACCCCAATGACTAGAATTGACTGTTATAAATTTTCTTTTTTCCCCTCTGCAATCAATATTTGGAATTCCTTACCCCAACACATGATTGATTTAACAGAGATTAACCAATTCAAGCACAGCCTAGCTTGACTAGTAACTGTTTAATAATTTATCAATGTGTATATAATGGTCTTGTGTATAGTAAATATTGTATAATTATATAAGTTTGTTTTTCTTTTGTAATTGACAGTAGCAATTGTACCCTTTTTTGTGCACCATACTCTTTTGAGGTCTGCACAACAATCAATTATAATAATAATAATAACACCGACGATACGTGACTAGATTAATATTCTTCTACAACATTGTTTACTCCTCATCAGTCTTAACAGTCCCAAATTACTTCACTAACACCACATATCCCACCCACCACCACCACCCCTTCCATTTTGAGATTCCATTTGCTAGAACAGATCATTATAAATTTAGCTATTACCCCAAATCTATCTGTGATTACCAACTGACACAATAGAATCCCATTCTCTACAAGTATTTGTAGATAAATTATAACTGACTCTTATCTATGTGATTTGTAATGTTTTCCTTACCTGAACATATCAGTTTGTAACTGTGTTTTCAGTAATCATAATCATAATTATAATCATTCCCAGTGACCTCACACAATATTCTGCCTCGATGTAGGATGAAGTACCAAGTGTGAATTGTTCAAGGAACGTACCCAACGATATCATCGTGTGACATCATGGCCAGCTACCGCAAAACTATCTTCATTTCTGTTCACAGAATAAAATCTCTCCTGGCACCACATCTCCTTTTAACATGATACCCCCACAGATAACGCTTTGTTAAGCCATGGAACACTTTATGCAGCATCAGGTAGCGAGATTTATCACAAGATAGTTAAATAATATTATTGATTGCGGTTCCTATTTGTGACCCAGTCTGAGAAAACCGGTCTTATCGCCCATGTCAGCAGATTCGATTTATCACCCAGGACACACAGCTACATGAATAAACTATATCTAATTCCACATTTAAAATCAGCTAGACTTGAGTGGTCTGGTTTTGCTGGCTGCTTTTCCCAAGCCCAGTGGTGATCCGTACGTGTAGTGTGGAGCCTTAATGGAGCTCTGGTCAGCCTGGGAACGACTGTATGTGGCTGTACAGCTCACCATCTTGCCCGCCTTCCAGGGCCCCCGCCTCCCACCCAATTTGCAGCTCGAAACAGTCAACCTCGGTTTAAAAGCTATCTAAAATGGCAGGAAACTTAGTTGTTGGCTGCTTGCACAGTGGATGCTCTGGAAGGTAAGGAATTGATGTAAAACGTGTGAAAATTTGGTACACATAGCTTCAACCATTGGCGAGCTACAACACACTAAATACTTAAAACCGGCATTTCTCGATACTTTTAAATAGGCGATAAGCCCGGTTTTGTCAGACTGGGTCACATACAACTACAGATTTATAGCCAGATACTCCAGAACAGCTAACTTACCTATTTCAGCCATGAAAGACATCCAGAAGTAGTGCCAGCCACTTAGAACAGCCACAGCATCCAGTTTATAACTTTTTATTATCGATGTGTCTAGAGCTCCGGCAGCCGGAGGTGGTTTGCCAATGCTACAGCTCCGTCACTTCATCACGTGCCAAAGATATTAAGAGGGGCGCCGTATTGGTAGCCGTGGCACTCAGTACTATAACAACAATAGTGCTGCGTACTTTCAGTTGAAGACCGCCAATACTTCGTACTTGAGGCCAGCTTGACCCACTGAAGTGGAAGAAAGTGCCGGAATAAAGTGGAGGACTAAAAATTGACTGGTTTCCTACAGGGGAGAAAATGCCCACTGGATTTTTGTGACTCGGTGTTGCTCGATTAATTCAGTGCTTTTAGTAGGCACTCCCCATACACAATGAAGTGTGGTGATCCACTCCAAATTAGCTACTGATCGTGATCATTAGTAGCTACATATACAGTGTAAGTTGAAAAACCTGGTATAGCAAATCTTGCTTAAGCGTCAATGTTCCTCTGAGTGCAGAGGGAGCTTGCATGGCTAGATAGCTGCAAGACTAGTTATCAAGCCAGGCTGCGTCGTGGTCATTTGTTTTTGTGATTGAATTGGGTGAAGCCAGATTATAGTTTGATGCATCAGTGTAGCTGCTATTAGACCATTCTCAAAACAAGGAAAATTTTAAGCCTTTCAAGATTAAATTTTGAGGGTATTTTTGTTGGTTCAGAGCATGCTATTTAAAGGTCAACCTGCCTTAGAGACTTGAAATTGAATTTGACAAGTGTGAAAGTTAATGTGTTACTTTAATAACAGGCTTAATTTTAAGACACTTAGGCTCTTGGATATCAAACTTAATAGTCAGTTCAGTACTACAAGTGTGAAAGTTAATGTGTTACTTTAAACAGGCTTAATTTTAAAACACTTGGGCTTTTAGATATCAAAAAACTAATAGTCATTTCAGTACTGAGTGTTTTGAGAGTCCAGTATATATGTGTACCCTAGGAAATATTTGATAAGCATGTTAAGGTTAGTGTGTACGCAGTTTTAACCTGGGAAATATTTACATATTAACTATACTGTCTGAAGATTGAACTGATCTGCATACAGTGTAATTGCCACTCACAATTTAGGGGTGCGTCTGAGATTTTGGGAAGGGTATTACATCTACATTATATAACATCAAGTTGCACCTCCCCAACATGGAACAATTTCAAGTACTGCTCAAGTTCCTCTGCAGTCAAAAGATCAACATTTAAAATAGTTTAACAAATTCTCCACATTAAGAAACAGATCTGACTCCAAATTTTTACATCACAATTCTGCAAAGTGTCCACCATACAGAAGTTCCATGCTATACACACATAATATCTACTGTATGCAGTGCACCTTCCACAATACCATGTGGGATTGGCTTGTATTACAGATACTACACTGTTAATAGCTGCCCATGCTTCCCGGGTGCAATACTTCCTGCACATATCTAAGCAGACATATTCATCAGTGCACGATGATGAAACCATCTCAGGTCTCATTTCTACATCATCCTCTTCTATAATTCGGCTCCCATCTATGGCGTCCTTGGCAATTTGTAGATCAACAAACCAGGTTAAAATCACTAAAAATGAAAACATCTTCCAAGATCCACACAGGCTATTTAACAAACATACCAAGTTCCTTTTGCTTAGCACCTTTGTATAGGAATGACACAGCCTACTTCCTCTGGATTTCTTTCTAGGGAGACCAATAACAGTCTTGCCAGCTCCTTTAGGTCTTCCTCTCTTTCGCATTTTACTTGGTAACCTAATACTTTGTAACCCTGTGGATGCAATCAGATTGTGATAAATGTTTTGCAAATTTGTACCACAGTTGTAATACCACCCCTGTTAATTTACTGACTGCACTGTTTCACACACAATGCACTACACATGTATGCATACATATGTACACAAACTATGCACAAACATGCACACACACAACACATACTGTACTATATGTACACTTGCACAAAGCAAATGCAAGAATCAAATCCTTCAACTACCATGCTACGTACATCAAAATTATCTAGTGGACACCGGGAGCTGTAACATCAATGGCTACCAGGTGTTAACTCAGGAAGCAAATGCCAACTATCCATGTCACACAAAGCGGGTGAAGGTCGGCTAACATACCTTCAAGTGTGAGACATGATACAACCTCTTGTATTTTATTAGTCCTGCCCCAAGAGGATTTGACTTTTAGCACCTGAGTAGCACAAAGTCATCAGGTCTCCACGAGCAGCTAAGTCATGTGAAGAAAAATTCTTGCTCAAGGAAACAACAGTAACCGCATAACCAGGTATTGAACCTAGAATGTTTTGAGTATCAGGCAGGTGTTCTAGTCACTTGGAGCACGCACACACGCACCCACACGTACACATGCACGCACACACACACACACACACACACACACACCATTTACATCATCACTTCTACTTTGCACTGTGTCTACCAGTGGTACAGGCTGATTTCCTATGCAAAATGTGAGTCAGTAGTCAATAAACTATAAAGTACCTTGATCATGATGATCATTCTTTTCCAAAAATATCATCCAACAACCACCTTCACAATACCATCCTGTCACCTTGGCAGTATTGGTTAGGTATAACCAAGCCCAAAACTGCCTTCAGAATGCTTCCAATAAATCATAAAAATTTTTGTCCAATGAAAGTTTCTACTGACTGACTAACTTTCTGCCTGATGCCTTCAGACAAGTGCAACTCGACAACAGCTAAGCCTACAGGCTTGATTTTATCCAATGTTGCTTTAGCCTGACAGATGCCTTTTGCATACCACAGTACATACAATGTACGTCATGGACTTACCTTTGTCCTCCTTTGTGTCCCATTTCTTTTTGTTAACAGCCCAAGGTGTCAATTTGTGGTAGCAAGGTATTGATTTGTGGTAGTGCAATGGCTTCCATACAATTATAAACAGGAATCGTCTGTATTTTCCATGGTTACTGGATTGATTGCAGAGGCACTTGTACTGTTCTTTGTTTGTAGCACTGTGTAATGGGCTGAAAATAGCTGAAAGCAAAGTGTAATGGTTTCGAGACAATAATCTATAGTTGGGGCACATGTTTAGTCAAAAACATTACCTCTGGCGAAAATGTAAACAAACAAGCACATATATAAAAGTTTTAAGTTTGACTAGGGATCATACAGTAGTAAAAAAGTAGGGAACAAGGGAGGTTGCCTACACCAGCAAATATGCTAGTGAATATTTATCCTTGTATCCATGACTGAATTACGGATGAAATGTTCACTAGTTTATCTGCAGGTGTAAGTGACCTCCTACTTTTTTCTATGATCCCCAATTGAACTTACAATTCTTAAATTTCCTTAGGTATGCATTCAAGCATGCAGATACCTTGCAAAAACACTCTTCACTTTAGCATTGATACTCTCTAATCTGTTGTTTGTCCTCTCACCCAGGGTGAAGGCTGCGTTCTTAAAACATTCTACCCATTCCTCTCGAATGGGATGCCAATTATCATTGTAGTAAGTAAAAACTGTGGTGAGACCAGCAAGTCTAAAATCCTATAATAACAACACCATGAAGTCACATAACATACCTACATGCATAATACATGATACAATAGTGTTATGCACCTCTTTGAAATTTGACTGATTTAAAATTAGTCAACTCATTTTGAAATGCATCACCCAGATTTATTACTACAAATTTAGATAGGCCCATTTTGAAATAGGTTAGCCTAACCCTTTTTAAAACTCACTTATAGGCGAGTTGTACATATGTAGTTAACTACCTCTTTTATCTAGCTGGAACCCTTTCAAGCCGACAGATACTTATTATCTTCTCTTAATTGCCGTAGAAATCAACAAGTGGTAGCCACACCTCTTATTAAGCTATTGTGTAGCTCACTCAATATAAGTAGCCAGATGATATTTTACAGAGTACGGACCATAACACATCGATAAAAAGTACTGAAACAAGCTGGAGTAGTGCACGATATTAATTCACAGTAAAACAATAAGAAGTGTTATATCCCTACTGTGCATTTCCATTGCGGTATCTTGAGCACAGTAGGGACATAACACTTCTTATTGTTTTACTGTGAATTAATATCGTGCACTACTCCAGCTTGTTTCAGTACAATGGAAATGCACAGTAGGGATATAACACTTCTTATTGTTTTACTGTGAATTAATATCGTGCACTACTCCAGCTTGTTTCAGTACTTTTTATCGGTGTGTTATGGTCCCTACTCTAGTTGAAAATTCCAAATTTGTCTGTGTACTTGTTTGTTAACTTTTTTTGCAAATAATAATTATGACTGGTGAACCCATGCATACCGCATCTGAAATGGCGCCGCGCACCCCAGTTATTGTCTGAAAAGTGAAGTATCCATTACGCTTCGTTGTCAGCTATGTTCAACCTGTTACGCAGCATTTCGAATCAAGAACTGTTCGAAAAGCACCTCTGCAATCCATACATACCGAAAGAAATGGTGCTGTGCGTCCCAGTTATATCAATTATTGTCCGAAAAGTGAAGTATCCATTACGCTTTGTTGTCGGCTAAGTTCAACCCGTTACACAGCAGTATGAATCAAGAACTGTTTGAAAAGCACTTCTGATATCAAAATAGCCACTATGACAAATATGGACGATTTCCGTTACGAAGGGAAGCCGTCACATGCTATCGCCAAATCGACACTTTTCGCTGTCAGCAAAGATAAATGGTACACAAAGGAGGACACTGGTAAGTCCACGAAGAATGCATTGTACATACTGCAGTATGCCAAAAGGCACCTGTCGGTCCGAAGCGACGTCACACAGTGAAAAAATCAAGCCCGTAGTCTTAGCTGTTATCAAGTTATGCTTGTCTGAAGGCATCAGTCAGTCAGTTACTTACTTACTTACTCAGTCAGTAGAAAATTCCGTTAAATAAATTATTTTTAAAATTCCGTAGCAACTTGTTTAAAGCATTTCGGGTCGATCTGAAAGCTTGTTTGGGCTTAGTTTCACCTAACCAACACTGCCTGATTGTCGTTAGGGGAAATTGAGGCTGTTTTTTGGGTGATATTATTTCGTGGGCCATGCCTACTCCTTTGTGGTCTCTACTATACAGTTACTATCGTACTGTATGATAAAGCATTCACAAATCAGTGAAAAAATGTCATAAACTGAAATAAGTAATACACCACTAGATTTGCCTTTTCATGGAAAGCAAGAATATCATTGCTTCATTTTTGTACCACAAAGAAAATGTAACCTATTATGTTGTAAAATGTAAGTTTATCGTACCTTGATGAATGCCTCAATTCATGGTGAACATAATGGCACAAGTCCCAACTCGATAGCCTGTTGCACTTGTGACTTACAATATGAATGAGTGCCTACAATTTTCTGTATAGGCAATGTGAAAATCAACTTTTGCTTTCTAGTGCTGTAATTCTAAAAGTACATAGTACTGACCAGAAAAGACTGTAACTTTAACACCCCATTGTTTATTCCCTCTAGACAACAAAGAAGTCGTAAAATCAAGCAAGTCGGGTTTTCACTCAGCAGGTCACATATACATGATTGAACCATGTGTACAGTGAGTATGGTTTTAATACAGATACATGACTACAATAAGCACATCAGCTATTTACACTGATGATATGGTAACAATTTATGCATCACACATTCTTGCTTACTTCATAGTGCTGATTACAGTCTGACTCAGACCTAGAATATGCAAGTTTTAACAAAATTTCCAATGCATGATCTCTTTCTCCAGCTCTGATTCCCATTTTGTCACAAGTAATCTCTCGTCTAAAACTTCGTAACACGTGAAATAAACAGAGCTGTAAACAAATACCAGGATATTCTTTTGCAAAAACAGCTCTCTCACTACAATCTTTGTCTGAGATTAAAACTCTTGAGGAGGCCCAAGCTGGATTGTGAGACTTGAAAACTTGTATCATTTTGCTCACTGACTCTTCGGTTTCTAAAACTGTACCAAAAGCACACACAATTTCACTTTGACCATTTCCGTCAACCACCATCATCAAGTACACATGCAGGCATTCTCAATTCTTTTAATTTATATGTTGCATCCACCAGTAAAACTTCTGGGAAAGCAGAAAAGGTTGATTTCATAATGCCGTCTTGAAAAACAATACCAACAAGATTCTTGTCTTCATCACACAGAAATTCAACTGTTGATCCTGGAAGAAATAGCTCTAATGAGCACTTCAAGTATGTACACGGGTACATATGTATTACATATCAGGGTTGAAACTGATCTCGATGACCCACTGACCCCTATAGTAATTTTGGAACTGACCCTAAAACCAAGGTATGGATAAAGAGCTATAATACATAACAGCAGTTATATCTAATATCAAAAACATTATACACCTGTACATAAATCAGCATTGAATCAGGGTCGAGTCACCTGGGTCACATTCTGAGTTGGTTACAGAATATCCAGGTCCCTTGGATTACATGTGACATTGATCATTCAGTTTGGTGACATGGAAGTGCATTGATGCATCTGAGCTCTTTATTGAGTCACATTCACTTATATTTAGCATAGATAATATTTTTCTATTACTGTCTGTAGGCATACGTAGAGCCATGCCCCACTAATCCATTATATATCATACAACTCAGTGGGAAACACAGTGATTGTATAAGTCTTTGCCAGCTTCTTTTGTGGGCCATGCCCACTTATTGGGAATGTGTGATATTGCCCATAGGTGATGAACCTACATATTTAGCCAAACCAAAAATATTTTACTGACTGACCATTATTATAGCTCACACTATATAGCTAGAAATTTTAATAATTACGCTAGTGGGGTGACCAAAATATAGCTAGAAATTTTAGATATAAATAGTGAACATGAACACCTTTGGCTTCTTCCAGGTCATCACACAGTCCCATTCTTGAGTTATTGATTAGAAATGTTATGTTCTCCCTCTATATACAAGACATCTATAATGACTAATCTGTCAGCACTACCCTGTGAAAAGGGGTGGAGCACATTGCCATCCACCTAATCCAATGCAGTGATGAAACTTGATTGATTCGTCATTCATGTTATCTGATATTTTGTGAAGGTGACCTACTTGACCAAACAATTATGACTCAGTTGACCTGGATAATCCAAATAACTCTTGAATTTAACCCTGCTATATACATATGGCATGCAAAAAGCACTCACACCTATGGCGTTTAGTGTGTGTGTATGTGTGTACAGGTGCGTGTGTGAGCGCGAACAAGCGTGCATACGTGTGCATGCATGTTTTATGCAACATGAAAGACCATTCCACAATTTTAGTTATTTAGGCAACTATGCAGGCAAGTATGCACGACATGACTATAGCAGAGAATGGATTGGAAAATGGGATTGGAAAATGGGATTGCAAAAGCAATAATTACAGCAGTTCAGTTGAATAAAAACCCGAAAAAATACATATAATTGATGGTATCTTCCAAGCTTGTTTCTTGGATTGCACGTCACTGCAACAGGTTTACAGCCATAACGTGATGAGTAAACTATTTCTAAGCACAGGATTTCAAACTATTCTCAAGTGCAGGGGTAATTTATTTCTTTTAAGGCTTTACAGCACAAGTGCTGAAGGTCTGTAGGACACCTGGTCCTACAGCCTGTTTAAAGATGGTATATTAAGTGCATTTGAAAAGTTGAAGAAAGGAGAAAAATCCACGACTGTACCTGGGCAGACTGGCAGCCTTGAATCTGCAGCCTTGAATCTGCAGCCTATACCAGTCCAAGCGCTCTTCAAGATTGTGGTCAGAGGTTTGCATAAGTCCTAACTGTAATTTAAAACAACTAAACAATTAAGCAATGCATAGATATTTAAGGCAAGTTTCTAGTCCATTAGTAAGTCAGTTTCCAGTCTGTTAGAGGAGATATAGAAGGGTGCTTACACACCCCTCTATTACCTCTGCATTCAAGTATGCATGCACATATGCAAGTGCATATGTGATAACTATGTTATGTGCTCAAAGAAGTATTGCTACTATATAAGACTGGATCTGCCATGCTTACATGTTTTTAAACTCCATTTTAATTCCATATTTATCTACATAGGAATGGTCAACCAAAGTTTCAGCCTATAAACTAAGAATGTTCAAAGCAAACTGGTAAAAACAGCAAGATTGATTTGTACAGTGGCAAAATGGAACTTGAAAATAAACTACATGTGCTTAGTTTAACAGTCAACTTAGAGTACAATCAACATGACTTTCACTATTACTTTCTCATAAAATTGCTAAGTAATTTATGCCTTTCAGCACTACAAGGGTAAAAATGAGAGGAATGGCTTATTCAACATGGGGCATACTAATGCTCATATCTTCCATATCCTTGGGAACATTGACGATAGTAAACAAAGATTTTTTAACTTAGGGGAATATGATTTTAATTTTGCACTTAGCACCTTTCTTCATCGTGAAAACAAGTGCTCAAAAAATTTAATTGTTCACAAATATTTCACCCATTGTATCGATTTAACACTGTAAAATTAGGATTGTGCGAAATGTGCATGGAATACTTGCAATTCTGGTCACATGCACAATAAATTAAATATTTGGTGATGTACATTACTCAGTACATCACCAAATATTACTCAGTAAATTACTCACAAAATGTTGTACCTTCTATTGCCTTCAGATAAGAAGACAATTTTTCTAAATCATTTCCATCCGTTTTCCATATTGAGTGCTTTATATTGCTGATATCTTTTAGGATAACAATCTTCCCAGTTGATTGTGATAGGTGCTGCTGAAGTAGCTTATTGTTCACCCTTAATTAATTTTAACAATTCAGCAGCTTCATTCCGTTCAGATGGTGTCAACTTTCATTGTCAGGGTAAATGATCATAAATAGCCTGTTAGAAAAAAAGTACATGTACACACGTAATAGAAATAGCCCAATGCATGATGTAATTAATTTATAGCATACTGTACCTTGCTGACTTCATGATTGTGAGTATTGCAGACGCTGGGTCTGTGGTAGCAGGTGGAATTCTGCTACTAGAAACTGGACTAAATCCTCTGACTCATGTTTGCATCAGCTTAAGTGGCCTACCCTCCACTCTAGGAGATCCTTCAGTTCTATTAGCCTAGCTCATGATATTTTACACAATCGAATTTCAATCCCATTTAACAAGTATTTCCAATTTTCTTTTACAAACACAAGATCTCACCCTCAATCACTTTCCATTCCCTCATCGACCATCAACCCTTATCGTCACTCTTTCTTTGTCAACACTCCTTTTCTGTGGAACTCAATACCTCACAGTATTCTTAAACTGTCGAATCGTGTTGCTTTTCACTCTGCTCTTCGTCGATTTCTTTTTGTGTAGCATCAACTATATGTCTTCAGTTTTGTATAAGCTTTTAATACATCTGTTTAGTGTGTTTTGTTTGTTTGTTTTTTATTCAGTGTACATGTGTGTGTGTTGTTTTGTATGTGCTTTTTGTGAAGGGGAGCACGTTTACAGGCTTAGCCTTTTGTGTACCCTTGTCTTTTGACAAAAATGGATAATCTAATCTAATCTAATCTAACGTCTGTGACCTCCAGGTACTGGCCATCTTCACTTAAGTTAAGCTTTATACAAGCTTTGCAATTCTGCTTAATTGTGCTGCACATAATATTATACGTAGCATCATCAGCTAAATAAGTTTCGACCACTTAGTTGCTATACCTGTGACAAGGTCTCTGGCCAGATCCTTTGCTGTGGAACGGCTTTCCACCAAGCCATATAGCACGTAAGGTGCAAAGAATAATAATGTAATTTTTCATTTGCTTTCTGTATTCTCTTCGGTGCTCTTTTCTGAGCAGCATCCAGCGTTCGCGAGTCAGTGTAGGCTAACTGGACATTATTCCCTTGTTGGTAAGCAGTAATCTTCTCCTTCAGCTGCGAGTTCAGCTGTTCGCAAGACGAAAACTTCTCACCAAGAACAAAGTTTACGCTGCCACACTCCACTTCAACAGTCTCTAACACTTCCTCTCTCTCACTTTCTTCCATTTAAACCCCTATACAGCACGATACAGGTACAGGCGGCCCAGTCTAGTTCACCTGAAATACCGGGTGTTGAAGTATCACATCACGTGATGGAGTGACGGAGCTGTAGCATTGGCAAACCACCTCCGGCTGCCAGAGCTCTAGAAACACCGTTTTATTATTGGGTGGATCACGTGATCTCACGTGACACAGTTGTAATTTTTATTACTTGTTGAAATCCTTACTATTACGTCTGGGTGATTGTATTCAAAAGCGATGTAGTACTGACATTGAACATCCCTCCTGGATAATGTAGACAATCATAGTAGCTATAATCTATGCTATAATATAGCACTAGTAACTTTTTTAGCCATGAAATCCCTATGAATTTTATGAATTACACATGAATTTACCCAGAAAAGCGTTCACGGTATATTCATAGTGTTGGGAAATCCCCATGAATTTATCACAATACTCTATGAAATGCCTATGGATTTACACACATGGGAGACATCAGTGATCCCGTGTTCCTTATGAAAAGTGCATGAATTCGTTTGTTACCTATGAAAATATTTTTCCATTTTACATGGTCATGGAAACCCTATGAAAACAATTTTATCACTTCTTGGCACTCTATGAAATGCAACAATACAAGTGGATAAATTACATCACATTGATGATTTGTCATGCCATGAAATCCTGTACAACCTATGAAATAACCATGAATATAACTTGTCTTGTCTGGAATACAGTCTATGAAAACGCCATAAATTGTTAGTAACTCTAATTAATGCGCACCACGCTGTATTGCTTAGTAACCAGTCAGTCATAGCAACAGTGAAAGTTGAGGTGAAAGTACTAGTAGTTTTAGTTCAGTAATTGAAGTAGTTTATAACGTGTATTTTATAATAAGGAATTTATTTGACTCTTGGGGCTGGTTTTGTTTTGTCTGGAATTGCTGGCTGTTCGTCTGAAGGCTCACCTGAAATGCTAATTATCGCACGATGTTTTGTTACACCATAGATAATATACCCTAGCAGGGATTAGTGACGAACTTAGCAACGCGTACTGACGTCATGGCAAATCCTCGTTACAGTTGTATGTAGACCCGCCCACAAATTTAAGTACCTTTTTGATTGCTAACTATCCGCTACTATAGCAAGAACAGTGTTCATCGCGGCTGCTACTTCATAAGTCGTTCGTAATATCGTATTCTAATTATTCTTAAAGATTCTCATGTAAGTATTCTTACTTATGCTCACATGGAAGCTGTACAAATCACGTAAATTATGACATAATGCACAGGGTCCACCCAAAAGCACTTTTGTAGTTTTTTCTAAGCATCAAGTGATATTAGAAAGAGAATTGTTTCAGTGCAAGCATATAACTCCAAGAAGTGTAATTGTCACTTTAATTTTTCTTGTTTTGGTAAAGTATTTTGAGTGAAATGAAAATGGGTTTCGTAGTTTTCACTCCACCATAATAACAATTTATCAAACATGTTTGTGAGCATATGAATAACTAGTGTAATTAACACAATCAGGGGCGTAGCTAGCCAGAAGGTGATGGAGGGGCAGGCATGCCTGTACGAAACACTCAAAACCATTCATAATTGCAAAAAAGGCTAATGACCCAATGGTGGGCTAGCCAACATATACGGTGTTGTATTATTACAGCTTAAATAACTAGCTACGTAACCATTTCAGTACAGACTACTTCCAATCGAGGTAGCTATTGACGGGTTGCCTTTTTAAGGCATGGTCGTTTTACCGTAAATTTTCCACATACTTTCCGAGTTCGATAAGTCAAAAATGTATTACGGCTAATGTAGAAAATGAACGTTTCGGTTAACTTTAGCAAGCAGGAGTTAGCCAGCCTTCAGAGCAGAAAGTATGTTATAGAGAAATGTTCGAGCTATAACATATCCAGCGTGTAAGGTGAAGGCTGAACGAGAAGATGATTTTCTCTCAATCTCGGGTTTTTGGAAAGCGATAAAACTCGCTGAAAACATTCATTGTAAGACTTTACTACTACTTAAAATGATAGACTGGATGATTTTAACTCCCCTTGTACCTTTGAAAAATCAAAAACGTTTGTCAAACTATTTTAAAAAATGGGTTTTTTGTTGACTTCTTGACCAACATTGTAATCATGCGTAAAACGGAAAGTCGCGTTTGCTCGCGTTACACAAGGGACACGCCCTAAATAGGCAACCCGTCTATATTTGTCGAGCATTATCGCACGTGCCACAACTGTACTCCAACAAATTCATCCACGGTCCGGTAGAGGCGAATTTTTTTTTTGTACGAGGTTTTGTAACTTTAATATTTCCATTTAATGGTTTTACGGAAATATCCATAAAGTGAACGGATATCAATTACTTGACCCTGCACAATCGAACGTAATCATTTTCGCAATTAGTTGCACTGTAGACTATACAGCTAGACTCTGTACGTAGTTATGCTTAAGCTTAAATAGTCAGCGTGTTCACCTTAAGTCATTGAAGGACCCTCCTAGTAATGAACGCTAGTTTTAAGACACGCATGCAATTAGCTATAGCTAGTTAGCTATTCATTGTGTCCCTAGACCTTAATTGTTCCAAAGTGTCCCAGTGGTTCAAATATAATTGCATGCATTTAAAGACACATTGTACATAACTGACTACTATAGCCGTACTGAAATTCCACAAGACTAACAAGAGTGCAAAAAGTTGGCCACACTGTGATATGATGAGTTCACCATTTTCCAGCATTTTGAAGGCCCTTTGAAACATTGACAGAAAAGTTATGAGGGCGTTTACCCTTGGGCTCTCTTCTTGTTGGCATGTTGTAGCGATTAGTGTCATTTTCTTTTCCTCCGGTACAATTCAATTTTAGCGGTTTCCCTGATGTAACTGTTCCTTTACCCCTAGGTGTCCCCTTTCGACGGCGACCTGCAGCAGTTGCCTGCACTGGGATTCTATACCCTCTTCTTAACAAACCAGGTTGAACAGTCAACTTTTCCCCTGGAGACCATGCAAATTGATGCAAGGCAGAAGCAAGCTTCGCAGTGGTACTACTTGCACACATATCTTGATATCTCTTTACAAACTTTTCAATTCCTGAGACCATGTTATAATCTTGATCCTTTTGTTGCAGGTGTTTTGTCATGTCTTCCATTACAACTTTTAGCTGTGACAATGTTTCAGAATTCTGGTCAACGTTTGCATCTTCTTCAATTTGCATCTCTTCACTGATTTCACACGTGCCATCCTCAACAACGATTGGGATCACAGCACTCTCTTCTTCTCAGGGAATTGCCTTTTACTATCACAAAAAGTTTTTTCATCAGATGCCTGCGACACAGCTGCATACATTGACAAGTCAGCCTCTGCCTTTTCTCCTAATGCTATATATGTCATCAGCTTCCTAGATTCAGGGTGCATGGAAGGAACAAAATTTATACTTGACTTATGAAAGTTGATAGCAACTGCTGCCTGGTGACTGCATGGAGACCCATCACTTCCTAGAACACATGTGCAGAACCCCAGACATATCCACTGTATACACATCGCCAGTATCCCTTGAGCTTACAACCTTAAACTGATCATTGTTGTCCGTAGTGTATATGTTTTCCAGCTTAATTTTGCTTGCATTGATACCTTTGAACTTCATAGATACGTAGTGATCAAACCTGCAATGAGCTATGCAGAGCAGCTTCCTCTGATAGTAAAGTTCTAAAGCATCTGTCACAAAGTGAAACATTTGAATGAGATTGTAGGCTTTGACACGACTAAATATCAATTCTTTGAGAATTTTCATGCCAGCTTCTGAATAATTGTTGGTGTGATTACTACGAACTGGCAAAGAAACACGAAAGCAAAGAGCCCACTGGTGTCTCTTGGTTCAAAGAGCTTTCACATATTAATTGCAAAAGTGGGGGTACTTGGATGCTGTAGTGTGCTTTAACAAATCACTGTAGCTCTCATTTAGTAATAGCTCAGATTTGCTATACAAAAGCTTTTTTAGCAAATTAATTAATATCACACGATCTCCCTGAACAATTTTGTTTTTACCATCATATAACCATGTCCATCGTCTCTGCGAGAAGTGGAATGAGCAAAGTAACAATGTTGAAGAAGGCCATACTGACTGCAAAGCAGCT
The DNA here is from genome assembly GCF_963678975.1 of Dysidea avara. NCBI lineage: Eukaryota > Metazoa > Porifera > Demospongiae > Dictyoceratida > Dysideidae > Dysidea > Dysidea avara. The sequence goes on along the minus strand of NC_089277.1, from coordinate 26,178,165 downwards.
TGTTCTGCTGCACTGTCATCTGTAAGTATGACTTTAGGACCAACACTTGTACCGCTGTTGTAAAATGCATCTTGCGGCCACACCTTTTTTAAATCTGATAAAGCTGAACATAATGTAGATTCCTTTTCATCTGATGTCAATGCAATTCCTAATGAAATGGATCCTCCTGCATGATTAGTTGAAAAAAGAAAGACAGATGTATTGAAGCGATCAAGGCAGGAAGTTGAATCACAGTACATGACTTCTGCCGCTTGTGGGAGGTTCTGATGAGCTCTTGTCATCATTGGAGTACAAATGGTAACAATCATTGGCTGAATAGCACATTTACGTCTTTTTGGAGGCTTGCCAGAATCACTGCAATCACTAATTTCTCCATCATCAGCGGATTCTCCTTTATCATTGGGCTTCATGCTGTCAAAAAACTGTAAAGTTGCTTTCCCACCTATTGAATTATATTTTTCATTATATAATCTTATTTCTTCTTCGAGTTTTTCAAGCATTGGTTTTCCATTCTGTAGTCCCAGTTCTGATTTTCTCCATGTATCAAACAATCTGCTTACATCTTGAGGATTAGGATTGACTGATCTATCTGCTAGTGTGGCCTGTGTTGAATCTGGATCTCCCAGCAGTTGTGATTCGTGATAGTGTCTTGCAGTAGCAGCTGAATGGCCCAGAGCAAACAGTGTGAAGTATGCATCCTTTGTTTCTTGGGATACTGATTTAAAGCTCAAGGTATGAAAGCATTTGATCAGATCGTTATGCTGAAACAGAAGTTTGACATACAAAGGATGGCTACGCTGTAAAGAAGTAGCCTTGTTGTTTGTTGCAAACAATGTAACAGAGAGTCTTGAAGGACAATTTGTTTTTTTGTTCCGTATGGTACTAACCATAGTTGGCTTTTTAGGCTTCTTGCTTTTAGCGCTTAGCTGCTTTGCTGTAAGCTGTTTTCAATAATGGTGGCAATGCATGTCCAGCTTATACAACACTCTTTTTAAAGATGGATTGTATGTGCGGGTCTTGCGATATGTGCATTGGCTTGACTGAAAAAAAGCTGTAATCCAATCATTAAATTCTTCTTTGGAATGCAAGTTAACTCTAAATTCTACATTGAAACACTCCTTAGGTTCACCAGAAAATGCTTCCTGTGTCAAATCTTCGTACTTCTCGATGACATAAGTGTATGACATATTTGTACTTGTAGATTTTGGTGGAAGAATTGCCTTTAACTCATTATTTAAGTCATCCCATGTAATAATACAATTAAAACTATCCTCAAATGCAGTTTCGTCAACTAGTTCCATCTTGGGTTCTGTATCAATTGATTTCCTACTTTCATCAAGTTGTAAAAGCTCAACTGGTTGCACCTCAGGTTCTGTAACAAAGGATTTATTGCTGTCATTGAGTGCTAAGATATTGACTGGTTGCACCTTTGGTTTCATAAACATTTTACCACTACTGCAAAAAGGATCCTTCTCTTTTAGTGGCAAACAATGATCCTTCTCTCCTAGTCGCACAGAGTCACTTAGTAGCGTGTCACGAGTTAACAATAACTTTGTGTTAGCCAACTCATTTGCTATTCTCTGACGAATTCTAGGCATTTCCACCTATAGTGAAGATAAATAATATTACCGTCAATGATATAAACACCACATAAGATAGGACATAGAATTAAAGCACCACTAAATTAAAATACTACTGCAGATAACTGCAAAGTATGCATATGCATAGTACAGCCCTTCCATAAAGATATGCACCTGAAACATGATAAATTGGATACTTTCGTGCATGATCCTGAATATTAATGTTGATAGGACTGAGACAAATCGTAACAACTTTATTTCCTGAATGTCCAAACAAAACAAATTATTATGACATGGATATGTTATCTATGGTTGCACTTTAATTAGCATATACTAATATTCATAAAATTACAAAGCTTGTAGCAATAGCTATGGTGAAAGATCTGTAAAAAGGAATAAGGGAATATGAGAGTGCTTAAATTATCTGTATGATTTCATACCACTATACAAACACCATATTTTAGCTATGGCATAGTTCATACATAGCCTTGACGCTGCCCTCGAATAAGAGCCACTGCTTGTATTTAAATATGTTGGTTGAATTGTTTGTAATACATGCACATTCAATACTGAATCCAGGAATATATTTAAGTCAGCTATCTGATTAAAACAGCACTTTTATGAGAGTAATTTAGTGTATAAAAACATTTAAGGAATCAGGTCAGTTATTGGAGAGTCCATATAAATGCCCTGGCCTTAGTGCCACACAAGCCCATGGTAGTCTCTTGAAAAACAGCCACCTTTGCATAGTATCTGGTTAGTTTTCCTAGCTGAAAATCAAAATAACCATGGCTACCAAACATGGCAAAATATTCAATGTGTACATCGTACAACATATGTACCTAGCTATTATTACATTGTACATGTACCTGTGTAAAAGTCATTGGGTAGTCCAGTAAGAGGCATCGGGCATACTGTATAATATGATACGAAACAACATTACTATGTCAATGTCTTAATAACAGTAAATCCCTTACTTCTAACAGAAATACTCCACAGTCATACTGATTGTTCGGCTGTGGTATACTCTAATAACATTAAAATGTATTGTACATTTTCCACCACTATTACGCACACATTTAATCTTACACTCATAGTTTTGCATTGCCAAAGGTCCTTTGAAACAAGCTGCCGTTCATGAAAAAACATCCTAATTTTACAAAGCATAGCTCAATCACTAATTAAAGTATTTCACATACTTTAAAGATTCAAAACAACAAGTTTGTTCAGTGTTCAACGAATCATAGTATATCATCTTCTTATTGGCTAGTTCTATTCTCTAATTAATAATCAAATACTTTAGCAAAGGTGCCATACTATGATTACTAACCATCATTGTCCAGTGGCTGTCATTTGAAAAAAATAACAAGCAAATAATCACTCTCCAAAAGTTTACCTTAAATTTAGCAAAAAAAAAAACACAAAAAAAACATAGTAAAGCTAGTAAATATAAAATTATGTCAGTATACGTACCTTTGAGTACCAGTTCTGCACACCAGAGTAGCCTGTCTCTAGTAGCTTCTTTGTAAAGAAACAGTTAAGAATAGTTAAACGTTGGGCACGACTCTGATGAAAAGCAGCTTTTCACAATTATGCTAACATTGTTACTAATTACCAAACCTTCTGAACATGATCTTCTAAAAGCCTTAGGTAGTCTGATATTACCTACAAAAACAGATACATAAAAAATATTACACCTGCAGAATCAACACTATGTAAGACATCATGAAGTATAGTTTCATGTTTACAATATGCAATCCCTGAATATCTACTAATCTGAAAATGCTCGTGTGAAAAACTTTCAAGACTTATGTACTTGAAACAGCTCACAAATTAATTTTCACTAGTGTAAGCGATCAATTGCTAATCAACTCAATCGTTGGAAAATATATTGAATGCATGTTGTACTATAGTACTGTCTAGAGGTAATGTTACACTTGCGAGCAGTTGACACTCGTGTAGCCCATTGTCGACCTGTGAATTTCTTTGGCATGTGTGTGTTAGTAACTCACCACATGTAGCCACAACACTCGAGCTCCCTCGGGTGGTTGCTCCAGTAACCACATGCCTTCGCATGTGATGATTTCCAGTTTTGTGTCATGTCAAGTCAGGGCCTGGATTTGAGCACTTGTGAGGTATTGTAACATTACCACTGGGCGGTACTGTATATAAAATAGTGGGATTTAATGCAATGAAGAAGTGTCGTGGTTTGTTAAGTGTAATAATAACCAGGGTAAATATTCGACAAGCAAAATCCTTGAACCCAGTTGCAAGTGTTTTAACCAGCACTGATTCACATACATGCAATGTACATAATGACTTAGCTATGAAGTGCTAACATTAATTGTACCTTATCTGAGAGCCACTGGTTTCCAGCAAGACAGTTGTAATATTCATCACCATGTTCTACAGTCAGCTCATACTCTGTACAATCCATATCAGTGAGGTCAATCACAGCTGACTCCCCTAGAAATGCAGTAAATCCAATTGTTCAATTATATCGGTGAATGCAAGACATTATTGGGACAAGCCTACATCTATACATAATACCGTAACCCACCATAAAAAATGGTATGATTTTATTAATTAGAATTGTTAATACATTGTGGCATATTTTGAGTCATAATATACAATTAAATCAGTGCATGTGTGCTCTATCAGTAAACAATTCAAGCAAGACGGACTAACAGGTACACGATTGAGCCTTTATACAAAGGCTCCATCGAGTCACCCCAACAAATTCACACTTAATTGGCCCAATTCAATTGCTTCTAACCACGATACTGGCAAATACTAAAACGTACTGTAAATAAAATCACACTTCTCACCTGTAGCAGTATCACTATGGCCCTCGCTGCTTTCCATCTTTCTATTCCTTGGCACCCCACAACGCCAGGCAACGACCCACAATAACGCGCCAAACAGATTACGTATTTAAGTAGGCTTCCGGAAACTCCTTTTTTTTTTTTTTTTTTGAAACCATCAGAATAATGATGAAATGACAAAATTACATACAGAGCCTCGGACACATGCGACTACAAAGATAAGATCCGCGTAGGCATGGCAAGGATACATACAAAAATAATTAACTACAAAACTTAACTTAAAGTGTCCAGGTTGGATTACTACGTGCATAAAAGATTCTCTGAGAGGAAGTTATAGCCACAGCAGCTGCTCTATCAAGCAATGCTTTCGTCTTGGAAAAACTCAGATTTGAAACTCTTTTCATAGATGTTACTGTCTCTGTATACTTTAGTGCAAATACAGGTTACATTACGTTAGCCACAGCCTGTGCTGCAGTCCTAGCACACTGCTGACAAGATGACGTATTCACTCACTTCACTCAGCGAAATTCAAATGCCATGTATTGCACGAAATCCCACCTGTCTTGCTAGCAGAACTTGTAAGCTTGACTGATCCACCTGACTGACTAAGTAAAAACAGACTGCACTGCCGTACGTACAAAGGTCCAGTGTGATCGACTCGATAAAATAAACTTAGTACATTTATTTAGCTAACACTTTATCACCTCGTATACAGTAGGTTCATAGCGTCATCTGGTCTCCTTTGTCACTTGTGAGTTGTGACTCCTGCCGTGGAGAAGCGGGTCGCTCTTTTTAGATTCAAAAATGTTCTATCACGCGAGTAATCTAGGCTAAATATAGAAGTATGTGTCTAATATTTTCGTTCGATGGATTCGCGAGCGAGTTGAATGTTGTGTGTGCGCATTCACTAGCAGCCCCTGGTGATACTGCGTAGTAGTGTACATAATTTACAGTCATTTGCGTGTCAGTTTAATACTGGTAAACTTGTGACGAAAGTTTAAAAAAATATCATTTAGTGATGGGGGGGCAAATGCCCCCCCCCCCCCCCCCCCCCTTAGCTACGCCTCTGAACATAATGATCAATTAACATTGTACTCATAAAGTTGTTTTTATGGTTACCTGGTAAAGGTAGCCATAGGGCATGTTCCTGGTGACTATATAGTGATAATATGCATGGCTACTGTACATGCAGGTAGCTACAGTAATTACAGGCATAGCTATTTGCATCTGTACTGATGGGATCAAGGAAGACCTTGATTGGAAGACAACACAAGAACTGGGAAAAGAAACAACAGGCTTTAATGCAAAGACGAAGTTTTGCCAGGATCTCTTAGAGGTATTCTTTGGTAAACAGGGAGGATGCAATGACAATCCAACAAGCCATCAGTTTTTTACAGAATACTAGTGTCAATACGAATTCAGGCAACTGTGGCAACAGGCCCTGCACAAGGAAACTACAGAAAGAGACCAATACTTCAAGATGCAGCTGAAATCGATGAAACACCACTACCACGAAGAAAGCATGGTAAACCATAGAAGCAATATTATTATTATCAATAATCATACTGTATTACATATCATATCACAAAGTATATTACAAAATCCTTCATAATTTCTTTAATTCTTTACGGAGTCCTTTCTTTTTCTTACTATTGACACACGACAAGTGTTTGTACTGTTCCATCCATTGTGGTTATACTATATCCACGGACAGTTAGCCACATGCTTATAATGGCAGTTAATAACTCAGCCTTCTACTCATCATTTTGTATGCTATTGCTTACAACATCCCAGTAAAGCAAAACATTAACATCACTCTTTACAACTCCCAGTATTTCTCTCCCGGATGACTGTACAGTGGCATTTACTCCCTGTTCAAGAGGAGTTCTTAATCTCACTTGCATAGCTTTTTCAATTTCTTTAAATAGCAAAAAAGACATCATTTACTTCATATAGCTAGTCCACCTCTGTGAATAATCCATAAAAGATGTCACTGGATGCATAGAGTCTCCGTTGTTTGGTTTCATTCTATTCAAGCATTCCACAAATGTTGCGTTCTTCTTCCCATGCTGCTTCAAAAATTTTGGTACAGTTTCTTTGCCACATATCCACAAACATTCGTACCTCAATACGTTCTCTTTGTCCACTGTTAACTCGGTTAGTGTTTCAGCTGGTTGTTCCACGTGTGTCTTGAACATAGATGTCAGTATTTCTTCAAAAATTTGCTGGTTCATTAGTTGCATCACTAACGGTTCTGTCATGATGTGAGGACAGCTTAATGCCTCGCACTATTCCTTCCAATATTTTGGCAATTTGTTGGCCCGTAGCTAAGTCTGCAAATTCCGTCCATATCATTTCTCTAAGTTGTGCTGGTGTTGTTGGCTTACTTACATGTAGCATATTAGGGCTTTGGAGAAAGACTTAAAGCATTCCTGAACATCTTCTTTCTTTAAGACGTAAAGCAATTCCAGGATGTATTCCTCAATTCTGCCAGTCCTAGCCATCTCCACAGCTAGTTCACCCTTCTCGAGTGAACTGCACACCTGACTGGCTCGAGACTGGCTAGCTCCCTCTACAGTACTCACAATGTCTCTTCTACGTTCATAGTACTCGAGCTCTTAATACGGTTACTATCGTTACATCATGATTACTTTAGCGTACTACGTAATACTTTCACGTGACCATAACGAAGATTGTCAAACGGTTGTTAAGGGCGTCACTAATCCCTGTTAGGGTATATTATCTATGGTTACACGAACTAGTGTGTGGAACAAGCCACGTTTGTTTATCAATTAGTGTTCTACTAGCAAACAAGGAAGGAGAAATGCTAATACAGTTTGTAAAGATGGGAGCCTCGCGAAAGGTGAAGCTGCTGGTCACTGTAAAGCATTAATACAATTAAATTGAAGTGAAGGCTAGGAATTCATATTGCAACTTTCACCTGCCTAGTAAGTTGTACATGAAGTTATAGTAGGTGTTTGCCCATTTCTGAATATTATGGTACTGATCATGCATAGCTACATTATATTAGTGTTTTCAGCTGCTTAACTGTTAGGGATGCAACTGTTGTCTACTTAAGTTAGCACCCTGAATAATTACAAGGAATTTTATTTAAATATTAGTAAGATGCACTAGGCTACAAACTTTCAAGGATTACCACTACAGACCAGATCAAATGAGCTACATAGAACACTTTGAAAGTGTTACATTGCTTTATTACATGTTGATAGTGCAGCAACATTGGTGAGACCAAGGGAGAGACATGTTCACATATTGGTGTTGCCATACTTCCAACACCTGAATCAAAGACTTTTTAAATTATACATGATGTCTTGTAAGTAGTGTCAAGTGTTTGGTGAATCAATACAAATCATTCCATTCTGTGTTTGATGCTTCCAATTTGCAAAAAGTAACGTAGGGTATGACAAGATACAAATTCAAATCCATTTTACTGTGGCACTGCAGCATTAACATACATCTTTTTAAAAATTAACCTATATGGTTTATGAAAACACTTATTCACCTGACATGTTAACTTAGTCACCTACACATGTTCACTTAGTTGCCTGTGTGCCTCCAAGAAATTTTGTTGTTTGTGATAATCAATTGTTGTGTAGTGTTTTATGTGGGAGCATATTTAGACTTTATTTAGTCTTTAATGCGTATTGCTAATACTGTAGTACTCTTCTTCTCTATTTCATTTTGGATAAATGGTAGACTAAGCACATCTTAGCTGCATCCATTACTCTGGTTACAGGTACCTGCCCCTCAAATATTTATTTTTGTGGGTGCTATAAGGACTTCAGGACGAGTGCTCAGTTGTTTTATTTTTTTTGCTTTTTTGCCCATGCACACTTAATATGTATTAGCAAATGGAACAGCTGGTTTTATTTTGCATCTTGCTACAAATACCAGTACGTCTGCATTTAATGTTTTAAGTCTTGAATTTACATATCATTTTGTTTACGTATATGTAACTTAGAAATTGTTTAGTATGTGCACAAGTCAACTTAGATAATTATATGCTGTTAGCTACTCTGTGATTCCAGAACTTTCAAATAAAAGTTTAGCTACGTGCATAATAGCAATACATAATATATTGGCAGATTTGTGGTCCATCGTAGTACAGGTCAGGGTATATCAACTGTTGTAATTCATGATAAATTGTAATTACATTGAACTTCAATTTGTAGGCGTTTTGGAGTTGTTGCTTTGTGATTCTTAATAACATAGTATTTTCTATCCGGCATAGACATTATTTGATGATGTCAGATCCAGAACTCTTTTATGGTATCTCATAGGGTGTTCATGTAAATTTCATTAATAAATTAATGAGACATTCATATAAATTTCATAGTGCACTTCATGGAGTATTCATGACATATTCATCCATTGTATGGTGGTAGTTTCATGGTCAATTCATATGGGTTTCATGGGATAATAATTTATATTAAAGTCATGGCATTTTCATGTGATGGCTCATGTGTAATTCATATGGTGCATAAAATTCATAGCCTATGAAACAGAAAGTATTCATATGGTCATAAATATGAATAACCCGTGAATTTGAGCTCATAGGAAAAGCATGAGTTTATGAGTTAGTAGTGTAGCGCTGCAGCCAAGTGAGTGTTGTGGTATTGTCAGCTCCGCCTCAAGGTGTTCTTGTGGTCCCTGTGTAGAAAGAAATTCATAAAGTAAGCGGTAAACGGATCGCAAATAACATAGCCATGAAGCGTGCAGACTGTATAAGGGATAGATCCCTAAAAATTCAACAATAGCACCGGGTTGGTACATTTTTTCCTAATTGTTCGGCCAGACTCGAACGGAATTAATTTATTTATGCCAATTTTTTTAGAGAATCTACGGTAATTACTTAATTATTTTATTAACAAACTTATATTAACGTATATAATGGTGCATGCAGTCATGCACCTATTGTTTTAAGTACTATTGTTACCAGGCCCGTAACCAGAGGGGGTTCGAGTGGTTAGGACGAACCCCCCTCCAGGATAACCATTTAAAAAAAATGTTTTAAGCTGACGTATGAGACATGGGCACCCGAAAGGTAGAGAGGGGCTATATGTAGGGCACTGAAGGCTACTCTGAGATGTTAACTAAAGTGGAGCTAAGCCCCACCTCTACACAACTAAGATCTGGGTGGGGATGAAAAAGTGCGTGCCCACAATAGAAATAAACACGCGACCACTACTGTGAGTCATTTACATGAGGGATCAATTACGCAATCTTTTAAAATCTGCATGGCGAAATCTCAGGCTTTCTAAAAGATTCCACCTCGAAACCAGGGGCATGTAACCTTTGTGTAATGAGTAACTACCACACTAAAAGTCAGGTGAATTGTTGGAGTAGTTTGTTCCATCGCCCACCCATTTATCATGCATTAATTAAATTATTTATTCAAATGTGCATCGTTCTTTTTTTCATTTTCTTCGTCATCGCATCCCATTGAAGCAATTTTCTTTCAACCATGAAGTCGTATTGTGAAAAGGCTGCAGCTATCAGGGGCTATGTATCTGTACATTTAATTTCACTAAAAGTTATTTGTTAGTTTATGAGATCGCTTTTGTGCTCTTTGAAGATTCAAACTTGCCGCCATGATGTTGAAGTGTGAGGCGCCCGCCTCAATTCCCAAACCCAAACAGTGTGCCGGGAAGTGGGCAAGGTCATTAGCCATAGCGAGCTGGCTGATTTGATAGACACTGTGCTGTCAACTCTTGCTTTAATTGTGAGCAGTCACTGATCAGTTTGTTTTAATTTCGCCATGGTATGCCTCCACTGACTCGTCAGCATGACTCCGGCCCATGCCGGTAGGGCCGTACATAGCTATAGCCAGTTGTTTCATACCCGCTGTAGTGATACAGTTGATGTAATTTACTGCTACATTACCCGTGCACGTCTCTAATCCAGCCCCAGCCTTTCAATGCCAGTGAAACTTCAGCATCAGTGCATGTGCATCACCTTCCGGTCACAGCACTTCGTAGACCATCATGCAACCACCCACAATTATAGAAACTCTTTAATGATAGCATGATATACTGTAATAGTAAACATTTACATTATGATGATCCCATAAAATTAAAAAAAAATATCACTGCAATAGCACAAGAAGCCAGATACACTAGTGTTTGGCTATGAAGTACCACCAAGAGTTCATAATATAGTAGTGGGGTCTTGGTAACACATATTATTTTTTCTTCACCATTTGCGTGATTTGTCCATTGACCATAAACTCACCCGCCAACAGTCACAACATCAGTATCCACCCTGCATATACAGAAAGGGATATAGTATGGTAAGGCACAGCTAACTAAAAACATGTAATCATAGTCAGACTAACATGTCAACAAACACTTACTTCCACTATTATGATTATTGTTAAAGTGAGCATCCAACATAGTCATTCCAAAGATGTATTCAGCATACTGCAGCAGTTGATGACCAATTTTGGAGTATATTACTTGACTTCTTTTGTGGTTCTCACCTACATTGTTGACATAACAATTTTTGTTGCTAGGAGACAACTAATGGTTATAGCATAATGGTAAACAAGTTACAACAGCAAAGGAAATTTTAATCAACAGCAGTGATTGGATAGTTGATAGATAAAAATAGAAGACAATTTGTAGTTTTTCCAGTCCTGATTGTTTGAGGATAAGCACATTAGCTGCTATAAGCATGAAAAAAGCAAGACAGACTAAATTTCAACACAAGGTTTATGATGCAAACTCATTATGCACCTACCAATGTGTTACCTTACCACCTCCCTTGGATGTAAGTGGGGTTTTACAAGGTGAATTGACATGAAACTGTTGCTTCACTATGGGGCATTTGACAATCATTCATTAAGCACCCAAGTATTTTTTCTACACTATGTCAAATCCCCCACGTTGCAACTGGAGCCAATGGTGGGGATTTGACACAATGGGTTTGTCCTACCATGGGGCATTTAACATTCGGTTGTGCCCACTATAGCCCTATATATGCCCAAAGGGGGGGTTAGTAGGGAAATACATTGATATTTGCAATATATATAATATGGTGCATCTACTGGGGTAAGTAGATGAAGCCAGTACCTTGCGGGCCTAAGCATGTTCCTCTCCTGTTTTGAAAAATGCTCTTTTATTGCCTGCCCCTAACTGAAGTTTGCCTGACACCTTCAACATCACAAAAAGCTATCTAAAATGGTTAATTTAGCTTTGACCATTGGCAAACTACAACACTCAACAATTATATCAGAGTATACATAACTCTATATATCTGCCCAGTTACTATATAGTAGGGTCCATGGTTGTCTCAGATCTGCACATATTATCATCACATCAATCGATCGATGCATAGTAATTATGGTATACTGTATGTACGCGTTGAGCTGAGCCCTCAAAAATATTAACTTATTAGTTTTGTAGTATTGACTTACTTGCTAATCATTCAAATGCCTGACACATTATTTATAGCCAAAGATTTCACCATACATTAGAGGAAGCCATAAAAGTATATAACCTTATAGCCTTTCCTGAACTGTTGATGGAAGCATTTGTCTGCTCTTGACAACTTCGTTGTCATCACCAACCACCTGGTTGGTTGAAATGTTGAGAAAAAAATCTTTCATTTTTAGCTGTTTTCTCACTGGTTCTTGTTCGCGGTCTGACACACACAGCTGCTAGAACAAGCCAGCTGCAAGGATCTGGCCTACAAAACCATAGATATATAATCCCAGGAAGCTACTATGGTGTGGGGGATTCCTGTCTAAAATTACGACGGTAGTTATATATCCGTTTACAATGACTTATACACGAACTTACTCGGCAATTCGCTGGAAGAATAGTGTGATGCATTCAGCACCTTCATGTCCATTCCGAGGCATACATTCAGCAACAACTCGCAGCCAATTCACCTCCACTTGTTCCGCACAGAGACTAGTTATATCACCAACCCATCGCTTCAGGAAGAACCACTAAGATGGTAGCCTCGACTTTGTCACTATCCCCAGTTCTTATTTTCACATGAAACACCACGCAAAATATCACGTGAGTCCTTGAGGGAAATTTGAACGGTTTGAACGAGTTTTCTCTTAGCAAGTCACTTTTAGTAACGCTTCTAAACCTGAACTTAAAGCTTTTTCTACTGATTTAGCTAGCTAATCTGATACTGAAGCTGTTATTATGCATGCAAGCAGTGTATCCTATGTAATATAATAGCCAATCTTCAGTAACTGTATGTTCTCCATTCAACAAAAAGTAGTGATATCCTGTGCCAAAAACAGCCCAGCTGTAAAAAAGGCGAGGCCAAGAATGCACAAGTACATGTTCATGGAGTAACTACAACCAAAGACATGATATCAAAATCTGGCCAAGAAAGCATTTACAGTATAGGCACTTTTGTGCATTCATTTTCTACATGCTTCACATTATCACATCCAGCTAGCTGTACATGTGTGCTTGCATTATAAACAATACTACTGAGATGATAAAAGCTGACTACACTGCATTGTTACCAAAATTAATTTAACTAAAAATTTACAATTGGTTTCTACTTGGCCATCTTTTTATTTTAATATACAGTGCAAAAAGATGGCCAAGTAGAAACCAATTGTAAATTTTTAGTTAAATTAATTTTGGTAACAATGCAGTGTAATCATCTTTTATCATCTCAGTAGTATTGTTTATATTGCAAGCACACATGTACAGCTAGCTGAATGTAATAATGTGAAGCATATAGAAAATGAATGCACAAAAGTGCCAGTGGTGGATCCAGGATGGGGCATTTGGGGCAAATGCCCCCCACCTTCAAGAAATTGCATACAAGATCGAGATACTCTAATAGAGCAGTCAATTACTCTAATAAAGCAGTCACAATGTTCATGAGGCAGTGTAGCTTACATATGAAGCTATAAATAGGATTTTATTTTATAACAGACGTGATATAGTTGGTAAGGATAACTAGCTATTATTGTTGTGACTTTTTTTTTTTGGTCTTCAACTGGTTTTCAGCAAGCTTTTTTGGTCTTCAACTGTTTTTTAGAAAGGTGCCCCCCCTCTTTCCAAACTCTGGATCCACCCCTGAGTGCCTATACTGTAAATGCTTTCTTGGCCAGATTTTGATATCATGTCTTTTGGTTGTAGTTACTCCATGAAGATGTACTTGTGCATTCTTGGCCTCGCCTTTTTTACAGCTGGGCTGTTTTTGGCACAGGATATATATATAGCAAAGGAGTTCACAATCAAGACACACGATAGTGTGTCGTGCGGCCCAAGAAGCCGCGTGCTACCCGTGAGTATATTAACAGGAAGAAAGAAAACGCAATTTTCACATCTATGTAGCTCTGTGATCCCTTATCCGATTGGAACCAAATTTGCTACAGACGTGCCGGCCAGCTAGGGGAGTCTACATACCAAATTTGAAGAAAATCGGTACAGCCATTTCCGAGATACGAGCGAACAAAATTTCGTTTTAATTTCTTCGTTTTCTTCTACTTCTTCATTTCGCACATTTCGCAAAATCCACCATAAAACACTAATGCGTGCTCGGATCGGGCTGAAATTTGGCACACTTGAAGGGCTCATTAAGGCGGATCTCAGTACCAACGTTGGTAGGAATCCTATGGACATTCACGGAGTTATGACCGATTATTTGCGTAAAATAAGGTCGAAGGTCTGTCACGCCTACAGGGTAAACTCCTTTGAGGAATCAGTTGAAAATTGATATGTAGATGGAGCAACCATCGCAGGAGTGCCTTTTTGTGGTTTGAAAGGAATCGGGATAAATAACATGGAGATATGACACAAAACCCGACCTGTGTCAAAATTACGCGATCGATTTTTTATGAATAAAAAACTGTTAGGTTTCGTGTCTACCAGGCAAACCGCTTAGAGCAACGAGCTGAAAATCAGTATGTAGCTGGAATAATCATCATAGAAAGTCCTTGCAGTAGTACAGAAGAATCGGATTACAAACCACTGAGTTATGATTCGAAAGACAACTACATGTAACAAATGCAAGATCGAGATACTCTAATAGAACAGTCACCCTAGTAAAGTATTCAGCTGCATTTATAATTTACTCAATTATATTACATTGCAAGTTATTCTGTAGGGAATTCAGCTACAAACAAGTCACCCTGTAGTCAGATCAGCCAGAAGAAGGTACCTAATAGAGAGTTCAGCTACAAAGAAACCATCATGTAGAGAGTTCAGCTCAAAAAAATTACCCTGTAGAGAGATCAGCTAGAAGAAGTTACCTTGTAGAGAGTTCAGTTACAAAGAAACTGTCATGCAAAGAGTTCAGCTGCAAACAAATCACCCAGTAGAAAGTTCCGCTATGAACAGATCACACTGTAGAGAGTTCAGTTAGAAACAAGTCATCTTGTAGAGAGATCAGCTAGAAGAAGTCACATTGTAGAGAGTTCAGCTACAAAAAAACTACCATGTAGAGAGTTCAGCTGCAAATAAACCACCCTGTAGAGAACTCAGCTACAAACAAATATGCCCTGTAGAAAGATCAGCTAGAAGACGTTACCTTGTAGGGAGTTCAGCTACGAACAGATCACCCTGTAGAGAGTTCAGCTACAAACAAATCACCCTGTAGAGAGTTCAGTTACAAAGAAACCACCATGTAGAGAGTTCAGCTGCAAAAAAAAATCAATCACTCTGTAGAGAGTTCAGCTAGAAGAAGTCACCTTGTAGAGAGTTCAGCTGCAAATAAATCACCTTGTAGAGAATTCAGCCACAAACAAATCACCCTGTAGAAAGATCAGCTAGAAGAAGTTACCTTGTAGAGAGTTCAGCTGCAAACAAATCACCTGTAGAGAGTTCAGCTAGAAACAAGTCACCCTGTAGAGAGATCAGCTAGAAACAAGTCACCCTGTAGAGAGTTCAGCTAGAAGAAGTCACATTGTAGAGAGTTCAGCTACAAAGAAACTACCATGCAGAGAGTTCAGCTACAAGCAAATCACCCTGTAGAAAGTTCAGCTATGAACAGATCACCCTGTAGAGAGATCAGCTAGAAACAAGTCACCCTGTAGAGAGTTCAGCTAGAAGAAGGTACCTTGTAGAGAGTTCAGCTACAAAGAAACCACCATGTAGAGAGTTCAGCTGCAAACAAATCACCTGTAGAGAGTTCAGCTAGAAACAAGTCACCCTGTAGAGAGATCAGCTAGAAACAAGTCACCCTGTAGAGCGTTCAGCTAGAAGAAGTCACATTTTAGAGAGTTCAGCTACAAAGAAACTACCATGCAGAGAGTTCAGCTGCCAACAAATCACCCTGTAGAAAGTTCAGCTATGAACAGATCACCCTGTAGAGAGATCAGCTAGAAACAAGTCACCCTGTAGAGAGTTCAGCTTGAAGAAGTTACCTTGTAGAAAGTTCAGCTACAAAGAAACCACCATGTAGAGAGTTCAGCTGCAAACGAATCACCCAGTAGAAAGTTCAGCTATGAACAGATCACCCTGTAGAGAGTTCAGTTAGAAACAAGTCATCCTGTAGAGAGATCAACTAGAAGTATCACCTTTTAGAGAGTTCAGCTACAAACAAATCACCTGTAGGGATTTCAGCTACAAACAAATCACCATGTAGAGAGTTCAGCTACAAAGAAATCATCAAGTAGAGAGTTCAGCTATGAAAAGATCACCCTGTAGAGAGTTCAGCTATAAGAAGTCACCTTTTAGAGAGTTCAGCTACAAAGCAACCAACATGTAGAGAGTTCAGCTGCAAACAAATCACCCTGTAGAGAATTCAGCTACAAACAAATCTCCCTGTAGAGAGACCAGCTAGAAACAAGTCATCCTGTAGACAGATCAGCTAGAAGAAGTTACCTTGTAGAGAGTTCAGCTGCAAACAAATCACCCTGTAGAGAATTCAACTACAAACAGATAACCCTGCAGTGAGTTCAGCTAGAGTCAAGTCACCGTGTAGAGAGAATCCTGTAAAGAGTTCATCTACGTACAAGCAGATCACCCTGTAGAGAGTTCACCTACATTTCAAGTCACCCAGTAGAGAGATCAGCTGCAAATTATCCTGTGGGGATTAATTGACATGTAATAAATATATGCAAGAGTTCATAATAATTATAATGAACTCTTGATATATGCATTATATATATAATTTGTACATTTACTGATAAAATCAGAATGAGTTAAAGTATTTATAAAATCTGCTTCATCTTTTTCTTTTTCCTGTGGTAAAGAAAAATATATAGGTTAAAAAACCCCAAAGCTGGCCATAGGCCGGCTTTGGGGTATACAAATACAAAAAGAAGTGAAATCTAATCAAAAACAGCCAAGCTGTAAAAAAAGGAGTGCGGCCCTTGAAAAGGCTATGGTGAAAAAAGATGTGAAATCCAAGGTGGCGGCCAAGAAATGGCTGTGATGGTAGGTTAATGGTAAAAATTTTAATAACGACAATTCAGGTGAATTTGGTGCCGCTTGTAAAAATTTTAATAACGACAATTCAGGTGAATTTTGTGCCAATTGACCAAGCAGCACCAAATTCACCTGAATTGTCGTTATTAAAATTTTTACCATTAACCTACTATCACAGCCATTTCTTGGCCGCCACCTTGGATTTCACATCTTTTTTCACCATAGCCTTTTCAAGGGCCGCATTCCTTTTTTTACAGCTTGGCTGTTTTGGATTAGATAATAACTATCTGCATGAGTATATTTGTGAAGTCCTATATAGCTCTTTCACTGATGTGCAGGGGTGTATATGGGCGGGTAGGCATGCATGGGGTTCTGGAAACTCCCCTCTGAAAATTCAAGCTAAAATAGCTGCAATAATATTGATAAAGGACTAACCATACAATAAGAAATCATGAATCAATTTAATTTTGAATGTTTAAAATGTCAATGGTGGGGGCTATGCCCAAAGACCCCTGCACTTATGAATCACCACCAAAATTATGTGAACCACCTTGGAAAAATCCCTTGTGTATTAACTATGTACTTGCATGTGCTCTGTAAATCACCACCTAATATGGGAATCACCACCAAATAATATGTGAACCACCTTGGAAAATCCTTTGTGTATTTAACTATGTACTTGCTTGTGCACTGTAAACCTACAGTGCTTAGTGTCTGTCCTAAGAAACCACATGCAACATTGTACAGTATACAGCCAAGAAGTCACATGTGACCTAGATAGCTTATGTCACGTAAGTGTGACACAAAAGAATAATAGCTATTGAATTAGTAGAGGAGTACTGAGCAAAACAGTGATAAATAGATAGTATAATGGATAACTCCATGTGTTGATTATTTCAATGTATAGAAGAAATGTATCTACTAAAATTAACCCAAGCATGTGTAGTTGCTGCACATAGTGAAGTTGAGATTAACTTCAAATTATACAGTATGTCAGATTTCAAGGGATTACTCAGAATTATACACTTACAACTGTTCTTTGGAGTTATTAAGTGTGTATTATCAATTTTAGGACAGTTAGGAGAAGTCAAATAAAGTGTTGTCAGCAGCTGGGGGCTGCGCCCCCAGACCCCTGCTGCTTTAAACATCTACCATGTCAAAGTTGAACCCCCTTTGACAAATCCTGGTTATGGTCCTGGTTACACTGAACAAACATCAATCGGTAAAAAGTTTCATCTTTCAATCTGCACCTCTCAGGCCTGAAGACTTTCCAGCTAGACTGAATAATTGTTCTACAGGTACACCTGATAGAACAATTATTCACATTTGATAGCACCTTTTGGCTGTTAAATGAGAAGCTAACTGGATCAAAGACTTTTAAAGAGAGCTGGCAGCTTTTGTGCTTTAAAATGTGCTTATTTATAAGCAGTTTGAAATATAAGTAATTAAGTACCAGCACAAGCACAAATGCTGCACAGTAACAAATACTTTTAAGCACTTCGAAGCACTTCAAAACAAGTGCTTAAGGTGCTTATAAGTACAAGTGCTTAAGGCTTGACCCATGTCTGGTAATGAATGCTAGAACACAGATTATAGTTGAAAAGATCGTTTTACAGTAAAAATACAATTTCCAGTTTAAAATTGGGGATTCGACCAAACCCCCCCCCCCCCCCTGGGTACGGGCCTGATTTCACTTCTCCTCTCAATGTGTCGAGACCCTGGGTGCTTGGGGATCATGTGCACACTCATAAGTGAGGCGGTCCATAATCGAATTGGCGTAGGTGTGCGTAATAATAAATTCTTAGCTAAATAACTTCCATTGCATACATTTAAAAAATTAACAACTTTACATATGTTTACTGTGCAATGTAAATAAAAATATATGGAAAGTTAGAGGGCTTTGAAAGATCGTCTTTCCATGGGTTTCCTGAAACAAGGAAATATACATAAATCCGATCCGTTTTTGTAGTGTAAACTCTCTACATGGAGACTTGTAGTAGCACTCTATACAGGGTGACTTCCAATGTAGCTGAACTCTCTACAGGGTGACTTGCTGTAGCTAAACTTTCAACAAGGTGACTTGCTTGCGGATGAACTCTCTGAAGAGTGAATTGTTTAAAGCTGAGCCACCATTTATTATATAGGCAGTTTATACACATGTTGCTTTCAGGGTTGGATCCAGACTTCTGAAAAGGGGGAGTCAAAATGAACTGAGGCAGTACATTGTCTGGTTTAGTAAGGTGAGACCAAAAAAAAGGTCACAGCCAGCTGACAATAGCTGCCCACCTCACTAACTATGCATTTATAGCTGATAAAGTACATAAAAATCCTTACATAGCTCCCTATACACTGCTCTAGATACTTTGACTGCTTTATTAGAGTGATTTCTCTATTAGAATAATTCGATCTTGGTACAATGTATGCTAAAAATTTTTGGAGGGTTCTCAAAATTATGTATACCATGCATAAACAACAATGTATATTATGCATTTGTATGAGCAGACTATTGCACACGTTCTATGCTGTACAGGGCCGGTGGAAGCTCTCAGTGGTTGGTCAGGCAACAAGCCAGGTAATGATTCAGAGATTGCGGATATTGCTTCATACATACACCATACACTGACTTTTGTAACTTCCCTAGCTGTCACACTACCTTTCTACATGTTGTAAAGTCTAATTTCGTATATACAATTACAACCTACCTCTCAGCAGAGTTGGAAGAACGTCCACCACACTGGTCATCACGTGCTTCGATCATTAGACATACGGATATAATAGAGGATAAACGAGTGGTAACGTGCATAGGGACCCGCCGATTATGCTCATTATTTTACCTATTATGCTATGCTGCACTGCTCAAAATTTTGCCTATTATGCTTAAATTTATGATCAATATTTACCTATTATGCTCAAATTATGCTCAATATTTATACCTGAGTTCCCATTTTTTCTAGTAAATTTGTACTTTATGGGAAAACAGTAAGTTTCTGAAGCACAGACTCTGAATCTTTGCTTGTCAAAATGCATGTCACAGAAAAGATCGATATACTCTAATAGAACAGTCAGATGTCTGATTATTCTCTGACTGTTCTATTAGAGTATATCGATCTTTTTCTGTTATATGTATTTGGTAGGCAAGAATTTATGGTAATGCACAAGTGTTCTGCCTATTATGCTAGCATTATGCTCAATGCTTTTAAGCACCTATTATGCTTATTATTATGCCAGCATAATCGGCGGGTCCTTAAACGTGAAGTGGGCGGCACATCCTTTTACTGTATTAAAGGTTAGAATGGTTAGTGTCTGTCTAGAAACAGATATAAATTAGTGTATGTCTTATCTGGCGACGTAACTACTATACGGAACTATACCTTATTAGTGTGTAGCTAATATGATTAGCTTCGAGATTAGCTTAGCTAGGCATGAGCTCACATGACTGGCTTGGGCTGTGAAAATCTGTTACGGTAGTGGCCGTAGTGCTTCCGCCGGCCCTGCTGTAGCTGTAAACAAGGAAAGTAAACTTGATTACATCATCCACAAAAATAATAGTTGCATAATGTTTGCACTGATCATGATTCATCTTCTATTATTGAAGAAAGTATAGTAAAAGTGTAAACTGTCCATAGCAAAACCTTATAATGTTTACAAGTATAAGAAAAATTTGGCATTTTAAACTCGAGTAGGGACAACATAGTCAGGGGCGTAGCCAGGGGGGGTTCAAAGGGTTCGGACGAACCCCCTTTTCAGAGTTAAGTTTTTTAAATCGTGATACTGGTTAACTAGAACTGAATTAACTTACACAAATCCACTGAAATGGGTAGCTACAGGTCTTCAAGCAGAGGAATTCAAGTACCTCTACTCGCTATTGCGAATGAATTTATAAGAATACACGTGTACACGGCCCCAGCTGTGGAGATTCTATACTTAGGGCAGAACCCCCCTTTTGGAAATCCTGCCTACGCCCCTGATAGTACCATGATAAAAACTACTGAACAAGCTGAATTGGAGTAGTATGTAATGTCCAATTGCTGTAAAACAATAAGAAGCAAAAATCCCTACTTTACTATGGAGATTGAAATGCGCACAGTTGGGATATTTGTTTATTATTGTTTTACAGTAAATGGACATTACCAACTACGTACTCCAATCCAGCTTGTTTCGGTGCTTTTTATCATGGTACTACGTTGTCACTACTCTATTTTTCTTATACTTGTTTGTGAACTTTTTCTGCAAGTTCACACACTGTATAGTAGTAGTGCAAATTAATCTTACTGGATTTTTGAAAACAGGTCTTTAGCACTCTAGGAGCCAAACATTTTATCCATTTAGCAGTGTTGCTGCTAACTATTGACCAAATTTAGTTTCCTTCAATCTGTCTGAAGCTATGAGTCATTAAAGTTATTGATAAATTGGATGTGTATGTGGGAAGACCCCTTTTTACAAACTAGTTGCAATATTACACAATAATTATCATAATTAATGACAGAACTATATACCGGTATATGCAAGTAGTCAGCAAGTCTTTGTTGATTAGCTAAATGTATAACACACCACATAATTATTATTGTTAAACTGTATTCCTTAGAAGTTCATCACGTTATCTTACTAACTTTGTTTACATAGTAATTGTAGCACTTAGCTATATCAATATGTGGTTTGCTTGACACATTATGTGAAAAAACACAAAGAAAGTTATGAAGGAAACCAGTCTGGATAATGATGAAGTGAACAAGAGAGGCAACTAGTGCAGGGGCACGGATCTGAGGGGGGGTATTCACTATTCAAAGGGTCCTATGGAACTCCCATTTGGCAGATGCCTGACTGAGTAGAGCTGCTGACAAGCTTTACTTCTCAATAAAACTTAAATCAGTTGATCAATCAAAGAAACACTTATTACAAGATTTTATATACATGACAAAACACTTTGTTTAATAATACTGCAAATATCACTTGAAACTGTTGTCTTTCTGCGATAGGTGCCTCTAAAAAATAATTATTAATAGTCTTTACAGCAACTGTTAAAGGCTTCAGTTGCATTTATAAAGGTCTAAATGGTAAGATTTAACAGGGAAACATTGCTGGGGAGTCTATCATAAAGAGTAGAACTTTATTTTTCCTGTTTTAGAAGTCTGGATCCTGGCGTGTACATAGCATTGGTCACAGCAAATTAAGTTAACTTTGCTAAAAACAAAACACTTGTCTCTGATAATATTGGACAGTTCACTCAGCATTGCAACATCTGCAACACATGTCTACGAGTGTACACTTTATGCAATACTATATTGCATAATAATATTGCATAATATTGTGTAACTTGTAGCTACACCCGTGGAAAATCGATGAAGAACCTTCACTGGTACAGAAAGATAAAAGGTAACATAATAGCACACACATTGTATGTTTATCAATGTGCCAAAGATTTCTTCTTAAGTAAATTTGAAATAATTTTGTGAAAGAAGTAGGGCTGTAGCTCTACCCAGTTTTCTGCTATGCTTGACTGAACACATCAGGCAGGCAGTAGAAAAATCTCATCAAATAAAAAGTTCTGTAACAACTTGACAAAGACCTTTAAGGGCACTTTTGGTCTAGATTTTATCCAAACAATACTGCCATGTCATTGTGAGGAATAAACAAGGCAGGTTTTTGGGTGATAGTTTATCACAGCCACACTCACACCTTCATCATCCCTACTATACCACCATCGTACTGTATGATACTTTACATACACACTGTAATTGTATCTTATAATTTGGACTGTTTTCCCTCGATATGCACACTTGATCAATTGCAGCAATAAGCTGATCAGCTACAGGGATCAGTGATCATGAGAAACAAGTATTGTTAAGGGCCTACATATTAAATTTTCTACCATTATTACTAGACTTTAACATTTCATGTATACAGTGTGCTTGTTCAATTATATCTTACATTTGATTTTATCACTAATCCAACAAGCAAATGTGTTACAATACAGTGGAACCTCAGGACCCCACTTTTCCGGATTCTCGGTTAACCGAACTACGGAAATGACTGCTCTATTAGAGTAGTGACTGTTCTATTAGGGTAGTTGAAAACTGATATTAAAAAAAATCTTTATGCTATTTTAAGGTTATTTATACACAGTTTCAGAGATACTGACTTTTCAAACTTATGGGCCACTCCTGGTCCAAGGGGTTCAGATAACTGAGGTTCTACTGTACTATAATACTCCCAATAGCACCTTGACATTATTTGAAATACATCAAGCAATTAGCCAATACAATTATTTTACACATCATTGGCAAGCTCCCTGGACAAAACTCTGTAGTACTAATCTGATTGGCCAAAATAGCTATAGTGTGGTATGTCTCTACTGGAAATACATGTCCAATTTGAGGTATAGATTCCACATGGCATAGCAACAATATGGTTGTTTGGTCATGGTTATTAGATAATCGTTACTTATATAAAGTAAACATCACTTTGGGACCACAGCAATGGTGATTGGTCTTTTGCAGTGGCAAGTTTTTGAATTAGTAAGAGTTGCTATGGTTGTCAGATAAATTTGTAATCAGAAAGATGGCTGTCGTACTTGGGATTAATAGTTAAACAGAAAAGAGTACTACTAATAATTATTTGGAAGTGGTTGATGGTTAAACTTCAGTGGTTAGTGTAATCTCTGACATTATTGTCAAAGCCACAGCATAGATTGAAAACTGTCCACACAATTATGCAAATCATATTCACAAAAGTCAACTACTGTAAAACACATTACTTTTTCCAACCCACAAATCCAGTACAGATAAACTGTGCACCAATAGTTTGTACACTAAAGCTCGCATTTCCGAAAGCCTCAGGTACACATGAGATGAAGTACAGTAGATAAACAGCATTTTTTTTTTTTTACAGCTACATGTTAATACATCCAGATAATTATACTTATGACAGTCAGAAAACAGTGTGTACCAGTACCATTGGATACAACTAGGTAACATACAGATGCATAACACAAAGCTTCATTGTATTATATATCATCAATGCAAATCAATAATACTCTATCTAGATTACAGAAAATCTAAATGGCCAAAAGTGCTCAAGAATACAGCTAGTCTTTGCAAATAAGTTACACACAGTTAGTGCTTAAAAATATGCTATACTGCAGCAAAAAGTAAGAATAATAAGCATTATACAATAGTTGCTTGCTTTCTAGGCAGAAGTTCGTAGAACAACATATAAGCTTTACAATCTTTGACTTGCTCAAATCCCCACTGACACTCTCTGATGGCCAGGTCACTTGTGTAGAACCATTTTCCATCATGTGCAGCTGTTTGATCATATTCTCCTTTAGCATCACATTGTGTAGGACTTCTATTAGGTCTCCTTCGTATGTAAGCTACATAGTGTCCACTTTTAAGAGAATTCCCTTTGTGTTCAATAGCAGCATACAGGCCATAAAAGATGTTACCCTTTGCATCATTAAATTTCTGAGTGATAATATGTAAAATAATTTTATTACAAATTATAAGTGTATATACTAGTGGGGCAAAAAAATTATTAATTTTCAACAAGTAGAATAGGGATCAAAGATTTGATTTTGAAAAAAACTGCGTAAACAAGAAGTAATAGGGATGATAATCCACAAAATTCTATGCATCATCAGTTCAAAGCAAGTTATTTGAATAGTGTACACTCAATTTGCGATTCCTATTTCAACATTTTAACAAAATTTAACCACAAGTTGAAATAGGAATCGCAAATTGAGTGTACACTATTCAAATAACTTGCTTTGAACTGATGATGCATAGAATTTTGTGGATTATCATCCCTATTACTTCTTGTTTACGCAGTTTTTTTCAAAATCAAATCTTTGATCCCTATTCTACTTGTTGAAAATTAATAATTTTTTTGCCCCACTAGTTTCATGATTTTTTTCATGTCCATGCACATGGACTACTTCTTAAATATACGTTCAACAGTACATGATTGTTTAATAAAGAAACCCATTGTAATATCAACTGGCAATAAACAATTACATAAATAAGTTTAATAAACAATTAGTTAACAATACAGTTAACAATACAGTAAACAATACCACTTTCCTTTGACGAGTAGATAAATCCACTAGTGTGACCGTTTACTGCAACGAAGCGGTGCGAAATCTCAACACGAGTAAAACACACGCTTGACAAAACGTGGTCGACTCCAATTAAATATGCTGAGTATACGGAGTATCCCGCTTTTTATTTTTCAATCGCGTACGGAAGGGACACACCCCTTTTCAATTCGAAATTTACCAGTGTGTTCCAATAGCTTACAAGCCTTGTTATGTCGACTCTTAGCTGGTAAACAGCTGAAGAATATAATAGAAAGTATACACGAAAGGCGTACAGTAATAGTTTAAGTGACGAGGTGCGGGCCACACCCCCTTCACTGTCTCGTAATGAAGGAAGTCTAAAACCCGAGTTTCAGTGAACAATAGTTATGTTTAATGTTTAGTGTGATACAACTTGATGCATTTTAGTCCTGTGAGCTAAAGCAATGGAATTTTAAACAATTCTATATTATCATCTGTATGGCTTCTCGATCGAATGGCGTCTCGAAGAGTGATTCTTGCTCTATATCTCGCAATCGCATTAGAGAGGGAAGATTTTAATACCACACAGACCTGGGTACGAATGTTTTTTAAATACGCCATACGTTTTTAGGGCTGATATCTACTTCCTACGAGCTGTAGGCGCGCGAAACAAGAAAGAAAGAAGAAAGAAGAAGATGGAGAATCTAACCATTTTCAAAATTTTAAAAAACACCTAAAACCATTTCCCTTACTTTTAATACTTGTTGGCTAGTGTTGTAAACACAAAAGAAAGGTCTAGAATGTTCTAGAAATAAAATCTAAAACCCGGAAGGCTGCTTTTGGCGTGCGTTCTATTAGAGTGTTTTGAAAAATTTCTGCCTGATCCCTATTATGTACCACTACCGTGGTACATGATATACCATGCCACTATAGAAACACAAAATATTTCACTTAATTCATATTGTCACCTCAATGTATATGATATAAGCATTTTGAATACACAAATATAATGTGACCTAATTTTAGAAAACCGTCAATATCCGCACAATTTTCAAAATGCATTTTATTTGTTCTTTGTTTTCTACAGGGACAGAGGAATAGACTAGCTAAGTTTCAGCTTCCTAAGTTAAGCAACGTTGGAAATACAGTACTAGACAACCGAATGAGTAAATAAATTGATATGTACAGAAACTATCGAGAAAAGAATCTACAGGCACTTACATAAACCATCATAACTTACTGATACAACGATGTACAGAATTGAATCATGGCTCATTGTGTTCGCCATGAATGTGTGCATCCACCAAGGTATAGTTGTTTCCCCAGGCATGCTTCTGTGTTCGACAAGGAAGGCAAATTCACTGAAAAACAATCATCAGTAAATTCTTTCGTCACCTCAACGTAAACAAATGTCTGTAACTTTGAAATCCTTTCATGTATGGAGATGAAAAAGATTTTTGTACTCCCTATGAAAAGGCAAACACGATGATGCCCAGGATTTATCCATTGGAGGCTTAATTTGCCCACCAGTGAGGCGATAAAAACTTGTGTAATTTTTTTTCTGGAGCTTGCATTTTTTACCCATAATTTTTAAATGCGTTTTATTACAAAAGTACTATCGTGCGTCTATCGATGGTTTTCCAAAATTCGGTCACATATACTATGCTTGCTTACTGAACATCACAGAGGTTATATACACAGTACAGTGAACAGGAAAACTCTGGTGGGGAAGGGTCTGAAAATATCATTATTATAAAGGTTAAAATTGAGCTTGAGTTTACCAACGCTAATTTAACCAAAAGCCATTTAGCTGACAGTTTTCCAAAGCCTAAGTTTCTCTCTGTATTATGGCAGAAGCTGCATTAATAATGTAATGTACTTATTGACTGTTGGCACATGTTGCCAACAGACTAAGGCTCAAACGAATAGTGGTTTACTGTATGCGAATATTCACTCAGCTCTAACAAAATTAGTCAAATGATCGGTGTAAGGTTTCATTGCAATTTAGTAATTAAGGTGACCACTACCAAGAAGCCTACAAAATTATCCACAAACAGCTTTGTGGCTTTGTATGAATAACTTTACCAATAAAGAGATGCCATAATACCCTTTCTGAAAGGATTATCACAGCGATACTGTGATAGAAAGTGATTGTAGCAAAGTAGAAGTACCTGGAGTAAGCCACAACTAATGAATCTGTATGAAGTCTTGCGTTTGTGGTGATTCACCATGGAATTAGCTTCACCAATTAGTGGCTGCCTAATTCTATTACTACTTTTCTGCTTTATCACCATAGTCCTTTCCTTTCTGTTACTTTCATTAGCATCGCCTTCCGCTTAGCCTTCCGCTTCGTTAATCACTGACAGCTAATCACATGTCACCACATAAATGATCACGTGCGAATAATCATTTGTTGATTTTAATATTCGGCTACAAAGAAAACGAATATTAATCCGAATATTCGGCTAATCATTTGAGCCTTACAACAGACCATTGGTGTATTCACCATAAAGTTATAATTAAATTTAAATATAGTCCCTTTGCTAATTAGCAGTTTATAGGTGTTATACTGCATATTACAAGTACACAAAAAAAATTTGGAATTTTCGGCTACAATAGGGACCATAGCACATCAATAAACAGTACTGAAACAAGCTGAAGTAGGCCCAAAATTAAATCACAGTAAAAATATAAGAAGTGCCATATCCTTACTGTGCTCAAGATATCATAATGGAAATGCACAGTAGGGATGTAACACTTCTTATTGTTTTACTGTGATTTAATATCGTGCACTACTCCAGCAGTTTGTTTCAGTACTTTTATTGATGTGCTATGATCCCTACTCTAGAGGAAAATTTCAAATTTTTTTGTGTCTTGTTTGTTAACTTTTTCGTAAAATAAATGCTTCATTGTCAGCTATGTTCAACCCGTTACACAGCATTATGAATCAAGAACTGTTCAAAAAGTACCTCTGCAATCAAAGCAGCCACTATGAAAAATACTAATGATGATTTCAATTACACAGGAAAGCCATCATGCACTACCCTTAATTCGACACCTTTCACTATCAGCAAAGATGAACTGTACACAAAGAAGGACATCGGTAAGTCCTTGGAGAATGCATTGTACATGTTGCGGTATGCCAAAAAACACATGTCCAGTTAAAGTGATGTTAAACAGTGAGCCCATAGCTTTAGCTGTTATCGAGTTACATTTACCTGAAGGCATTACTCAGTCAGTCAGTTAGTCAGTCAGTAGAAAATTACATTTTAAAAAAAAATTATAGCAACTTGTAGAAATCATATCAGGTTGATCTGAAGGTTTGTTTGGGCTTAGTTTTACATAACGAATACTGCTTCATCATCATCCGGGAAAAGTGTGGCTGGTTTTTTGGGTGATGGGACATACCCAAACCTTTGTGGTCCATACTATGCAGTACTATTGTACTGTATGATTACTGTACTAGTTTGCCTGAAACATACAATTGACAATGTTTTTGTTGGCCTAAAAGAATGTGCTAAACACAGTATGTCTTGAGGTAAGGTTTTGCATACAAAAATGTGAAGGCATCTGGCCAGTATTGGTTGGCTATCGTGTGGCTTTAACCAATGAGACAGTCATTCATTTTGAAACTGGTGTGATACCTACCAGTTACTAGGCAATGAGAACTTGTACTCATAAATTGTTTTCTAAAATTGCAGAAACCTTTGAGCCAATTCCTTAATTGGGCAACAGATTAAAGCAATAGTACAAACAATGCAAGTGCCTGTCGTGGATGACTCAGTACATTACATCTCGCTCCCATGCATTCAGTGTACATGTTTCAATATCCAGCACATCCAGTATATATATATATATATATATAGTAGCATTCGTACCTGACGTACGTGTAGGACCGTCTCCACTTTAATGCTGGGAACAGAGACCAAACGCTAAACACCAGCACCGTTCATGTAGCTACGGTATAGCCCAAGCACAATGTCGCACTCACCTGCATTCGCAATTTTGCTTGAAATTTTTAAAATTGCTAATTAAGGGGCATGGCAACTGTTCCGCTCACAAGACAGCGTGGCAGCTGTTTCACTCATGAGAATCACAAGAAAAACAGTAGCCACGTCCCTTAATTAGCAATTTTAAAAATTCAAGCAGAATTGTGCATGCGAATGAGTGCAACGTTGTGCTTGGGCAGTACCGTATGTAGCATGCATGGTGATGTCACTTTTAAAGAGCAAGAGGTTTCCTTACACCATCCTGCAAGTATACTGAAATTAATGATGTGAGCATGCAGGTAAGCTACATGTAAGTGCTGCATGAACTTAGTTTAGACAACTGTAGAATTGTACCATGGCCACACAGTTAAAAACTATGTGGTACCAGTAGTAACTATCATGAAGGTTGTACATATAATGTCATTTCAGATTCTACATGACCCTCAATACATTGGGAACCAAGCATAAATATTAGTGTCCTACATTGTTGTGTAGCATGCCATGTTGATAGTGCTGTAAAGTTAGGGTTCCCAATGAAAAAAATCGACTTTCACCAAACAATTTCTTTACTACTGCAGGATACTTAGCTTGTTGCACTAATATTTGAACCACTACAAATCAGAAGCCGCGAGTCTTTTAGATTGAGAAATCGGCACATCATATTTTCACGTATTGCGTGATTTGCAGTAAAAACATGGTGCATGACCAATCTCCTAAATCAATAAATTGATTTAGTAGCTTCTTGATTTAGTAGCTGCATGACCATGCTGTAAGTGCAGCTTCTTGCAAAGGACCGAACCGAACTTTCTTATTAGCTGTATGTTATCTTAAGTTGTTGTGCTGTGCAAACATGCATAGTAATGGGTAAACATCTAGCTGGTTGGCTTGCAATGGCTCGTTGTTGTGTCTGAAAAATCATGAAAAATGTGTTTAAGTATCTCTGGCTCCTACCACGAGAGAAGCCAGATTTTCCTCACAGCATGGTTATGCAACTGGATGTTCCCTCAGTTTATAATGCACGTTTGAAAAGAATCCTAAACTGTATAAATGCTATCTGGCTGGTGACGATGAAATATTACGGTGATTTTACGAAAAATAATGCAGCCCACTGCTTGTGCAATTGAAACTACAGTACAGCTCACAGGTAACGTCACAAGTATACACATGCGAGTAATGCTCGTATCTTCTGGTGGGATCATTCTTTTGCAATGTACTGTACAATACCTGTGGAACATCACGGGGATATGCACTATAGCCACGCGAGGAACTCGCCACACATGAGAACATTCGCCATTGAGTTTAGCAACTTCATACAACACTTAAATCACATAAACATTTGTGACCAGTCCCATATGCTCGTGCAAGCCTAGCTAACTAATTTTACAGTAGAATGCAATAAATGCATGCTCGGTCCGCAGAACGAAATGGGTGGAATATTTACAAAATCAAAAAAATCCGTAAGTTCTAAAGCGCTTGTTTCACAATGAAGGAAAGTAATAACATCAAAAACCTTGGTAGCATCGTGATCCTAAAAGCAAGAGGAGTTCCAAAATCTTTGTTTCGTGTCAGTACTTCTAAGGAGACAGAAGATATCAGCGTTAGTCTGCCTTGTGTTGGACGAGCGGTTTACTATGGTTTATTCTTATGTTCGTTCGCCTTCATCTGTCCCCCCTGGTAGTAGGAAAGGCCTGGAAGACAAAACTTACTCAGCAATGGATTTGCTCGTTCATGGAGAGTTTGATGGTGCCAGTTGTACCTTGATAGAGGACTGCATCCGTACGTTATGATTGTTTTATTAAGGGCCTGTAGTTTATTGTCACTGTACTGTGACAAAATTAATCGATTTTTTGCTGTTGCCACTTTGTAGCGCTGTACCTTCAAAATTTCTTGGCTTCTAGAGTTGAAACGTCGGTCGACCATTCCTTTGGCTATCTAGATAAAATTTGAAAAATGCATTAACTGGAGTTCTGTGGCATTATGATTACTTGGCGACCAATCCATCTAGGTCTACGGTAGCTACTGCTATAGCTACTGTACCGACTGTAGTCTGTGACAGGTCAAGTCAGTAGCTAAGTTACCAAGTATCCGGTAGCTACAACACATGCATTGCAACAGACCTCACATTTGGCGGAACTGAGCCAGTGCCGCCTCCCAACACCATAGGTGTCGTGAGACCTGTTATCTCATCTTGTGTGACACTCTCGAGAAAAGTTTGCTATCATGGAGCATTACTGTAGCCTTGCTGCATGCATGCGACGTTACCCGTGAGCTGTACTGTACTTTACTAATTATGGGTTAATTGCAACACTAACCACTTACACTTTAAATATATCAAACCAGATGGCATGAAGCTGCAGCTGCTTTGGTGACAGAGATCGCCGACGTCCAAATTGGAAATAAAATATTTCAATATCAATGGGCCAGATAGCATACATCCTTGGATTCCTTCCATCTTTGCAAATTAGACTAAGTAAACATCTGACCGTGTCACCATGTGGTGAGGAAAATCTGGCTTCTTTCATCGTAGATGGTAGTGCGTTCAAAACAATTTTTTTACGATGCTGTTTAGAAGAAAGCAACCTTGTGCAAGCAATATAGCCAGACATTTATCAATAACTATGCATGTTTGCAGAGCATAGCAAGCCTAGATAACACCTAGTAAATAAAAAGCTCAAACCATATCTTTGACAGTAGCTAGAAACTGACCTAGGCCTAGCTTGGTCAGTTTCTAGTCCCGGTTTCTAGCTACTGTCAAAGATATAGTTTGAGCTTTTTTATTCGCTAGGTGTTATCTAGGATTGCTATGCTTTGTAAATGTGCATAGGTATTGACAAATGTCTGGCTGTATTGCTTGCACAAGGTTGCTTTCTTCAAAACAGCTTCGTAAAAAAAATTGTTTTGAACGCACTACCATCCATGACGAGAGAAGCCAGATCTTCCTCACCACATGGTGACACGGTTGGATGCTTACTTAGTTTATACTGCAAAGATGGAAGGAATCCAAGGATGTATGCTATCTGGCTGGTGATATTGAAATATTTTATCTCCAATTTGGAAGTTGGCTATCTCTGCCTCCAAAGCAGCTGCAGCTTCGTGCCATCCGGTTTGATATAATTAAAGTGTAAGTGGTTAGTGTTGCAATTAACACATAATCAGTAAAGTAGTTTCAATTGCACAAGCAGTGGGCTGCATTATTTTTTTGTAAAATCACCAAATATTTTGTCGTCACCAGCCAGATAGCATACAGTTTAGGATTCTTTTCAAACGTGCATTATAGACTGAGGGAACATCCAGTTGCATGACCATGCTGTTAGGAAGATCTGGCTTCTCTCGTAGTAGGAGCCAGAGCAACTCAAACACATTTTTCATGATTTTGCAGACACAAACACAAGCCATTGTAAGCCACCCAGCTAGACGTTTACCCATTACTATGCATGTTTGCACAGCACAACTTACGATAATATACAGCTAATAAGAAAGTTCGACTCAGTCCTTTGCAAGAAGCTACACTTACAATTCCATGTTTCTACTGCAAATCACACAATACATGAAAATACAATGTGTCAATTTCTCAATCTAAAAGACTCGTGGCTTCTGATTTGTAGTGGTTTGAATATCAGTACAACATGCTAAGTATCCTGCAGTAGTAAGGAAATTATTTAATGAAAGTAGATTTTTTCATTGGGGACCCTATTAAAGTACATGATCCTTATTCCATCTTTTAAGTACGTATAGTGAAATACTGAACATGCAGAGTTAGCTAAACTACATGCAAGCTAAGGCAATTGCATATGTGACAAGTGGTGTACACATTGCACAGTTTCAGTTTCTCCATGATGTTGACCTTACCGTAGTCATTCTGCTGGATACTGTAAGTTTGAAAGAAGCTTCTGCCTACCCTAATACAATACACAAGACAAACACACAGATGGACAAATATGTTGAAATTTGCCTGCCCTACCACAATTGTACTATAAACTTCCCTTGCAAGGCAGTCTATGTACCAGTGCTCAAAAACTGTCAGCATAAGAGTTTGCAGATAAAAATTGCATGGAACAGATAGAACAAAAAAATGCATCAAAAATGTTCCAAAAGTGAACGAACAGTTATGACCTAGGCAGAGGTTGAACCAGGTTGGTTATAATCACTTGGAATTACAGGAGGTGTGCAAATCACCACAGTTGTTTGGCTGTGGTTTTGACAGGAAGAGCTCAACTTTTCAGTGATAGAGCAGAAGGCATACATATCAGGTAAAGCCTTCATGCCCGTGTTACAACTAATACATATGCACATTGAACACCTTTAAAAATCAAGGCCAATAATAGTTTACAATTGATACATAGCAACATATGCATATACAACTGCAGTACAAGAGTGCAGGAATGTGCAGTAAAGTACGTAGGGAGCTAATGATTTGGATTATGATATATATAGTTGATGGAATTGTCACACACACACACACAAACACACACACACACACAAACACACGCATGCACACACAGAGAGCTTGCCTGCGTGCATTCAAAGTATGCTTTTTTTCCGAGAAGAATTTGGGTGAGAAGAATTTACACTAGGTAGCTTTCCAAGTTTAAGAGGGGGTGCTGCGAATAGATCACACTGGGTTCTAACTGATGTTACGCCAGGAGTGGTCAATGGGTCTATTCATATTGATGCAGAGTATAGTAGCTATTTTCATACTGTAGTTTTTTTTATGTTAACATTGTCATCTGTTCCTGACTGTATTTCCATAGGTGTTCTTGACTGTATTTCCAATGTTGAAGTAGATGCCGACAACAGAGGGCTGCCAACGTCTTTGACTGGGGAACTACTCTTTGGATCATCCACACTTAATTCCATGGTTGAGCTGATGCTAAGTAGCTCTTCAACAATCAATGTTTTAATACAATAATATGTTGTGTTTTTTCTAACATACTGCTTTTTGCTTTCTTCGTTCTAAAGCTGGTCTATGAGATTGTGTTGACACTTGGCAGCTGCTGCTGCTACCACTGTGAATAGGCTTGGGGAAAATAGTTGGAATAGCGTCTAGCTTGAGGCACGGCTTCTTGGCTGGAATGCCCATTTCTTCACGATAAACTTCACCCTCTGTGTTAAAGCATTTGGGTTCAAAATGCTTCAAGCAAATTAAGGTATCCAGTTGTTGATCTTCATGCTATTGATGCACAGCCCTTACCCACTTCGAGTGAACAGCTGCATCGCTAGGAAATCCGTGTAATAGTCAGGTTCACTATGTCAAAAAATACACTTTCGCTCAAAGTTTATGGGGATTAGCAAACCTATTCATTTTTGGAAAGCTTAGAGCATGAGGAATCTGAAAATCAATGTTTACATTTGCACAAATTCCTGCAAGGTCAGAATTTTTTAAAATTTCAAAGTGACAGCTAATACGTAAAATTAGAAAATTCTAATAATTATATCAAGTTAAATTTGACACAAAAGTTTAATAAATGAACTCAACAAATTCTCTGGTGACATTTTTACAACTCTTTTCATTAGAGGTGAGACAGTTAATCATGAACAATTGAAAGTTTTTACAAAGGGAATAGAAGAACGCCCATTATACTGCAATAATTTAGGAATAATTTATAGTGAAAAGAATTAATGAATATTCTGGATTACTTGGATGTATAACTGGTGCAAAGTATAACTAGTGCAAAGTATAATATGACTTCTACTAAAACAGTTCAAACCTGAAAATTTAGATACTCTAATAGAGCAGTCGCTTAAAGGAAGTCAACTTTTGAGCCTATTTTTTTGTTAATGTACTTACGTATGTTTAGCATAATTAGCACTATGAATTTTGAAAGAATTTTCATTTTAAAAGTAATTGGAATTAGCTGTCTCCTAAAAGGGAAGTTTCCTTTTTACATAAACAATGAATTCACCATGATCACCAAGAGCAATTTATGTACCAGATAGACATGCACCAACAAGTTAAAATTGATACACGATCTTCAAAATTAGTATCCACTGGTACCTAACTGTTAATCTAATGTAAATTTCCTTTCCAGAGACAGAATGATTACCATCTTTAAATAATCCAAATATTGCCATTGTCGATGGAGTGATTCTTATCCAGAAGATGCATGACAAAGATCTAGCCAAGATGTTTTTAATGACAGGCTTACAAGTAACTGCTCCATGCTAAAATGCTAGTGCTATTGCAACAATTTACCTTGCACAGAACTGTGTTTGAGTTGTACAGATGCAAAAGTGACGGAGATTTATACATACAAGTAGAAGGAAAAATGAAAATTTTTAAAGTTGGTGTATAGAGATCAAAAAAGTAAAGAACAAAGGAATTGCTAAAAAGTAGTGAAAGAAGAGATGTTGCCTATACATCTGCAGTTATACTAGTGGACATTTAATAACTATACTTCATTCAGTCTATACCCATGACTGAATTAGGGATTAAATGTCCACTGCAACATATATATATATAGGCAACCTCTCTTGTTCACTACTGTATAGACTGACGTATAGGGATTAAATGTAGGACTAACATAATCATGACTGGTGAACCCACGCATATACTGCATCAAAGGAAGAAGGGCACTTGGAAAACCATACACCTGACACATGCCCCAACTATCAAATATGTAGCAAAAAGGAGGTAGCCATTACGCTTCATTTTCAGCTATGCTTTTCACATTACACAGCGTTGCAAACAAAGAACAGCATGAGAAGTGTCTCAAGTATCAATCATATTGCTATGGAAAATACCGGCCATAAGCTAACACAGCCACAGTTAAGCCGTATCATGTTATAATCTAGTGTGAATTGACACCTTGCGTTGTCAGTGAAGAGAACTGGAACACAAAGGAAGACAAAGGCAAGCCCACGATGCATGTATTGTGCATCTGTGGTTGGCAAAATCAAGTCCGTACATCAAATTATGCTTGGCTGTCAGTCAGTCAGCGTAAAATGCTGTTGAATAGAAAAATTTTAAAATACTGTAGAAATTTGTTGGAAGAGTTTGGGGTTAATCTAAAGACATTTTTGAGCTTGGCTGTACCTAGCCACTGCTGCAAAGCTGTCATGAAGGGAAATTGAGACTGGTTTTAGGGTGATATTTTGAACTGGAAAAGCTCAATTCTCCATGATCCCTAATATATACTGTAGTACTATCGTACTGTATAATACATCGAAAATGACAACAGTGACAGTGCTGATGATTGTTAGGTTCATATCTTTGAATTAACTGTAATAGATATAAATACATGTATATGTACGTACGTACATAGCCACAATGTCTTTATACATAACTGTACCCTACATCTCAATGTTAATAATTCACTTAGTCACTTTGTTTCATGCAATAAGTATTTGCCAAATAAATTGCTTTTAAGTTTCTTAGCATTTTAGAGGCTATTAATGGATTCTATATGGGTGTGAGAACATAGAAATAGTGTTTGTTGCAATTCTCTGTCAATAAGAAGCTGATATATGGAGAAATTTGCATCATATGGACTTACTGCTATTTTCAAACTGCTAATTGACTAACATGTAGGTATCTGTATAAATGTAAGCATTGATCTCCATGCTCTAAGCTTTCTAATAATAATTATGTAGGCCCATAAATTTTGAGCAAAGTTATCTTTGATATAGTAAACTGTGTCAATGTATGCCACCAACTGGTACATGCAAAAGTGCTCTTGGGTGAAATCATAGTTGCCAATTGCTAATTAACAAAGTTCTTTTTAAGGGAGAATATTTTATGCAAATTACTATTATTCTTTCAAACCTAATATTAGCTAATCTCCTGAAATTTATGCCTAGCGTAAGCACACTAGCTAGGAATTTCATAAAAGTGACTGCTACATTAGCAATATGGACTCAAAGTTGACTGCTTTATTAGAGTATGTGACTGCTCTATTAGAGTGACTCAATTTTTCTGCTG
This sequence comes from Dysidea avara, assembly GCF_963678975.1. Lineage (NCBI taxonomy): Eukaryota > Metazoa > Porifera > Demospongiae > Dictyoceratida > Dysideidae > Dysidea > Dysidea avara. Next base: position 26,141,426 of record NC_089277.1, on the reverse strand, counting down.
TTTGTAGGCTTGAACTGTTTCAGTGAAAGCCAAACTTATATTTTGCTCCAGTTATACATAGATCTCATTAAATTAATCTGGAATATTCCACAACTCTTTTCGCTTAGAACTATTCTTGAGTTATTGCAGCATAATGGATGCTCTTCTATTCCGTTTGTAAAAACTTCTAATTATTCATGATTAACTATCACCTCTAATCAATAGAGATGTAAAAATGTCACCAGAAAATTTGTTGAGTTCATTAATGAACTTTATGTCAAATTAAAATTGATATATCGGGAATTTCTTACTTTATTGCCAGCCATTTTGAAATTTAAAAATGCTGACCTTGCAGGAATCTGTGCAAATGTAAACATTGATTTTCAGATTCCTCATGCTCTAAGCTTTCCAAAAATGTATTGGTTTGCTAATCCCCATAAACTTTGAACAAAAGTACATAGTGAACCTGACTATAAGCTGTAGCCCATACCTCCTTCAGTGTGACAACCAGCAACTACACAACATCTTAGCATAGCGTCTTCTCTTCTAATATCATCAGGCGTTAAAGTGAACTTAAATTTAAACTAGATTTTGATAGTTATAGCTATGCTGTTTTATGTATTGCGCGTACCAGAACTCTTCTAGTGACGTTTTATGATGTCACAAAATTACCAAACTTTGTGGGTTAATATCTTGTAATATCAGTATAATTGAATTATTAAAATGGTGTTTTTGTGCATTGCTTGATACAAATAATCATTCATAAAATAAAATCACACATAAATTTTACATTTCAGTTGACCTTTAATGTAAGCTTAAACTAGGCTTGTGTGTGTGTGTGTGTTTAATAGCATTGTACACTATTAGCAGTGACTGTTATATTTAAGCGTATCAGCTTACTGGGGGTAGTTTTAATGTTAGCATTACACCAATCTCTCACTGACTCACTGTATGCATGCAACGCTTTTGTGTATGTCACTTTGTCATGTACACATAATGAACCTCATCTGCAAATATGTCACAAATTAACAATGGCAGCGGTATTGGGGGAATTTTGTACAGAGAAAGGGAAGTATTACTATGACAACACTTGTAAATGTACATGATATGCATAGGGCAAGGAAAGGTACATACGTATGTATGTATGTATACACCTAAAATACAAATGGACATACATTTGTTAGTTTGGTCAGCAAGGGTGTCAGAGTAGGTGTGACCAGTAAGGCCAGAGTATCGTCACTTTATGGCTTCTGAAATAAATGAACTTGATGAAGCCAAAACTAAAAGTAGGTAACATGCAATACTTGGCATTTTAATGGAAACAATTCACAGAAACAACACTCATCTAACCTGTTTTCACTCACAACAGCTCAGGAAACAGCTTCGTGTCAACTTCGTTCATAGCAAGCGCCTCTAAAAATAATTACCTTTATACTTAGCTTTGGATTTGTTTCTGCTTTGGATACATTCCTTACTGTATATTAATAGACTCAAATGATAAGGTTAATAGACTCAAATGATAAGGTTTAGAGTTAAACAGTATTATAGAGGTGTTTTTCTCCAGTTTTATCACTGAACATGTCAGATAGCTAGATATGAAACTAGCACCTTGCACACAGTACTGCAGCCCAAAAAGTGCCTCCAAATAGCATATCTTAATTTTCCATTTTAAAATTTTTTCTGGTGTCATGCCCCCAGACTAAGCCTTACCACTTTCAATTTTACTCTGACACCCCTGTTAGTCACCCCTGCTGGTCATCAGTGGTGGGTGGATCTAGGGTTTTTAACCCTTAAACCAGCAGAGAAATTCATGTTTACACAATATGGGAACACATGGCGACACCAGGTGGGTTAACTTAACTCTTACAGCCTACAACTGCACATTCAATTAAAAGTCTGTTCACTGGGCTACTTGGAGAAGGTTAAATAACCACTGTGGCTTATTTGTTATGAAGCGATGAACAACGGCAAGTCGCATCTCTGTGTTTCAAAAATCTTGCCACATGTTTAATTTCAATTGTGGGTTTACTCACATAAGTCCTATATGGCCTGAATTTTAGACTACTCTTAGTTAATGATCAGAGTAAATTCATTGCTTTAAACTATTTATGGGCATAGCTGAACGTTTGGTCATGCCAGGGCCTAGCTATACTAGCACACTATATATATCAAGACACATGATAGTGTGTCGTGCGGCCCAAGAAGCCGGCATGCCATACCATGAGTATATTAATATTAACAGGAAGAAAGTAAACACAATTTTCACACCTTTGTATCTCAGTGATCCCTTATCCAATTGGAACTAAAGTTGCTACAGAGTTGTCCACCAGCTAGGGGAGTCTACATACCACATTTGAAGTACTCCAGCCATTTCCAAGATACGAACTTCCAAAGTTTTGATTTTTTTTCTTCGTTTTTTTTCTTCTTCGTCTTTTCGCACACTTGCAAAAATTGCTATAAAACAGAAACACGTACTCCAATTGCCTTGAAATTTGGCACACAGAAAGGAAGTCCAAAGGAAAATCCTAGCATCAAATGTGGTGCAAATCTGGTGAATGGTTCAGGATTTACGACCGATTATTCGCGTAAAACAAGATCGATTTGTTGTCATGCCTACAGGGTAAACTGCTTCATGGAACGAGTTGAAATTTGCTTTGTAGATGGAGTAACCATCGTAGGAGTACCTTTAGGTGGTTTGAAAGGAATCGAGATAAAGACCATGGTGATATGACACAAAACCCAACCTGTATCACAATTACGCGATCAATTTTTATGAATAAAATGTATTACTTTTAACGCCTACTAGGCAAACTCTCTTAGAGCAATGAGCTGAAAATCGGTGTATAGCTGGAATAATCTTCATAAAAAGTCCTTGCAGTAGTACAGAAAAATCGGATTACAAACCACTGAGTTATGATTCGAAAGCCAATAGCAAATGCGAGATGGAGATACTCTAATAGAACAGTCACCCTAATAGAGCATTCAGCTAATTTATTTACTCCATTATAGAATTCTATTACATTGCAAGTTATTGTGTAGGGAGTTCAGCTGCAAACAGTTAATCTTACAAGGCCGGAGGAGACGGTCCGGTTGGTCAGGCCTGAGCCGGACCAATAATCTGGAGCTGAACCATCTAGCTGACCAGCTCGAACTATATTACTCTCATGCAATCTGGACTATCATATCTACATGTAGCTGCATACATTCTATAGATATTATTGAAAATGCACGACACGAGTAGTTACCTAGTTTCTTAGCCTAACTAAAGCACAAAATTACACGTATAGTACCTCCAATTACCTTACAGTACAGCATAGCATTCGTATCATTTTTGTACAGAAATGATTGTGGGTTCTACATACAGTATCACGTGTGCTGACAGTTGGCATTTATCACACGTAAGGCAGGTGCCTTCTTTGATTCTAAACCAGCACACTTATATCACAATTCAATCTTCATAAAATAATCATTAGAATTCCTCGGCTTCTTTTACTGGGCAAAGGGCTGGCAGTGACAAACCAGGTGACTCATTCCGCGGCAAGAAGCTGTACACCCATACATTACATGGCGGCCATCTGGATGGGATTTTGAGTAGAAATCACTCCTCTTCAACTACCCACTCGTCCTGTTGAGATACTGAGCAAACTCTCAGTCTCACCCACATCACGCCATTTTCGAATACTGATTGGTCTCGTGACTGTCCACCAGTATATTTACGTGATGATCCGTTCACTTTATACAAACCAGTATAGCAGTATACTGCATTTTTGTAGCTGTGTAGCCTTTTATTGTAGCTGTGTGAATTCACTCTATAGCTACAGCTAGCTGCCTAGTCGATTAATTATATCCTAGCTAAAGATGGCCATGCTGCATGGGTTCCCTGTGTAATTTGGGGGAAAATTGTGTTGCTACTACCTAGTTTTACTTTAAAATTAAGCATCAGTTTTAAATTTCAAGGCATTTCCAAGCCTTTAAATTGCAAAAATTCTGCAGCTCCTGGGAGTTGCACCCCTAGACCCCCCTTGAACTTCTAATTGCTACAAGTATAAGAAAAAATTGGGAATTTTAAATTAGATTAGGGACAATGTATAATGCTGCAATAAAAATTACTGAAACAAGCTGGATCGGAGTAGTACATAATGTCCAAATACTGTAAAACAATAAGAAGTGAATATCCCTACTGTGCTTATACTTGTTTGTGAAGTTTTTTTGCAAGCTCATGACCACTAAATATCTGCTGAGTTACTCACAGCACTATTATACTAGATTATGACTTATATAATAACAACTAATCAGTAGGCGTGGCTCTACATAAGCCTGCAGACAATAATGGACGTGGATTCGTGCATATCTACATGGGCATGGCTACCATATATTTACGTAAGTGGGCGTGGATTTGTGCATTCGTGCATACCTACACACTGATGAATGGACGTGGCTACCATGTCTACAGACTGTAATTTACGTAAGCGGGCGTGGCTCACGAAAGAAGCAGAGCTACGCCATGACATGTGGTAACACATCCACATTTAATTTAGCACGTAAGGTCAGACCCAAATAATCTATAAAGCAGGACCTGGATGACCCGACTCGGTTTAACATTTTTACTAATTAAACTATATTTCTTGACTTACACATTGCTATATAGTTTGCCGTGAGTTGCTCTCTCTGATCGATATCAACAGCGAGTCTGACGTACGCGTGTGTTTTTGGTACAACCGGCGACCACGAGTATTCGAATAGTTTGATGCAATATACACTGGTATGGAAGCCGTACTGTAATCTATTAACACTCCACGGTAGAACCTTGACTGATGGCCATGGTAAAGAAGGATAAAAAGTAAGACAATAGCGCAAGCATTGTATGTTTATCGATATACCAAAGGTTTTTTCTTAAGCGATCTAGAAACGTTTCTGCGAAAGAATTAGGGCTGTAGCTGTAGCCAGTTTTCCGCTACGCTTGACTGAAGGCGTCAGGCAGGTAGGCAGTAGAAAATTCCATTCACTAATTTTTTTTTAAATTCTGTAGCAACTCGACGGAAACGTTTTGGGTCGATCTGAAGACACTTTTGGGCTTGGGTTTACCCAACCAATACTGTCATGTCGTTGTGAAGAAAAATCGCGACAGGTTTTTGGGTTATATTATATCATGGATCGCCCCCACACCTTTGATGTCCCTAATATACAGTACTATCGTACTGTATGATAACTAAATGAACCATACGGCAAGTTTCATGCTGTGTCCCCTGTATGTCAGGTCTACAATTATACATAGTATAGAAAGTCTTAAGGACAACAGATAGGCTTGAGTATATTTATATAGCTAGCTAGCAGTAAAATATCACTAAAATTGCATATCTGAGTGTCTAATTTTCAAAAATTTTCTGTGAGGGCATGCCCCCAGACCCCCTTAGAATGCTCGTGCTTTGCACTTTGCATAGTGTGCTTCGCACACTGTGCAGCAACTCCTCTCTCATTGGCATGTATATAGTAACAATTTCAACATTATAGTCAATGGCCTGACCAACTCAATTTTCCCTCCTCCGGCCCTGTCTTATAGACAGTTCAGCAAGAAGCAAGTCACCCTATAGAGAGTTCAGCTACCAATATATTGCTGTAGTGATTCAGAAGAATCACAACACTAAATTGCAAGCCACAGAGTTCAGCTATAAACAAGTCATGCACCCTGTAGAGAGTTCGGCTTATAACTGCAAACAAGTAACCCTGTAGAGATTTCAGCTACAGACAAATCACTTTATAGTTTATACAATGTTCAGCTACAAGTAAATCACTTTGTAGAGAATTCAGCTACATACAAGTCACTCTGTGGGAAAGTTTGCTACAAAAAGTCACAATGTAGAGAGCTCAGCAACCAAAAAAACACCCTGTAAAGAGTTCAACTATACAAACAAGTTACTCTGTAGAGAGATCAGCTAGAAGCAAGAGAGATCAGAAATCATCCTGTAGAGATCTCAGCTGCAAAGAAACCCTGTAGAGAGATCAACTACAAACAAATCACCTTACAGAGCATTCAGCTATAAACAGATCGCCCTGTAGAAAGTTTAGGTACAAGCAAATCACCCTATATAGAGTTCAGCTACAAAAAAATCACCCTGTAGAGAGATCAGCTACAAAGAAACCATCCTGTAGAGAGTTCAGCTACAAACAAATCACCCTGTAGAGTGTTAAGCTAGATAAAAGTCACCCTAATGTCACCCTATAGAGAGATCAGCTAGAAACAAGTCATCCTGTAGAGATTTCAGTTACAAACAGATCATCCTGTAGATAGTTCAGCTAGATACAAGTCACCTTGTAGAGAGATCAGCTAGAGGAGGTCATCTTGTAGAGAGTCAGCTAGAAACAAGTCACCTTGTAGACTATTATGCCGGCATAATCTTGAGAATAATAGGTCACCAATTTCGTGAGAATAATTCTGGAATTATAGGATGGTTACAGGCATAATTTTAGAATAATCGGACGACCATGGGAATAATCGGTGGAATTAGGGGGCGTGCCTCTTCTTCATTACCTAGAAGAAAGAGTTAAGCTACTACAAATGATATAAAGCTGACAGGAGTGCTGGCTGAAAGGAGCTGAAAAGCCTCTAAAAGATCGATATACTCTAATAGAATGCTCAAATACTCCAATAGAGCAGTCAGATCGTTTCATGCTAACAATCTGCAGCCAGCATCAGGAATTTAACTGTATGATTTTCTACAATTCTGAAACTTGTACATCTTATACCAGTGTATCGTTTTCAAGTCTTTGAGCATTATTATCTACCTAACTTAGTAGCTACAGCATAATATAATACACTAATAATTAAATACACCTGAATTATTACTGTAAATAGCTATTCTAAGTCTGCTGTAACTAAGACTGCTGCACTGCTGCCTGCTATGATAATCTCTTGAACTCAATTTGAATAGAAAAATGATGTGTAAGGTGGAATGCTTCATATGTGGCTATTAATAATTCGGACAAAACTACCTATAGCAGCATCTTGAAAACTAAGCGACAAGCCACAGATGTATTGAATGAGAATAATTATGGAATAATAGGCTGGATACAATAATAACAAAAAGAATAATAGGATAATTTTTTGGGAAATTCTGGAAAGAATAATAGGTAAAATTTTGAGCATAATAGGCTCAGGCCTAGAGTTCAGTGACAAAGAAACCATCCTGCAGAGAGTTCTTCTACAAACAAATCACCCTGTAGAGAGTTCAGCTACAAACAAATCAACCTGTAGAGAGTTCAGCTACATTTCAAGTCCCTTAGTAGAGAGATCAGCTGCGAACAAGTTATCCAGTAGGGAATAATAGACATGTAATAAATATATTTATATAATTACTGATAAAATCAAAAACAGTTGAAGTATTAAAAATCTGCTCTGTCTTTATTCTTCCTGTGGTAAAGAAAAAGGATAGGTTAAAAAAGCCCCAAAGCCGGCCTATGGCCAGCTTTGGGGTATACAAATACAAAAAGAAGTGTTATCTAATCAAAAACAGCCAAGCTGTAAAAAAAGGTGTGGCCCCTAAAAGGCCATGGTGAACGGCACCAAATTCACTTGAATTGTCGTTATTAAAATTTTGACCATTAACCTACCATCACAGCCATTTCTTGGCCGCCACCTTGGATTTCACATATTTTTTCACCATGGCCTTTTTAGGGGCCGCACCCTTTTTTGCAGCTTGGCTGTTTTTGATTAGATATATATATGTCCCACTTTCACACCTCAGATCAAAGGAAAACCAGTGCATATATATCACATATCGCACTGACTCAAAATGTTAACGAGATATACGCACTGATACCAGTGCATATATCTTGTTAACTTGAGACATTGCATACCTAATAGGTGTGCACACTATATCCAGAAATCATCAGATTTTTTGATGTTATACTGTTATCCTCTTCTCTTATATAGGGAATCAAGCAAGCTGTGATTGTGGGATTGGATTCTGCCAAACAACCTGTGGTTGTGGGATTCAATTTTAATACATCAACAGTAGTTTGTTTTTAAACCAGGTGCACGCCCAGGGCCGGCTGTGGGCGTGCACCTGGTTTACTGAAATCGTTTTTGTAAAAGTGTGTGTGTGTGTACCTATCTATCTACCTATCTACCTATCTACCTATGTTTGTCCGTACGCACCCACGTGAGCAAAATCGTTTAATAATGGTAAAAGCAGCTTTTACGTAAAAAGTGAAATGAAGTCTGTATTAAACTTCTGCACAGGTGAACTTTGCTCTGAGGTGGTTTCTTTTCGGCGGACTGAAATACGGGTGTGGTGACTTTCCTCAGACTACCTTCCCCTTGAGGTTTTCAGGCATTTAGCAACTGAAAAACAACGGTGCAGGCCTCATACACTGCCAGGAATAGCCTATCGCTTCGAGTTGAAAGGGGGCGTATCCCTTACGTACGCGAACGAAAATGAAGAGCAGCTTTGAGGCTTTGTCGAGAGAATTTGTGGGAAAAAACATGTTAGTCACACTATAAAACAGTTTAGAAGATAGTTTTGTGCGTAATATGTTGGTAAAAGCGGTTTATTTAACAAACGCTTCCTTAGCAGTGCATAGCAATGTAATTGAACGAATTACGAATATTTCATGAATTACAAAATACGAGAAATAGCTAATTATATTATTGCACAACCCAAACTACCCTATTGTAAAGTAGTAAATACATAGTTGGCTAATTCATAGTAGTATATACTGTCTATAGTTATTCTAGATGAGTTAGCTAGCTGCATGGCACCTGGTTTTTAGAAGTAGCACAACATCAACTTGTTACTTTTGTAAATGTAGCAATTAAAGTAACATAATTAACACTAGTCTCTTAAAATTGCCATATTAGCAATAATAAAATCAAACTACTGTTAGATGTATTAAAATTGAATCCCATAATCACAGTTTGTTTGGCAAAATTCAATCCCACAATCACAGCTTACTTGGTTCGCTATATAAAGAAGGGTATAGCAACTGAAGATTTTGCCATTGTCCAGCACCACGGAGCTGTACAACCACACACAGCCATCTCCTGATTGGCCAGAGTTCCATCAAGACCCCACACCACTTGTATGGCTCACCACTTGTACGGCTCACCACTGTGATTTAAAAAAGCAGTCAGCAAAAGCAGACCACTTTACTCTGGTCGACTGTGGCAGTGAAACGTGATAGTGCATTCATTAAGCTTTGTGTTTGTGAGAGAAAAAAATCTAACTTCCTGTCTTGGGAAATAAGAACGGTTTTCGTAGATCCAGTCACATTTATGGATTTGCTAGAAAGGGTTGATGTACTCTGGTGCTATACATTAATGTTCAATACAGGTGGTCACTAATACAGGTTGCACTGTACCTAGACACCTTCACTCTATAAGACAAACTTGTTGTGCATGGTTATTGGAGGTGTACACTCCCATACAGTAATAATAGACTACAAAATTCCACTGCATACCACAACATAATTCATTATATCTCTTGAGCCCATTTTGGTCCCACTACAAAAATTTTATCAAACATAGACCATGACCCAATCATTATTCACAAAAAAAATTGAAGAATTTCAAACAGCCTTTTATGAAATATAAAGAATTAAAGTGTTCAATGAAGTACTTTTGAACCATAATTTAAGTAGATATCCCATAATTTAGGGCTCGCTGGAAAGGTTGATCAACAGTCTTCCATCAGTGAAAGTTGTGTATAAAAATATTTACACAGTGGGAAGTTACAGTCAATTTTGTAACTAGAAATGGATCAAGTTTTCATGAAATATTCAAAATATTTGTGGACATAAATCAGAAACCACGGGGAGTATGGAGCTAAAAATTTGCATGAGTGATAAGCACCACAGGTCCTACAAACATACCAAGTTTCATCAAAATCCAAGAGGTGACCCTAAATTCTTTGTTGATTTGACATGGAATGACCCCTATGGAGTTCTGGTGATTGAGCCATGGTTCCAATAAAATGGTTATTTGACTTTTCATCTTTTCAGCTGTTGCTGGTCAGGAGAAGCACCTTTTGACACCAAACTTGGTACACAGGAAGACGAAGTCAAGTGCAATAACTCTGCCAAAAATCGTGCTATAGGAATGTTCTGACAAGAAGGGATGTGTGGCAGGAATAAACATTCCATTAATTGGTTGCTTATGCTACCCGAACACCTTGATAGCCAGGTTATGTGTTCATGACTTTATAATTGTACAAACATTTGGACCCAAGACAAGTCGGTGGTTTCTCACTTTATCAATGGTCTAGAGAATAGAAGAGTTACACTATAATAGATGCATTACTTGTACCAAGAGTTTTTTTTTATATTGTGAACACTTGCTTTGCACCTCAATGTGTGATTTATAGTACTGTAATTACTAAAATTTAGTGGTTTTTCAAAATATTTACACTCATGCATTGAAGATCATGATCAGTACAGGCAAATGTTAAGAAAATGTGGTCAACATGTTTACCTCCTACATGAGTATGTGCATGAATTTATGACTTGATCTTCAAAGTGGTCATGAGTATAAATTGTGACCTGGCCTGCGAAAATAGGGCATATGGGCACAAACTACACCCCGTCACATAACATATCATATCTCAGTATTGGCATATAATATGTTCATTTTGTAACTTGTATTGTAAAACTAACTGAATCTTTAATACACACTGAAAAGTTTATGGCAACAGAGTCATGGAATACAAAGTTATGACACATCAACATTTGAAAAAGTAGGAAATTATTATGTGCCCACATGCCCTATTTTCGCAGGCCCGGTCACAATTAGTAATTAACCCTTTCGATACCGCGAACACAACAGTGCATTTTTATAACATATACCACATAATCTCACTGACGCACTAGTACGTTTTTACTGACTTTCGTTAGTCTTTCAGGCCTACATATCAACCCAACAACAGTATGAAAACACAACTACCACTGTTTCACTCCATAAATAATGGAGAATGAATTGACACTAGAAACACAGCCCTAGCAATTATCCTGCCTTAAAAAGCAACACTGAAACTATGGTATAACGCTGCAACATCACAGGACAGACATGGGGCCAAGTACATATAAAAGTACTTAAGTAAAGTACAAGTACTTTTGAATTTTCCAAGTACAAGTACTCCTGCAGCAATTAAGAGAGTACTTTAGTAAAGTACAAGTACATGTTGGAAGTACTTAAGTAAAGTACAAGTACATTAACATTAGTGCTGAGCGATAATAAAAAATTTACTATCACGATAGTTACTCATTAAATATCGCGATAGTGAATACTATCCCGATAGTTTATGAAACACTTTGCTCTTAACAAAGTCTTAGTTGTATAGCTATGATTTGCAGTCATATAGAACGGTTATTTTGCATGCACAGGACATTTGCGTGCGCGGCTGATGAATATGGACTTTTGGTAAAGCTTTTACAGGCCACTCCTTTGTAAGAAAGCTGGTAATACCAACTGTAAAACAGTATAGAAGGGTTGTTAATACCACTTTAATGCAGATCTGAGCTTATCATAACTATCACGATAGTGATATCCCTACTATTGCGATAACGATAGTGATTTACTATCGCGATATATCACACTATCGATACTATTGCTCAGTCCTAATTAATATATGCTGTATTCAGTGTACTGTAGTATGTAAGTGTGCCTAGGGGGATTAGTTTGTTTAGTGGCTGATTTCAACGACCCGTGACCTTGCACTGAGTCGTATATTTGAAAGAACGGACTTTAGATGTATTCCATACCATACTGTACTGCAAGTGTGTCTACAACTAGCTAATAAAACACTTGGTTCACCAGGCCACATTCTTCAATTCCCAATCCAGGTCGTTCTGTGATTTCATAGATTTGCAGGAGGCCTGTATGGAAGCTTTAGTACTTATGTGGCATTATACTACAAAGTGGATAAACATGATTGATTGGTCCCAGTATGACTTCAGTTAATTACACAAGCCATTCGCCATTGCTACAGAGTTGGCTAAAGGTAGCTGCCAGAATGTGTTAAGTCGACAATCTCTCACACTAACTAACGAAGAACCATACACTTTGAATATTTAACTGTACAGTGTAATATGTGTATGTTGATTGTGAATTACGTGTGCAATGTAGCTATAAGTGTTTATGTCACTTCTTTTGAAAATACACGTACTGTTTAAACATATAATTTGGTAGTGCATCTTGAGCTCTTGTTTGTTGGTCATCAGTACAGTGTTATTTGGTGTTCTTTGATGGGTGTCTAATCATGTGGCTTGGATGGTTTCTTCAAACATTTTGTGTCTTATTAGAAGATTCTGTCTTTCATCCCCGTGCCATACAGCTTTGGTTTCAGAGCAATCCAACACAAACTTTACACCCCCAAGTGTGGTAGTAGTTGATAGTATGTTAAATTGATATCTAGCATTGGTCATGGGCCTACTAAAATTCCACAAGTGTAAAGTGTGGTAAGCAGTAATTTATACAATATGACAATTGTGACCGTCTCAGCAAAAACCCAACTTGTTCGCACAATTTAAAAAATATATATATTATTCACTCAGTGATATCAGCGGTGTCCAAGGAATGGACCACTAAAGTTTCAGCCTTCTGTGGTGCGTAGTTTAGGAATTATAGCGCTAGACAGTGGGAAGAGCAAGGTAATCGATTTGTACAGCGACTATACTGCAAATAAACTACAGGCACTTACATTCGCAGCCATAACTTCCGTTTGGATTAGTCTACAATGTTGTAATTTGGCTTAAAACATTCACCATGGATCAGCACATCAGCCACGGTATAGTATTAGCCCTGTTGATAATTGTACATGTGAATATGAAGATGGTTTGGTAGAAGAAACGATGACAATATTGTTTACGTTTACCGCATCATAAACAAACGCACGTGATGCGCATGCTGTTGGAGCTGGAGACACGAAACAAAGATTTCCAAACTCTCCATGAACAGGCAAATAAGATGGTATATAGTTTTAATTGATTTGAGTGTTTCTTCTTTAAATACTGGCCCATTTAAAACTTGCATAATTTTTTTTGTAGCATGCGTAATTTTACGAATTATTTTTAAATTTAAATTTTCTCAATACGCACGCTTGTGCAAACAAGTCGGGTTTTTGCTGAGACGGTCACAATTGATACAATAAATCCAAGTTGCCTATTACACTACACACTTGGTATAGATTTCAAAACAAAACAATCTATGTTGCTTCCCAACACAGAGAATCTGTGAAAAGTCAACAAAAATGAGATGGTGTGGCCATAACATAATTCGCTTACCTCTTGACATACTGGTGGCTTGTTTATTACAAACAACAGCCTCTTGTGGTTGCACACGCATTCCTGTTATTGTGTACAAGGCTAGATTAACCAATTCATCAAGTAAAAGCCGACAAATTGCTAATAGTTGGCAAATGAAGCCATTAGAAATAATATCGCGTTCATAACTACGGACAGTATCTATGGCGACTAACTAGCGCAAGCGAAACATGGATGTTTTTTCGAGTTTGTTACGTCACATTGGGAATTTTTACAGAGACGTCACATGAGTTACTTCCGTTTCCAATCCCTTTGTAAAGTTTAGTGTATCTATGATATCACAATATCTTGACCATTAAAGTGAGAGTATAAACAGGCGACCTGGTTATCAAGGTGTCCAGGTATCCCTTTGAGAAGTTTTGTTGTACCAACCTATGCAAACACATACACAACTTAAATAGGGCTAAGTCCACTACAGTGGGATTCAACTTAATAAAGAAGGTATTTCTGAAGAGATGATACAACATTTGCACGATATGTTTATGGGAACATGGTGGTCAGACCTGTAATAAAAAAGTCAACCTGTCTAATAAGGACCATTTTTTGGATTTGCTAAGGGTTGATGTTTTGGTGCAATACATTAATATCCAATTAAAGAAGTATAAGTTAACTGTAGCACATAGATGGTCTTTCAATACAGGTGGTCACTAATACAGGTTGCAATGTACCTAGACACCTTCACTCTGTAAGACAAACTTGTTGCGAGTGGTTATTGGAGGTGTATACTCCCATGCAGCAATAATAGGCTACAAAATTCCACTGCATACCACAACATAATTCATTACATCTCTTGAGCCCATTGTGGTCCCAACACAAAAATGTTATCAAACATCAATCATCATCCGATTATTATTTACAAAAGCATTTCAAGCAGCATTTTTTGAATATAAAGGATTAAAGTTTTCAATACGGTACCTTCAAACCATAGTTAAGGTTACGGAATAGTTTAAAATGCGTGTGCGGAACAAATTACAAAACCTGCCTTAAACCAAGCAGGGATAAATAAGTTCAACAACTGTGTTGTGTTAGCAATACAACTAATTGTGCTTGTTTGTTTTTACTACAGAACAACGACTGTTCTTGGGTGTGTGGTCCACAATAGAGCAATGTTTTATAAAAACGCGCTGCCAAAAACCAGACTAACAGAGTACTGAATCCTTATAATTTCAACACAAGTGACTAAACAACTAAAATATCTAGGTCTTGTGGAAGCGATTGTTTGAGTTACTGGTTGTGTAAACATTTTATTGAACTTTTAGCAGTTTTTTCGAGTGTAACAAGCTCTTTGAAGGCTTGTATCTGAGCCACTAGGAAGAAACACGCCAAAAACGTTTCCACAGGGCCTAATAAATTTAATATACAGTATCATTATGCCCCAAAAATGCCAATAGAGCCTACAGCTTTTGCTGTATTTAGTGGCGTAAAAACATGGTAGTGACAGCTGGAGCTGAGCTATGTTTGGGCTGCCTTACTTGTGTTACTACAGCAAAGTGTAGTGTTCCACCCGCCTCAAACTACACTGTAGCTACATAAAAACATTAAATATGAAGGGCTTCACCTTCATTTAAAACTTTTCACACTGCTAGACTGGTTTATGGGCTTCTCAAAAAGTATCAATAGGCATTCGCAATTTTGAATGATTTCCCATGACTATACCATAACCTTAAGTAGACATCGCATAATTTAGAGATCACTAGAAAGGTCAATCAACAGTGTTCCATCAGTGAAAATGGTGTTTAAAATTATTTACACAGTGTGAAGTTATGGTTGATTTTGTAACTAGATATGGAACAATTTTTCATGAAATATTCAAAATGTTTGTGGTCATAAATCAGAAACTATGGGGTGTATGGAGCTAACAAATTGCATGAGTGATAAGCACCACAGGTACTACAAACACACCAAGTTTTGTCAAAATCCAAGAGGTTACCCTAATTTCCTATTTGATTTTACATGGATTGACCCTACTTTGATTGCAGAGTTCTTGATTCGTAATGCGGTGTAACAGGTTGAACATAGCTGATAACAAAGTGAAATGGATACTTCACTTTTCAGACGATAATTGGTAGCTGGGGCGCATGGTGCCATTTCTTTTGGTATGTGTGGGTTCACCAGTCGTAATAATTTTATTTTACAAAAACAAGTTAATAAACAAGTACACAAAAAAACTTTGGAATTTTCAACTAGAGTAGGAACCATAGCATATCGATAAAATGTACTGAAACAAGCTGGAATAGTACACAATATTACATCACAGTAAAATAATAAGAAGTGTTGTATCCCTACTGTGCTATTTCTTATTGTTTTACTGTGATTTAATATTGTGTACTACTCCAGCTTGTTTCAGTACATTTTATCGATGTGTTATGGTCCCTACTCTAGTTGAAAATTCCAAATTTTTTTGTGTACTTGTAAAAGAGTAAATAACTGGCTAATATCCACAAAAAAGATTGTCATTGTTTTGATGCACATGGCTTTTTATTATACAGACAAGGATGACTTTTAATATCTACATGTATAAGAAAAAAATTAGGAATTTTAAGTTAGAGTAGGGACAGTGTATAGTACTGCAATAAAAAGCACTGACACAAGCTGGATTGGAGTAGTATGTAATGTCCAATAAAACAATAAGAAGTGAATATCCTTACTGTGCTACACTCAAAATGCACAGTAGGAATATTCACTTATTTGGACATAGCGTATTACTCCGATCCAGCTTGTTTCAGTGCATTTTATTGCAGTACTACATATACACTGTCCCTACTCTAATTTAAAATTCCTAAATTTTTCTTACACTTGCTTGGGAACTTTTTTGCAAGCTCATGACTACAAAATACCCTGGAAACCAGTCACAATATTATAATAGAGTTAATCACAGCACTATTTATTATGCCAGCAATTAACTAGCATAACATATGTAGATGCATACGTAAGTTCATGCAAATTCCTTGATGTGTACATGACCCATGAAGAAATGACTAATTTTAACAAGGTGTTATGTATATACTGTACCTCTAGGCATGTGTTGCTGCAATAAGGTGCCATATCCAGTATGGATGGAAATGATACATGAGTTGAATCTTTTTTCACCTCATTGTCACTAATGGTGAATCTCTTGATATGGAGTACCAACACTTTTGGGAGCTTGTGAATCATGATCTGTTTGGCTACCAGACACAGTATAGGACTATCATCACCACCTGTACAAAAAATATGGTATAAATCCACTGATCAAGACACACGATAGTGTGTCGTGCGGCCAAGTAGACTACAGACGTGCGACAGACAAGTGTGTATTTTACAGGAACCAGGAAAAGGCCGTTTTCACGCATCTGTAGCTCGATAGTGCCTGACCGGAAATTAACCTTTTTGCTGTGGTAATTCCCTCGGGGTGGGGCACCTTCAGTTTCAAATTTGAGTTGAATCTGCCAAGCCATCACTGAGCTATGTGTCTTCAAAGTTCGTCTTAGTTTCTTCGTATTTTTCTTCTTCTCTTATCCTTCTTTTTGCAACACTCAGAAAAATTGCTATAACTGGCACATTCTTTAGTCATTTTTGCTCAAATTTGGATGGCAGTAAGAATGTAATGAAGCACGTTTACAGTCCGATTTTCGTATATATCGGATACAGAACGAGGGAGTTATACACGATTTTCGAAAAATTCGATAGCATTTTTTTTGTCACGGCCACTGGGTAAACCGTTTGAAGGAATGACTTGAAAATTGGTCTGTACATGGAGTAACCTTTGTAGTGCAAACCTTTTGTGGTTTGAAAGAAATCGTACTAACAGTCATGGAGTTATAACAAAAACGCCATCTATATGTAAAATGCGCACGAACAAGTTTTGTTAATTAAAAAAAGTAATACTTTTCATACCTACCAGGTAAACTAGTTAATGGAATCAGCTGAAATCAGGTAGAGAGGTAGACAAATCATTTTAGAACGATCTTTCAGTGGTTTACAAGGAATCAGATTAAAATCCACTGAGCTACACTATGAAAGTGAACTAGGTGTAACAAGCTGCATGAACGAGATACTCTAATAGTGCAGTCACCCTAATAAAACATTCAGCTGCGTAATAAGTCACTCTATTAGAACGTTCAGCTACAACAAAGTCACCATGTAGAGAGTTCAGCTAACAACAAGTCACCCAATAGGGAGTTCAACTACAATCAAGTCACCCTTCAACTATTATCACAAACAAATAACTCTGTAGAGAGTTCAGTTACAAACAAAGTCACCCTGTAGAGAGTTCTGTTCAACTACAAACAAGTGACCCTGAAGACAGTTCATCAGCAAACAAATCCCTCTGTAGAGAGTTCAGCTACGTTTCAAGTCATTCTATGAAGAGCTAAGTAGAGATCAGCTAGAAACAATTCATCCTGTAGAAATCAGTTAGAAACATATCACCTGTAGAGAGATCAGGTAGGCTCAAGTCACCCTGTAGAGAGTTCAGCCGGAACAAGCCACCCGTAGAGAGATTAGCTAGAAACAAGTCACCCTATAGAAAATTCAGCTACATTTCATAGAGTGTTTCAGCTAGAAATAAGCAACCCTGTGAAGAGTTCAGCTATAACAAACTCTATCAGTAGAAAAATCAGTTGGAAGCAAGTTATCCTGTAAAGAGTTCAAATACATTTGAAGTCATCCTGTAGAGAGATCAAGTAAACTTGTAAAAAGATAAGCTACATTTCAAATCACCCTGTAGAGAGATCAGCTCGAAACAAATTGCCCTGTAGAAAGATCTGGTAGAAACAAGTCACCCTGTAGAGAGATCTGATAGAAACGTCTCACCCTGTAGAGAGTGCAACAAGTAACAAATCACCCTGTAGAGAAATCAGCTAGAAACAATTAACCCGATAGAGATTAGCTAGAAACAAATCACCCTGTGGGGAGATCAGGTCAATACAAATCATCCTGTAGAGAGATCTGGTAGAAACAAGTCACCCTGTAGAGAAATCAGCTAGAAACAATTCACACTGTAGAGGTCAGCTAGAAACAAATTATCCTATAGAGATATCAGCTAGAAATAAGTCACCCTGTAGACAGTTCAGTTGGAAACAAGTCACTCGTAGAGAGATCAGCTAGAAACAAACCACCTAGAAAGAATTCTGCTACACTTCGTAGAGTGATTCAGCCAGAAATAAGCAGCCCTGCAAAGAGTTCAACTACAATCTCTCTCAGTAGAGAGATCAGCTAGAAGCAAGTTATCCTGCAAAGAGTTCAACTACATTTGAAGTCACTCTGTAGAGAGAAAAACTAACCTTGTAAAGAGATAAGCTACCTTTCAAATCACCCTGTAGAAAGATCAGTTTGAAACAAATAACCCTGTAGAGAGATCTGGCAGAAACAAGTCACTCTGTGGAGAGTTCAGCCAGTAGGAAGTCACACTGTAGATAAATCAGCTAGAAAAAAATTACCTGTACAAAGATCGGCTTGAAACAAATTACCCTGTAGAAGGATCAGTTAGAAACAAGTCACCCTGTAGCGAGATCAGCTAGAAACAAATCACCCAGTAGAAAGATCAGCTTGAAACAAATCACTCTGTTGAAAGATTACTTAGACACAAGTCACATCAGATAGAATGAAGTCACCGTGTAGCACTACCAGTAAACAGTACCATCAAACACCTATGGATTATCCATGAATAGTAAAATAATCCCCATAAAGTGCCATGAAAGTCATATCATTGATATTTCATTGTCATATCCATGCCATGAAAACCCATGAAAAGTAGAGATTTCATGGTAAATTCTTATTACCAACAAAATATTTCATGGCATAAGAAACTTTCATGGTTGCAGTGGCCATGAAATGTCAAATTTTCATAGGCAGTGTCCATGAGTTGTCAGTTTTTTTATAGGCAGTGTCCATGAAAACTACATGAAATTTCATGGTTTACCATCGCATTTTCATAGACTCTTTCCTGGGAGTTCAGTTAGAAATAAGTCAGATCAGCTAGAAACAAATCATGCTATAGAGAGATCAACTAGACAATTACTTTATAAAGAGATCAGCTGGAAACAAGGCACCCTGTAGAGAGATCAGCATGATCAAGTCACCCTGTAAAAGCCCAACAACTTTTCAAGTCACGCCATGAGAGTCCAGCTATGAACAAATCACTCAGTAAAAAGAACAGCTAGAAATAAATCACCCTGTACATTATTCAGTTAGAAACAAATCTCCCTATAGAGAGATCAGTTAGGCTAGTTACCCTGTTATATGCAAGAGTTCAAGTATTTTTCAAGTCACCCTGTAGAGAGCTCAGTAGAAACAAACAGCCCTGTAGAGAGATCAGCTAGAAAGAAATCATCCTGTAAAGAGATCAGCCAGAAACAAATCACCCTGTAGAGAGATCAGCTTGATCAAGTCACCTAGTAGGGAGTTCAATTACATTTCAAATCACCCTGTAGAGAGTGTAGCTTGAAATAAGTCACCCTGTAGAGAGATCAGCTAGAAAAAAGTCACCCTACAGAGAGTTTAGTTGGAAACAAGTCACCCTGTAGAAAGATCAGCTAGACACAATTCACCCTGTAGAAACAAATCACCACATAGAGAGATCAGCTAGAAACCAGTCACCCTTTAGAGAGATCAGCTGGAAACTACAGAGAATTCAGGTACATTTCGTAGAGTGTTTCAGCTAGAAATAAGCCACCATATGGTGAGTTGCAACTACAAATCATTTACCATGTAGTCAAAGAGTACAGTTACATTGTGAGGCTCCCTGTAGTACTACATACACATTTCCCTGTAGAGTGTTTAGCTGCGACCAGTTCAACCTGTGTGACCTATTTTTATGATCAATCAACACAATGATGTTTGTAAATTATTGCCTAAATGTACATGTAGCTAAACAAATCATTAAAATCTTCTTCTTCATATGTAATAATCTTCTCTCTGTAGTAAAGAAAAGGACAAATTAAAAGAAATACCTAAAGCTAGCCATAGGCTGGCTTTAGGCACGAGAAGTGATAACTAATCAAAAACAGCCAAGCCATAAAAAAGGGTGTGGCCTCCAAAAAAGCCAAGGTGAAAAAAGATGTGAAATCAAAGGTGGCGGCCAAGAAATGGCTGTGATGGTAGGTTAATGGCAAAATTTTTAATAACGACAATTCAGGCAACACAAATTTGCCTGTATTGTCGTTATTTAATGTTGGTAGTAGGACTAATGGTCCTTGGATACAACCCCTGTCCTAGGATGGTGGTTGGGTTTGGTAAATGTACAGGTTCCCAGAGTCCACTGCAGTACTTCCAGTATTCACAAAGTCCTTTCTCCCTTTCTACTGGTATAATACTACAAACCTAAGTACCACACTGGTATCATTACCAACCAACCTAATGGCTTGGGGATGACCTGTCCATATTTACTAGTGCCATAGAAAGGTGAGTGATTAGCGAACCTTTCCCCCAAGCCAACTCTCTAGTGGGAAACCTGTAACACAACTGGTTCGTATGTACAGTGCTAAACTGCAACATGGGAGGTCCATGCTGACAAAGATGCACAAAAGATACACTCACCCAGATGAGGATGCAGTATTGTGTAGTAAGTAATGATACGACTGAACTATATTTATAGTTATAGGTAGCAAGCCTTAGACAAATTTATATTATAATATTATGTAATATAACAACTTTGGATCTTGATGTCTAGTAAACATGGGTACCTTCAGCATGTGAAAAGTCACTGTGTAGTCTCCCTGCAAGTGATGTAGCTATTACAGGAAACAGGAAAATAGTCCATAAGCAATCTATCACAGTGTTGGAGCAAGGTGGATAGTGGTAGTGGCAATGAAAAAAAGAAAACCCAAGGGGTACAAAGCCTGTAGTTGTGCATAGGTAATGCACAACTTCACAGGTATATCCAATCCAAGTGTCAACATTGCTTTAAAAAAAGTGCCCTGCAGTGCAAACCTTTTTTTTTCTTTCTTCACATGATATAGTTTTGGTGACTGTGCACAGAACCACTGTGATACACATGAATAACTTGGGTACTTCACTTATGTATGCACGCACCAAAGATATATATATATTTTTTTTATTAGTGACTTGGATTCCTCTCTATGTGACTGTGAATATGCCTTATTAGAACATGGTTAGTAAAACAAATATACAAAGATGATGGAGAGTAGCATATCAGATTAACATACAGACATGATTTAGCAACATGAGAGGACAAGTGAATGCTTCCATATTGTGATTGGCATAGTCACTGGACAACAGATGTGCCTAGGTAATGGAGATCTGGGTAGGAAGGTCCACTGCATATTTTAGTATACAGTGTAAAATGCTCTAATGCAACATTCAACTAGAGCTGGATTGTTACATTTGCACCCTTTGGATTTTATAGTTGTCTGGTGTGCAGGGCTTTGTCCTAGAAAGCATGTGGTTTGTAGCCTATTGAGGTTTGGGAAATAGAAAGAGAAGGTCTAAAGAGGTGATGTTTAGCTGTTAGGAGGCTTCTTATTCCAATTACTACCTCAGAAAATTAATGACACAATTTACAGCCGAGCATACAGTTTTACGGCACACGGAGACGACCAACTATTTTGTATTCTACCCACTAAGCTGCATAATAACAGTACTTGCATTATTAAGTCAGCATACTAACATGCGTTTCTTGGTTATCAATGCTTCTGCGATTGGGAGAGTGGTATATGTCTGCGATTGGGAGAGTGGTATATGCCTACACAAGATAAGTTATAAAAATGTGGTTGGCGTACTGGTATTTCCGACCGGTCACAACAACTATAACCAGATTGAAACTTTGACATTAATGTTTAGTTACGCTACCACTCACCTACTTATGTGGTCTGTTCCTCGGATCTTCATTCTTCACCTCCAGCAATCCATTGATTGAGGAGGGGTTTGGTAAGTGCTAGGGGCCTCATCTGCCATGGTATATGGCCTAGGCAAGGTTATGTAATTCCAGCGGGGCCAAAGTAGGAAGTACTTTTGATTTATTAATGCTTGGGTAATGAAAGAGTTTAGAGCAGAGAAGCATCTCTGTCCTAAACTCTTTACAATAGAGGCCATAGGTAGGTCATAATATATTATATATATATTTATATACACATACATATATATATTATGATCTACCCCCCAAGCATCAAGGTTATTTATTTAATTTAGACCATGCAATGTGCAGAAATTTGATGGTGACAACATCTAGTAATATGCACGATAAGCTATGCTTGCAACATACAGATGATGTGCAAACCGAGCCACGGTAACATACGAAACAAGCAGTGGCAGTGACATATGTTGGTATACAAACAAGCAATGGTGATGACATACATATCAAGCAAATGTGACAATATAAACATTAGGAAGACATAACACACAAGTAAACTAACATGCAACTAACAACACAATGGTGTGTCCCATGCCAATTGCCTAGCAAAATTGTGGAGCACATCCTAACCATAGAACTACAGATATATAACGAAGACACTGTATCATGTACACATTAGAGCAAGCACCATGTTTTGAAATGATTCCTATTGCAGTTGTATAGGTTGAAGTTTCCTTTAATGACAATAAAATGGACTTTTCTTTGTGACTATTATACGACTCAAGAGTATGGTGTGCAAGAAGCTGAAACAACACCGTGAAACTGCTATGCAAAGTTCTAACATGCACCTGGCTGCTTTTCTGCATACAATTTATGATTACCGTGTTTTATTGTTTTTATTTTTTTTTTTAATTTAATTTTATTTATTTATTTTTTGGTACCAAGTTATCTTCATACCACCATTAATGCAGTCACCTTCTAAGGCTGGTGACTAGCTATATATGCATGTATGTAGCTAGTTTGCTGACATTTCATTGTATTCTGCATTCTCTAGTTGACTATCCAAGCCCTGCTGATGCTGACTACAAGCCAATAAGCAGCAATGAAGAAACCAATATAGTATGCTGTAGAATACAGAAGTCTATTAATGCATTTAATACACACCTGTGGTTGCATCATTTTATTTATTTTAAATCTAAATTGCACACAATAGAATTTTTTGACTTCAAAAGCACAATTAATGTCACTGAATTCAGGTAATAAGTCGTTTCTTTTTTTTTTTTGAAAGTAGCATCAGTGATTGGTGGCTACACTGTATCTATCTATGAGCTCACTACTAAGCTCACCAGTACAAAGCAACTCTTATTATTTCACACATTACTAGAGGTGTACCGATAGAGAAATTTCTGAACTGATCCAATATAAAGTGATATACTGAGTCAGAACACCGACACCGACACCGACACAATATAATAAAGTGTAGCTATACATAGATTAGAAGAAACTGGGGAACTTTAAGTTGCATAAGATACACTTAGTAAGCAGTTCCAAGTGCTAACAATCACTGACAATGCTTGATTGCCTGTAGTGGTGTGGCCTCAATTAACAGCCCAGACAGTGAGGCACCCACAAAATATTTTTAATGCATGCTCCCACCAAGATGAGTCCACATTACTCCGTATTTTTAATGGCTTGTAATGATGGCTGGTTGTTTCAAGCTGGGTTTCTAGTTTATTCATCCCATGGTTGTTTTTTTATAGCTCTCCACTATGATCATTTGTTGTATGGTTGGTAAGTATTGTAACAATGAATGTTTGTTAAGCACGTATTTCTATGGCTTCTCATAGTATATGCACTTCTTTTCAAGGATATAGAAAACTACTATTTCCTCAGCCTTGTTTGCTATATAACAGAGGGTAAAATGTGGCTTTACCATGGCAAAGACTCTTTCGATATATCATATTGGTATTTGGTGGTTATATTGAGACCAACCGATATTGGCAGAAATCTCCATATTGGCCACTGATACGATATGTATCGGTACATCCTTGCTCATTACATGCATATTATACAGGGTGTGTGGGAACAGTGTGTAAGCTTATACTAGTACACCAATTGGTGTTATACTGTTGCTTACCCGATGCAGCATCTCGTCTGAGGCCATTTCACGATAGTCGCGGCATTCAAGTTCCCTCCAGAAAATTCTGTTTGATGCCCGCCGCACGATCTCCCTGCATTTTATGCGGATTAGGTGGCGTCTGACGAACTGGCTATGGCACGAGGTGGAGCTGTAATCATTGATGTTGGCGACGAGTCCAGCGGCGATGGAGCTGTCCCAGGTGACAGTGATACCATGCGTGGGCCGAGGCAAGCGACCCAGTTCTAGAGACGACCCTGACGGTAGCCACTAGTATTGTAATGTCACATCCTGTCGCGTTGCCGTCTTGCCAGGAACACCCGTTCCTTGAGGCAGTCCTTCCCCCAGCGTGACAAAGCTCCTCGCCTGCTCAATCCAGCAGTCGAACTTCCCAAGGACGACAACCCTCTCCTTCCTCAGCAGGCGAGAACAACAAGTACCCATCTTGAAGACTCAAAGCCACTGCAACTGGCAAGATTTCTTACAACAGGTATGAATTACAGCCAACGTGTTCTGCTCACGATGCTGCACATGCATTGTTCTTATTAGAGCCCACTGTTGCATGCTAATGTTTTGGATACTTGCATGGCCTACACTTCACAACATTAACTGATAACTTAAACTTTATTTATGACCTACCAAATAAACTCCCAATAAACACTACATATGTAAACTACTCACCACCATGTATCAATGGCTGACCACACCACACGTTGGTCTGTCAAATCATGTAAAAGACATTACCTATTGAACACTGAGTAGGCAGTAACAGTAGCTGGTTTTCATACTATTGGGTAGTTTGTGGCAACAAATTAGGAGAGAGAATACTATACCAGCGCTTCCCCTGGTTCTTCAACAAGCAAAAAGTATCTTATGCATGCATGGCGACCACCAAATACACGCATACACTCAACACATTCCTTACACATGTCATTATGTCATGCTCACACTCAACACATTCCATGATTGCACAATTGTATCATTGAGCTTCCCTGTACACTCAGCGCATTCCAGACGACACCACGCTCACCTATACAACTCAGCACATTCCAGATAGCACCTTGAGCAGAAGAAATCTGCTTAATAGTTAGAAGTATGTATATCCTTTTAGTACAGTATTTTGTTGTTATTTTGTTTATTAGTTGCCTGAAAAGAATAAGATGATATCCACCTCCTTTTTATTACCCACTGGCATCACATGATAGCACTCATAGTGTTAAGTGCCACTAAATAACAAGTTTGGCAATGTTGAATCAAATCAGCATAGTAAGAGAACATAAAAAACTGATACACAAAATAGTTAGACTGATATAATAGCAACCCTAGATGTAGCCATGCAGTTTGAAGGAGCTAAATGGGTTGTTGATTTATATTGTACTAAGAATAACTTAATGCCACTGTGGTTGGTTGCCAATGAGGATGTGGCCTGTATTAACACATAGACAACAAAGTCCCACAAATATTTCATTAGATCCCCTGCTAATATTAGTTCAGATAGCTGTGATAGCTAGTTTAAAATGTCTAGTGATTTCGTGTTGTGTTCACTTGTTTCTCCCATGGCACTTCTCAAGACTGACCAAGGCTGCACGTGTTTGTTGTGCTAATGGTAAGTCCTGAATACTAAAAGCAACCAGATGCACATTTTATGGCTTCTCGTAGCACTTTTAAAGGTGGTTCTAGCACCTTGTATATGTACACAAATGGCTATTTATCTAGCTTGTTCGTGACAACCTTGGTCACAACTTTAATTTACACAGCGCTTTAGAGGCTTACCAATGTACGTACAATCATCGTCCCATGCGCACTTGCATGGGCATGCATTCACACTATCATAAAACTGACATAGCTACATGGAATGGGCTCACCGGATTCGAAGTACGTTGGCGTGTTTCCAGACTGGCTCTTCCTGGCTGCCGTCTTCACTCCATGCAGCCACTGCTATGACACACGGTGCTACTTATCACACGTATAATTCCAATAAGCGAGATTACAAGCTGTCTTCATTACACGCCAGATTACAAGCTGTCTTCACTCCACGCCACTGCTATGACACATAGTGCTACTTATCACACATATAATTCCAGTAAGCGCACACACATGTGCACTTAATGTAATTGCAATTAGTGACACTGATTCACTCAACTGATGGATTACTGTTTAACTGCAGCCCTACCCACATTAACTTAGTTTAAGGTTTTAAACTTCATTAATTTTGCCATTAACCTACCATCACAGCCATTTCTTGGCCGCCACCTTTGATTTCACATCTTTTTCCATCCTGGCTTTTTTGCAGACTGCACCCTTTTTTTACAACTTGGCTGCTTTTGATTAGATATAATCTATACAGCACCACTCAAATATAACTTCACAATGAACGTATGTTAAGTGATTGCCAAATTCACCAAATGTTCATGCTTTTTTATTAAACCAGGTGCGCCCACAGCTGTGGGTGTGCGCCTGGTTTACTGAAACTGTTTTCGTAAAATTGTGTGTGTGTACTGTGTGTGTGTACCTATCTGTCTCCCTATCTATGTTTGTCCGTACGCACTTATGTGAGCAAAATTGTTAAATGGTGAAAGTAGCCTTTACATAAGAAATAAAAGCAAAATAAAGGCTGTACTAACATTCTGCACAGGTAAACTTTGCTCTGAGGTGTTTTTGTTTTTTTCGGCGGTCTGAAATACGGGTGTGGTGAGTCTCCTCAGACTTTGTGAATTGCCTTCTCTTCGGGTTTTACAGGCGTTTAACAATTGAGAAACAACAATGCTAGCCTCGTACACTACCAGGAATAGCCTATCTCTTCGAGTTGGGAAGGGGGTGTATCCTTTACGTACGCGAATGAAAATAAAGAGCAGCTCTTAGGCTTTTTCAAGAGAATTTGTCGGAAAAAACACAACAGTAAAATTATAAAACAGTTCAGAAGATACTTCTGTGTGTAAATATGTTGTTAAAAGAGGTTTGTTTAAGAAGCATTTCCTTAGCAGTGCATAGCAATGTAATTGAAGAATTAAAAAATTTTAATGAATTACGAAATCCGAGAATTACAATAAATTAATTATGTAGTATTGCACACCAAAAACTTATTGGTTATTTCCAGATGAGTTAGCTAGCTGAATGGTGCCTGGTTTTTAGAAGCAGCACAACATCAACTTGTCTTGTGTTTAAACATAGTACTCATTTCATGAAGATTAGTGGCTCTAGAGATAAAATAATTAGTGTCTATAGCATAATGGCATATTACCATGCATTACAATACTTGGGCACAAACAATGATAAAAACTGCATGGCAGACAGTGTGCTGACAAAATGGCTTCATTTGCAGCTGAACTATTTTATAACAACTTATTTTGGTTTGTTCATGTTGTATAATAATACTACTAATATTCCAAGCCTCCAAGAAGATCATCAAGACAGATGGTAGTGTATAGTATGGCCCAAGAAGCCGGCGCACCACAACATGAGTATATTAACAGGAAGAACGAAAACACAATTTTCACACCTTTGTAGCTCCATGATCCCTTATCCGATTGAAACTACATTTTCTACAGGATTGCCAGCTAGGTAGGGAAGTCTACATTGCAAATTAGAAGAAAATCACTCCTGCAATTTCTGAGATACGAGCAGCCAAAGTTAGGGTTTTTTCCTTGTTTTTTTTTCTTATACTACTTCTTTTCGCACACTTTGCAAAATCTGCCATAAAACACAAATGCATGCTCTAATTGGGTTGAAATTTGGCACACTTAAAAGGCTCATTATAGCGAATCTCAGAACCACGTTTGGTAGGAATCCGATGAACATTCACAGAATTATTACCGATTATTCACATAAAATAAGGTAGAAGGTCTGTCACACCAGAATTATTACCGATTATTCACATAAAATAAAGTAGAAGGTCTGTCACGCCCACAGAGTAAACGCCTTGAAGGAATGAGCTGAAAATTGCTATGTAGATGGAGTAACTATCGTAGGAGTGCCTTTTTGTGGTTTGAAAGAAATCCAGATAAAGGCCATCAAGATATGACACAAAACCCAACCCGTTTCACAATTATGCAATCGATTTTTATAAATAAAAAAATATTAATTTTCACACCTACCAGGCAAACCACTTAGAACAATGAGCTGAAAATCAGTGTGTAGCTGGAATAATCATCATAGAAACTCCTTGAAGTAATACAGAAGAATCAGATTACAAACCGCTGAGTTATGATTCGAAAGCCATCTACGTGTAGCAAATGTGAGATTGAGATACTTTAATAGAACAGTCACCCTAATAGAACATTCGGCTACATTTTTAACTTACTCCATTATAGAATTATATATACCGAAAGTTATTCTGTAGGGAGTTCAGCTACAAACAGTTAATCTTATAGACAATTCAGCTACAAGCAAGTCACCTTGTAGAGAGTTCAGCTACAAATATATCGCTGTAGAGATTCAGAACATTACAAGTTACACTGAAGAGTGTTCAGCTATCAACAAGCCATCCTGTAGAAAGTTCAGCTACAACAAGTCACTCTGTAGAGAATTCAGCTATAAACAAGTCACTGTGTAGAGAGTTCAGCTACAAACAAATCACCCTGTAGAGAGATCAGCTACAAAGACACCATCCTGTAGAGAGTTCAGCTACAAACAAGTTACTCTATAGGAGTTCAGCTACAAACAAATCACCCTGTAGAGAGTTCAATTACAAACAGATAATCCTATAGAGAGTTCAGCTAGAAACTAGTCACCCTGTAGAGAGGTCAACTAGAAACAAGTCATCCAGAGATCAGTTTGAAGCAAGTCACCCTGTAGAGAGATCAGCTAGAAGAAGTTACCTTGTAGAGAGTTCAGCTACAAAGAAATCATCATGTAGAGAGTTCAGCTGCACACAAATCACCCTATAGAATGTTCAGCTATGAACAGATCACCCTGTAGAGAGATCAGCTAGAAGGATCATCTTGTATAGAGTTCAGCTACAAACAAATCACCCTGCAGATAGTTCAGTTACACACAAGTCACCCTGTAGAGAGATTAGCTAGAATAAGTTATATTGTAGATTTCAGCTACAAAGAAACCATCATGTAGAAAGTTCAGCTGCAAACAAATCACCCTGTAGAGAGTTCAGCTACAAACAAATCACCCTATAGAGACTTCAGCTACAAACAAATCACCCTGTAGAGAGATCAGCTAGAAACAAGTCACCCTGTAGAGAGATCAGCTAGAAATAAGTCACCCTGTAGAGAGATCAGCTGCAAAGAAACCATCCTGTAGAGAGTTCAGATACAAACAAGTTACCCTTTATGAGATCAGCTAGCATCTTGTAGAGAGTTCAGCTACAAACAATTCACCCTGTAGAGAGATCAGCTAGAAGAAGTCGTCTTGTAGAGAGTTCAGCCACAAAGAAACCATCATGTAGAGAGTTCAGCTGTAAACAAGTCACCCTGTACAGAATTCAGTTACAAACAAATCACCCTGTAGAGAGTGCGGCACCAAATTCACCTGAATTGTCGTTATTAAAATTTTTACCAATAACCTATATACTATCACATCCATTTCTTGGCTGCCACCTTGGATTTCACATCTTTTTTCACCACAGCCTTTTTGGGGGCCACACTCTTTTTTTACAGCTTGGATGTTTTGGATTAGATTATCATTACACGAGCAGCAGCTGGATAAATGTTCCAGTGGTGGTTTATCCTATAGTGCATTGAACATTATAATTTTACATGTAAGAAGTAGTACAAGTACACTTACAATAGTAATAATACACTACTGTATACAAATGGGTTACACAGCTACAGGCATGTACAAGCCACATGTATTGCTTGTGTGAATTGTTTAGTTGCACATGAATGCTCATGGTAAATATCATGTGGGTTTAGATGCACATGAGCAAAACTATGTTTGAGTGATACTGTATATTTCACATTATTTTTAAGTAATTTTAAGCACCACTCTATAGAATAGTATAATTATGTGTGTGATGGTCAACCATATTAATCCTTTTTGCTGGCTGTACAGACAGACTGATTGATGCAATACCAAATCACAATCTTGAGAAGTATGTACACAAGAAACATACCATATGGCTGGAATTCTTCAAGGGATAAAACTTTTGCGAAAGCATGTAAAATTATATTTTTGTATTTCTTAATTGACGAAGATCTAGAAAACATTTGTACAATAAAGGTAATAGCTGTGTACATAACCTCAAGCATTTCAAAAATCATTTTCAGAGATATGATTTTCACAAAGTTATCAACACTCGCAAAATTCATGAAAGTTTCATCCCTCGAAAATTTCTGGATATACAGTACTGTACCTTTGTTTTTCATGCATTCATTACAGATAAACTTATTGTCTTCATCCATATTGTCCACCTCAGTGTGGTCAGCAAGAGAACGCTCCAAATTAGTAGCAATCTTTGTTACACAGGGAGGTAGATAGGGCATATGTTTCTTCTCAAGTAGACTCTGTACACTCTTTACATTGAATTTCACATCAGCTTTTGAAGTACATTGATGCGTAGAACCTCTATTTCCAGTGAACACATTGTTTTTGCTTTGCCCTTTTTTATATTGATGCTGATATTTCCCTTCATCCACACTGCTGGAAGCTGTGTTCTGCAATTACAATTAATATCACAAAGTGTTGCAATCATACCAAATTGTCAAACAGATGTGGCAATAACAAAAAATAATTAATGTAAGCTGTGGTCTTCTACACACCTATTGTAGCTAAAACACCAGTTAATTCATCCTTTCACATTATGACATTGTGCTAAAAGTTAGTATTATCAGGTCAAGGTTGTTGAATGGCTTGTAAACATTTCATTGGTCTGGTAAAAGGAATGCAACAAAGTTATAGAAGCTATTTCAGTAAACTTGTTTACTATTTGAAGTACATAATTATGTTGCATTGAGATTACAATACAGAACACCTGCATCTTTGATGAAGCAAGTAAAATATAGGATAAAAGTACACTTTTCCATAGTATAGCAAAATCAAGACACATGCGGCCCAAGAAGCCATCGCGCCACACCATGAGTATGTTAACAGGGGAAAAAAAGTGATTTTGACACATGTGTAACTCTGTGATCCCTTCTTATCTGATTGCAACCAAATTTGCTACACAAATGCCTGCTCCAGGAAGGGGAGTCTACATACCAAATTTGAAGAAAATTTCCCTAGCCATTTCCAAGATACGAGCAACCAAAATTTAATATTCATTTCTTCATTTTTTTCTACTTCCTCTTTTTGCACACTTTTCAAAATCTGCCATAAAACACCAATGTGTGCTCCAATCGGGCTGAAATGTGGCACACTTCAAGGGGCACATTAAAGTGGATCTCAGTACCACGTTTGGTAGGAATCTGATGAACATGCATGGAGTTATGATTTACATAAAATAAGATTGAACTTCTGTCACGCCCACGGTAAACCCCTTAGAGGAATGAACCGAAAATAGCTATGTAGATGGATTAACCATCGTAGGAGTGGATTTTTGTGGTTAGAAAGGAATCGAGATAAAGACCATGGAGATATTACACAAAATCCAACCTGTGTCACAATTATGCAATCGAGTTTTGTGAATAAAAAACTATTAATTTTTCACACCTACTAGGTAAACTGCTTTGAAGAGTGAGTTTATAACCAGTATGTAGATGGAGTAATCATCATAGAAAGTCTATGGAGTAGTATAGAAGAATCGG
Organism: Dysidea avara; assembly: GCF_963678975.1. Lineage (NCBI taxonomy): Eukaryota > Metazoa > Porifera > Demospongiae > Dictyoceratida > Dysideidae > Dysidea > Dysidea avara. Next base: position 26,109,514 of record NC_089277.1, on the reverse strand, counting down.
AGTAAAATCCATTATAACGCAAGATCTAACTACGTGTAGCAAGTGTGCGACTGAGATATGTACTCTAATAGTACACTCACCCTATTAGAGCATTCAGCTTGTATGCAGTTACATAAAGTATATAGTTACTTCATTGTGTTCTATTATTACTATAATAATGGTTCATTTGATGCTGTTTTTGTTGAAGAAAAAAGCACAAGACTAGCAACTGTATACACTGTAAATAAACTGGAAGCTGCCTGAATGGAGAGTTCAGCTATGTACAAGGCACACTATCAGGAGTTCATCTAACCCATGGGAGTTCAGTTACATACCAGTTATCTGGTTAGACAAACAAGTCACCCAGTAGAGAGTTGAACTACAAACAATTCACCCTGCAGAGAATTTAACTACTGTACAAAAAGTCACCCTGCAGTGGCATAGCCAGAAAAAATTTTTTACCGAGGCAAAATTTATACATTGACCTAATTGAGAGGGTCTGCTACTGACTTAACTGATTCACAAACACTTTCAAGTATGGGTAGTACTACAGCACTTGCAGGTTGACTATCTGTTTGGATGTAAGAAAGTGCTTCAGAAGACTCTGAGTGTCTTTCTATGTGCCATAAGTAATGCTCCAGCTTAGTTAATGCTGCAGTATACCATGCTTCAACTATTAGACTAGTTTAATTGCATTTAACACAATACCATTTTGAGTGGTCAGGCCATCCATGGATTGCAACGGAGGTCACAGTCATGCACACTATATTTTTTTATTGATCTGATGCAATGTTCAAGTCAGAGATTATCTCTTTCATGTGACACTCAACTGCATATGCTAAGCATGTCAAGTCGTGGAGTCTGGAGGAATGCTCCCTCAAGTAAAATCTGTGCTTTGAAATGACATGTGGAGGCTACTTTGTTGCTAATGCATGGTATGCTTGATCAATTACCAGAGATGGGGTAACACGTTATGCAATATAACGCGTTACATAATATATACTACAGTTCACGATTCTAAGGAATATAACGTGCTACTTTTGGAAATGCAGTAATATAACTTTAAGTTACTTTTGGAAACTATAATTCATTATATAGTAACTAAAATTATGTAATGAGTAGCTAGAAGCAAAAAAGTAACAAGTAACTTTACCGCAATGTTACGAGTGATACTACGAGTAACAATGAACAAGTAACGCATTATAAATGAATTTTACTGTCAATTATCCATTATACATTAATTAATCACCTTAATTCATTAACCTTTCATCTATAATGGTGCTCAGGTGTTGCATGTACATGTGACTGATGTGCATCCTGTGACTGCATGCCGTTTATATATGACTGAATTTTGGAAAATCACCCATATGGGCGCATTTGACACCTAAAATATTTAATGATCAAACAGCAAACGTTATAGTGCTAATCTACTTGTTAATGGTTGCAAGCCATTCTCAATACCTTAAATTACAAGAAAATTATTGAAATACTTTTAAAACTGTGTCCTGCCCTTATTAGCAACCCACTAAACATGAAAATTCTAATTATTTCACGCACGCCCATATGGGTGATTTTCCAAAATTCAGACACATATGTTAACTTTAACTTAGCTGTCTTAATAAAAAAGTAACTTAGAATGAATATAAATTAGTAACTTAATATTTGTAGCTAATATTATCTAATCCAAAACAGCCGAGCTGTAAAAAAAGAGTGCGGCCCTCAGAAAGGCTATGGTGAAAAAAGATGTGAAATCCAAGGTGGCGGCCAAGAAATGGCTGTGATGGTGGGTTAATGGTAAAAATTTTAATAACAACAATTCAAGTGAATTTGGTGCTGCTTGGTCTTGGCACAAAATTCACCTGAATTGTCGTTATTAAAAGTTTTACCAATAACCTACCATCACAGCCATTTCTTGGCCGCCACCTTGGATTTCACATCTTTTTTCACCATAGCCTTTCTGAGGGCCGCACTCTTTTTTTAAAGCTTGGCAGTTTTGGATTAGATTTCACTTATTTTTGCATTTGTATACCCCATAGGCCGGCTTTAGGGCTTTTTAACCTATCATTTTTTCTTTACCACAGGAAGAAGAACAGATGAAGCAGGGTGATTTCTTTGTAGCTGAACTGTCTACAAGGTGATCCTTCTAGCTGATCTCTCTACCGGATGACTGGTTTGTAGTTGAACTCTCTACAGGGTGATTTGTTTGCAGCTGAACTCTCTACAAGGTAACTTCTTCTAGCTGATCTTTCTACAGGGCGATTTGTTTGTAGCTGAATTCTCTACAGGGTGACTTATTTGCAGCTGAACTCTCTACATGGTAGTTTCTTTGTAGCTGAACTGTCTACAATGTAACTTCTCCTAGCTGAACTCTCTACAGTGTGACTTGTTTCTAGCTGATCTCTCTACAGGTGATTTGTTTGCAGCTGAACTCTCTTACATGGTGGTGTCTTTGTAGCTGAATTCTCTACAAGATGACTTCTCTTTACAGGATGACTTGTTTCTAACTGTACTCTCTACAGGGTGATCTGTTCATAGCGGAACTTTCTACTGGGTGATTTGTTTGCAGCTGAACTCTCTACACGATGGTTTCTTTGTAACTGAACTCTCTACAAGGTACTTCTTCTAGCTGATCTCTCTACTGGGCAATTTGTTTGTAGCTGAATTCTCTACAGGGTGATTTGTTTGCAGCTGAACTCTCTACATGATGGATTCTTTGTAGCTGAACTCTCTATTAGGTACCTTCTTCTAGCTGATCTGACTACTGGGTGACTTGTTTGTAGCTGAATTCCCTACAGAATAACTTGCAATGTAGTAAATTATAAACGCAGCTGAATGCTTTATTACGGTGACTGTTCTATTAGAGTATCTCGATCTTGCATTTGCTACACTAGTTGCCTTTTGAAACATAACTCAGTAGTTTGCAATCCGATTCTTCTGTACTACTGCAAGGACTTTCTATTATGATTATTCCAGCTACACTGATTTTCAGCTCGTTGCTCTAAGCGGTTTGCCTGGTAGACACGAAAACCTATAGTTTCTTTATTCATAAAAATCAATTGAGTTATTTTGACACAGGTTGGATTTTGTGTCATATCTACATGGTCTTTATCCCGATTCCTTTCAAACCACAAAAAGGCACTCCTACAATGGTTGCTCCATCTACATATCAATGTTCAACTGATTCCTCCAAGCCATTTACCCTGTAGGCGTGACAGACTTTCCACCTTATTTTACGCTAATAATCGGTCATAACTCTGTAAATGTTCATCGGATTCCTACCAACTTTAGTACAGAGATCCGCCTTAATGAGCCCTTTAAGTGTACCAAATTTTAGCCCAATCCGAGCATGCATTCGTGTTTTATGGCGAATTTTGCGCAGTGTGCAAAATGAAGAAGATGAAGAAGAAAAAAACGAAGAAATTAAAATGAAATTTTGTTCGCTCGTATCTCAGAAATGGCTGGAGCGATTTTCTTCACATTTGGTATGTAGACTCCCCTAACTGGCCGGCAAGTCCCTAGCAAATATGGTTCCAATCAGATTAGGGATCACAGAGCTACATTGGTGTGAAAATTGCGTTTTCTTTCTTCCTGTTAATATACTCACGGTGTGGCGCGCCGACTTCTTGGGCCGCACAACACACTACCGTGTGTCTTGTTTCAGTTAGTAACTTAATATGTAATATTATTACATTACTCTTTATTCTAAGTAATTTGTAACTGTAATATATTATCTAATCCAAAACAGCCAAGCTGTAAAAAAAGAGTGCGCCCCTCAGAAAGGCTATGGTGAAAAAAGATGTGAAATCCAAGGTGGCAGCCAAGAAATGGCTGTGATGGTAGGTTAATGGTAAAAATTTTAATTACGACAATTCAAGTGAATTTTGTGCCAAGACCAAGCGGCACCAAATTCACCTGAATTGTTGGTATTAAAATTTTTACCATTAACCTACCATCACAGCCATTTCTTGGCCACCACCTGGGATTTCACATCTTTTTCACCATAGCCTTTCTGAGGGCCGCACTCTTTTTTTACAGCTTAGCTGTTTTGGATTACGTATAGATTTCACTTCTTTTTGTATTTGTATACCCCAAAGCCGGCGTATGGCAGGCTTTAGGGCTTTTTAACCTATCATTTTTTTCTTTACCACAGGAAGAACAAAAGATGAAGCAGGATGATTTCTTTGTAGCTGAACTGTCTACAAGGTGATCCTTCTAGCTGATCTCTCTACCGGATGACTTGTTTGTAGCTGAACTCTCTACAGGGTAATTTGTTTGTAGCTGAACTCTCTACAAAGTAACTTCTTCTAGCTGATCTTTCTACAGGGTGATTTGTTTGTAGCTGAATTCTCTACAGGGCGATTTGTTGGCAGCTGAACTCTCTACATGGTAGTTTCTTTGTAGCTGAACTCTCTACAATGTAACTTCTTCTAGCTGAACTCTCTACAGTGTGACTTGTTCCTAGCTGATCTCTCTACAGGGTGACTTGTTTCTAGCTGAACTCTCTAAAGGTGATTTGTTTGCAGCTTAACTCTCTTACATGGTGGTTTCTTTGTAGCTGAACTCTCTACAAGGTGACTTCTTCTAGCTGATCTCTCTACAGGATGACTTGTTTCTAACTGAACTCTCTACAGGGTGATCTGTTCATAGTGGAACTTTCTACTGGGTGATTTGTTTGCAGCTGAACTCTCTACATGATGGTTTGTTTGTAGCTGAACTCTCTATTAGGTACCTTCTTCTAGCTGATCTGACTACAGGGTGATTTGTTTGTAGCTGAATTCCCTACAGAATAACTTGCAATGTAATATAATTGAGTAAATTATAAACGCAGCTGAATGCTTTATTAGGGTGACTGTTCTATTAGAGTATCTCGATCTTGCATTTGTTACACGTAGTTGCCTTTCGAATCATAACTCAGTGATTTGTACTCCAATTCTTTGGTACTACCGCAAGGACTTTCTACGATGATTATTCCAGCTATATACTGATTTTCAGCTCGTTTCTCTAAGCGGTTTGCCTGGTAGACACGAAAACTAGAGGGCCGTGCTATTCAGCAAAGGCTTGGTGATAAACATCGTCTTGTTGATCGTTCTGATCCAGATGGAAGATTAGCTTATTCTTTTGCCAAACTTATGTTCAATGGAAAAACTAAGCATGCTTTAGACATCCTGTCAGGGCAGGGAAAAGGAAGACTTCTCCATTTGTCTGAAATTGTTGATGTTCAGAAAAGCAAAACAGTGCGAGATGTTCTTGAAAGTAAACATCCTTCTGCTGCTCCACTTTACCACGAATGTTTGGATACTAACTGTGATCCCTCCTTAGTGTCTCATCCCATTATTTTTGAAGCATTGGATGGGCCTGTGGTTCGTGCAGCAGCTCTTCGCACCTCAGGATCTGCGGGCCCTTCTGGTGTAGATGCGTATGGTTGGAGACGTTCGTGTACTTCTTTTAAGTCTGCCTCTGATGAACTATGTTGTTCCATTGCTATCTTAGCTCGTCAGCTGTGCACATCTTTTGTTGATCCTGAGATAGTTCTACCTCGTGTCATGTAGACTCGTAGCTTTGGATAAAAATCCTGGGGTCCGGCCTATTGGTGTAGGAGAGGTAGTAAGACGCATCATTGCCAAGGCTGTTCTGTCGATTATTGGACCTGACATTCAACGGGCTGCCGGTCCCCTACAATTTTGTGCTGGCCAATCTTCTGGAGTTGAGGCTGCAATCCATTGTATGAGAACTGTTTTCAGTATATGAATTCTGAAGGTTTTTACTTGTGGATGCCAGCAATGCTTTCAATTCACTTAATAGGGCAGTATCTCTGCAAAACATCCAATGCACTTGTCCTGCCTTTTCAACCATCCTTATCAACACGTATCGTTTTCCAGCACCACTAAATGTCGATGGTGATGTAATTTATTCCAATGAGGGTACCACCCAGGGAGATTCTCTGGCTATGCCTTTCTATGCCTTGTCCACCATACCCCTAATTCGTAAATTGCCAAATAATGTTATTCATGCTTGGTATGCAGATGATACTAGTGCTTGTGGACAAATTTCACATTTGCATTCGTGGTGGAACTAGATTTCATCACTTGGACCACCTTTTGGCTACTTTCCTAATGCCTCCAAGACTTGGCTTGTTGTCAAAGAACAATACTTGAAACATGCTCAAATGCTGTTTGCTAATACTTGTGTCAATATAACCACAGATGAGAGGCCTCACCGTGGAGCAGCAATTGGTTCTTCTAATTACATCGCTCAGTATGTTTCCAGTAAAATTTCAACTAAGGTTCAAGAGTTACATTTGCTGTCATTGTTTGCTATTACCCAACCCCATGCGGCTTACTCTGCCTTTACACACGGACTAATCAGCAAATGGTTATTCATTGCTCGTACTATTCCTGATGTAGATGATCTTTTTCAACCACTTGAGGAATGTATTCGACACACCTTCATTCCTGCGGTAACTGGTCATTTACCTCCTGGTGATTTAGAGAGAGATTTGTTGGCTCTCCCCACTCGAATTGGTGGCATGGGTATTATCAATCCCATCAAAACGTGTGCATTTGAGTTTTCTTCCTCCAATAAACTTACCAAGCCTTTACAATCCCTTCTATTATCTCAGACTGGTACCTCCTCCAATGATATTCCAGGTGAACAATTTTCCACCAAAAAAGAAATTTATCGCTTGAAATTCTCTGCAACTTTCTTCATCAAAGCAAGTTTATTAGATGGAGCCAGTTCTAGTTTGAAGAAATCTATTGAATTGGCCTCTGAAAAAGAAGCTTCGAACTGGCTAACTGTTCTACCATTGCAGGAACACAATTTCAGCCTACACAAAACCGCTTTTCATGATGCAGTTGCTCTCAGATATGGCTGGGATCCAGCCAGGCTCCCTCAACATTGTGCCTGTGGCACAAAGTTTTCTGTTGAACATTCTTTTACATGCCCCAAGGGTGGCTTTCCATCAATTCGCCATAATTAAATTTGGGATTTGACAGCTAGTTTACTTACAGAGGTCTGTCATGAGGTTGAAGTGGAGCCCCATTTACAACCAATCACTGGTGAGCACTTTATTTTAGCTTCTTAAAACACCGAAGATGGAGCTCGTCTTGACATTTCAGCAAACGGTTTTTGGGGTGGTCGCTGTGAGAAAACCTATATTGGCGTAAAAGTTTTCAATCCTCACGCTCCAAGTAATCGAACCACCAATACCAAGAGCATTTACAGAAAACATGAATTGAGTAAGAAACATTTGTATGAAGCTCGTATCCGTGAAGTTGAACACAGTTCCTTTATTCCTTTAATTTTCTCAGCCACAGGAGGAATGGCTAATGAAGCAACAGTTTTTTACAAGCGCCTTGCCTCCCTGCTATCTGACAAGTGGGACACAAATTATGCAGCTGTAATGGGATGGGTGCGGTGCTGCCTATCCTTCTCACTTCTGAGGTCTGCAATCAGATGTTTAAGGGGATCTAGGTCATCAAAGGGCCGCTTTGGTCATTCGTTAGAAACAGCACCAATTGATCTTATCCAGGTTGAGACTAAATTGCCAGTTTTCTAAAGGGTGACTGTCATGTAGTGTTTGTTCTTGTTTTTTCTCTTTGTATTTGTATTTATTCATTTGTCAAAAAACAAAACAAAAAAAACTAGTAGTTTTTTAATTCATAAAAATTGATAACGTAATTTTGACACAGGTTGGATTTTGAGTCATATCTCCATGGTCTTTATCCCGATTCCTTTCAAACCACAAAAAGGCACTCCTACAATGGTTGCTCCATCAACATATCAATTTTCAACTGATTCCTCCAAGGGGTTTACCCTGTAGGCGTGACAGACCTTCCACCTTATTTTACGCAAATAATCGGTCATAACTCCGTGAATGTTCATCGGATTCCTACCAACGTTGGTACGGAGATCCGCATTAATGAGCCCTTTAAGTGTGCCAAATTTCAGCCTAATCCAAGCACGCATTCGTGTTTTATGGCGAATTTTGTGAAGTGTGCAAAATGAAGATGAAGAAGAAAGAAATTAAAACGAAATTTTGTTCGCTCGTATCTCGGAAATGGCTGGAGCGAGTTTCTTCAAATTTGGTATGTAGACACCCCTAACTGGGCGGCACGTTTCGAGAAAATTTGGTTTCAATTGGATTAGGGATCACAGAGCTACATAAGTGTGAAAATTGCGTTTTCTTTCTTCCTGTTAATATACTCACGGTGTGGTGCGCCGACTTCTTGGGCCGCACGACACACTACCGTGTGTCTTGATATTGATATAAAGTAATATGTAATATCAAGACACACGGTAGTGTGTCGTGCAGCCAAAGAAGCCGGCGCGCCACACCGTGAGTATATTAACAGGAAGAAAGTAAACGCGATTTTCACACCTTTGTAGCTCCGTGACTCCTTATTCAATTGAAACCAAAGTTGCTACAGAAGTGCTGGCTAGCTAGGGGAGTCCACATTCCAAATCTGAAGAAAATCGCTTCAGCCATTTCCGAGATACGAGCGGCCAAACTTTGGGTTTTTTTTCTTCTTTTTTTCTTCTACTTCTTTTCGTACACTTTGCAAAATCCGCCATAAAACACGAATTTGTGCTTCAATCGAGCTGAAATATGGGCCACTTAAAGGGCTCATTAAGGCGAATCTCAGTACCAAGTTTGGTAGCAATCCGATGAACATTCACGGAGTTATGACCGATTCTTTGCGTAAAATAAGGTCGAAGGTCTGTCACGACCACAGGGTAAACCACTTGAAGGAATGAGCTGCAAATTGCTATGTAGATGGAGTAACTATCGTAGGAGTGCCTTTTGGGGGTTTGAAAGGAATCCAGTTAAAGGCTATCGAGATATAACACAAAACCCAACCTGTGTCACAATTACGCGATCGATTTTTATAAATAAAAAAACTATTAGTTTTCAAGCCTACCAGGCAAACCGCTTAGAGCAATGAGCTGAAAAATGGTGTGTAGCTGGAATAATTATCATAGAAAGTCCTTGCAGTAGTACAGAAGAATCGGAGTACAAACCACTGAGTTATGATTACAAAGCCAACTACGTGTAGCATATGGGAGATCGAGATACTCTAATAGAACAGTCATCCTAATCTAATCAAAACCCACTGCTTGAAGGTTCTTAGTTTACTAATTTGTTAAGATGCCTTACTGTAGTTATACTGATAGTAAAGTGTCAGTAAACTTGAGTATATGGAACATAATTATTTTACTAAGTTTTAAACTCTCAGTAAAACATCAGTGAATGCGGGTTTACTGAAAAACTACTAAAATAACAAACAATTAACTGTTCCATATACTGGGGATATACCACTGTAGTAAACTAAGATACTTCAAGCAGTGACCAGCAAAGCTGTAAAATAAAGTGCGGCCCCCAAAAGGCCAAGGTGAAAAAAGATGTGAAATCCAAGGTGGCGGCCAAGAAATGGCTGTGATGCTAGGTTAATGGTAAAAATTTTAATAACAACAATTCAGGTGAATTTGGTGCCACTTGGTCTTGGCACAAAATTCACCTGAATTGTTGTTATTAAAATTTTTACCATTAACCTACCATCATAGCCATTTCTTGGCCGCCACCTTGGATTTCACATCTTTTTTCAGCATGGCTTTTTGGGGGCCACACCTTTTTTTACAGCTTTGCCGTTTTTGATTAGATTTTACTTCTTTTTGTATTTGTATACTCTATGGCCGGTTTGGGGATTTTTTAACCTATCTTTTTTTCTTTACCACAGGAAGAAGAAAAGATGAAGCAGATGTTAAATACTTTAAATATTTCTGATTTTATCAGTAAATGTACAAATTATCTAATCAAAAACAGCTAAGCTGTAAAAAAAGGTACGGCCCCCAAAAAGGCCATGGTGGAAAAAGATGTGAAATCCAAGGTGGCGGCCAAGAAATGGCTGTGATTGGTAAAAATTTTAATAACGACAATTCAGGTGAATTTGGTGCCGCTTGGTCTTGGCACAAATTTCATCTGAATTGTCGTTATTAAAATTTTTACCATTAACCTACCATCATAGCCATTTCTTGGCCGCCACCTTGGATTTCACATCTTTTTTCACCATGGCCTTTTTTGGGGGCCGCACCTTTTTTTACAGCTTAGCTGTTTTTGATTAGATTTCACTTCATTTTGTATTTGTATACGCTTTGGGGATTTTTTAACCTATCTTTTTCTTTACCACAGGAAGAAGAAATAATGAAGCAGATGTTAAATACTTTAAATATTTCTGATTTTATCAGTAAATGTGACCGGGCCTGCGAAAATAGGGCATGTGGGCACATGATTTTTGCCCACTTTTTCAAACTTCAATCACTCGTAACTTTTTATACAATTCTGCTATAGTAATGTAATTTTCAGCTCTTAGTAAGTATTTAATTAGCTTTATGGTACAAGTTATAGAATTCAATTATTCTGTTTCCGTACTGAGATATGACCTGTAGAGTGACGGGATGTAGTTTGTGCCCACATGCCCTATTTTCGCAGGCCCAGTCACAAATGTACAAATTATATATATATATATATCTAATCCAAAAACAGCCAAGCTGTAAAAAAAGAGTGCGGCCCCCTGAAAGGCTATGGTTAAAAAAGATGTGAAATCCAAGGTGGCGGCCAAGAAATGGCTGTGATGGTAGGTTAATGGTAAAAATTTTAATAACGACAATTCAGGTGAATTTTTTGTGCCGCTTGGTCTTGGCACAAAATTTACCTGAATTGTCATTATTAAAATTTTTACCATTAACCTACCATCACAGCCATTTCTTGGCCGCCACCTTGGATTTCACATCTTTTTTCACCATGGCCTTTTTTGGGGGCCACACCTTTTTTTACAGCTTAGCTGTTTTTGATTAGATTTCACTTCATTTTGTATTTGTATACGCTTTGGGGATTTTTTAACCTATCTTTTTCTTTACCACAGGAAGAAGAAACGATGAAGCAGATGTTAAATACTTTAAATATTTCTGATTTTATCAGTAAATGTACAAATTACATATATATATATATATATATATATATATATATCTAATCCAAAAACAGCCAAGCTGTAAAAAAAGAGTGCGGCCCCCAGAAAGGCTATGGTTAAAAAAGATGTGAAATCCAAGGTGGCGGCCAAGAAATGGCTGTGATGGTAGGTTAATGGTAAAAATTTTAATAACGACAATTCAGGTGAATTTTTGTGCCGCTTGGTCTTGGCACAAAATTCACCTGAATTGTCATTATTAAAATTTTACCATTAACCTACCATCACAGTCATTTCTTGGCCGCCACCTTGGATTTCACATCTTTTTTAACCATAGCCTTTCTGGGGACTGCATTCTTTTTTTACAGCTTGGCTGTTTTTGGATTAGATTTCACTTCTTTTTGTATTTGTATACCCCAAAGCCGGCCTATGGCCAGCTTTGGGGCTTTTTAACCTATATATTTTTCTTTACCACAGGAAAAAGAAAAAGATGAAGCAGATTTTATAAATACTTTAACTCATTCTGATTTTATCAGTAAATGTACAAATTATATATATAATGCATATATCAAGAGTTCATAATATAAAAAGAGAGCGTATATTTATTACATGTCAATTAATCCCCACAGGATAATTTGCAGCTGATCTCTCTACTGGGTGACTTGAAATGTAGCTGAACTCTCTACAGGGTGATCTGCTTGTACATAGATGAACTCTTTACAGGATTCTCTCTACAGGGTGACTTGACTCTAGCTGAACTCACTGCAGGGTTATCTGTTTGTAGTTAAATTCTCTACAGGGTGATTTGTTTGTAGCTGAACTCTCTACATGGTGGTTACTTTGTAGCTGAACTCTCTAAAAGGTGACTTCTTATAGCTTAACTCTCTACAGCGTGATCTTTTCATAGCTGAACTCTCTACAGGATGATTTCTTTGTAGCTGAACTCTCTACATGGTGATTTGTTTGTAGCTGAAATCCCTACAAGGTAACTTCTTCTAGCTGATCTTTCTACAGGGCGATTTGTTTGTAGCTGAGTTCTCTACAGGGTGTTTGTTTGCAGCTGAATTCTCTACATGGTGGTTTCTTTATAGCTGAACTCTCTACAAGGTGACTTCTTCTAGCTGATCTCTCTACAGGGTGATTTGTTTGCAACTGAACTCTCTACAAGGTAACTTCTTCTAGCTGATCTGTCTACAGGGTGACTTGTTTCTAGCTGGTCTCTCTACAGGACGATTAGTTTGTAGCTGAATTCTCTACAGGGTGATTTGTTTGCAGCTGAACTCTCTACATGGTGGTTGCTTTGTAGCTGAACTCTCTAAAAGGTGACTTCTTCTAGCTTAAATCTCTACAGCGTGATCTTTTCATAGCTGAACTCTCTACAGGATGATTTCTTTGTAGCTGAACTCTCTACATGGTGATTTATTTGTATCTGAAATCCCTACAAGGTAACTTCTTCTAGCTGATCTTTCTACAGGGTGATTTGTTTGTAGCTGAGTTCTCTACACGGTGTTTGTTTGCAGCTGAATTCTCTACATGGTGGTTTCTTTATACCTGAACTCTATACAAAGTGACTTCTTCTAGCTGATCTCTCTACAGGGTGATTTGTTTGTAGCTGAACTCTCTACAGGTGATTTGTTTGTAGCTGAACTCTCTATAAGGTGATACTTTTAGATGATCTCTCTACAGGATGACTTGTTTCTAACTGAACTCTCAACAGGGTGATCTGTTCATAGCTGAACTTTCTACTGGGTGATTTGTTTGCAACTAAACTCTCTACATGGTGGTTTCTTTGTAGCTGAACTCTCTACAAGGTAACTTCTTCTAGCTGATCTTTCTACAGGGTGATTTGTTTGTAGCTGAATTCTCTACAGGGTGATTTATTTGCAGCTGAACTCCCTACAAGGTAACTTCTTCTAGCTGATCTTTCTACAGGGCAATTTGTTCGTAGCTGAGTTCTCTACAGGGTGATTTATTTGGAGCTGAACTCTCTTCATGGTAGTTTCTTTGTAACTGAACTTTCAACAGGGTGATCTGTTCGTAGCTGAACTCCCTACAAGGTAACTTCTTCTAGCTGATCTTTCTACAGGGTGATTTGTTCGTAGCTGAGTTCTCTACAGGTGATTTGTTTGGAGCTGAACTCTCTACATGGTAGTTTCTTTGTAGCTGAACTCTCTACAATGTGACTTCTTCTAGCTGAACTCTCTACAGGGTGACTTGTTTCTAGCTGATCTCTCTACAGGGTGACTTGTTTCTAGCTGAACTCTCTACAGGGGATTTGTTTGCAGCTGAACTCTCTTACATGGTGGTTTCTTTGTAGCTGAACTCTCTACAAGGTGACTTCTTCTAGCTGATCTCTCTACAAGATGACTTGTTTCTAACTGAACTCTCTACAGTGTGATCTGTTCATAGCAGAACTTTCTACTGGGTGATTTGTTTGCAGCTGAACTCTTTACATGATTGTTTCTTTGTAACTGAACTCTCTACAAGGTAACTTCTTCTAGCTGATCTCTCTACAGGGCAAATTGTTTGAGCTGAACTCTCTACATGATGATTTCTTTGTAGCTGAACTCTCTATTAGGTACCTTCTTCTGGCTGATCTGACTACAGGGTGACTTGTTTGTAGCTGAATTCCCTACAGAATAACTTGCAATGTAATATAATTAGTAAATTATAAATGCAGCTGAATGCTTTATTAGGGTGATTGTTCTATTAGAGTATCTCGATCTCGCATTTGCTACACGTAGTTGCCTTTCGAATCATAACTCAGTGGTTTGTAATCCGATTCTTCTGTACTACTGCAAGGACTTTCTATGATGATTAATCCAGCTACATACTGATTTTCAGCTCATTGCTCTAAGCGGTTTGCCTGATAGACATGAAAACTAATAGTACTTTTATTCATAAAAATCGATCGCGTAATTTTGACACAGGTCGGGTTTTGTGTCATATCTCTGTGGTCTTTATCCCGATTTCTTTCAAACCAAGAAAAGGCACTCCTACGATGGTTGCTCCATCTACATAGCAATTTTCAACTGATTTCTCAAAGGAGTTTACCTTGTAGGCGTGACAGACCTTCGACCTTATTTTACGCAAATAATCGGTCATAACTCCGTGAATGTTCATTGGATTCCTATGAAAGTTGGTACAGAGATCCGCCTTAATGAGCCCTTTAAGTGTGCCAAATTTCAGCCCGATCCGAGCACGCATTCGTGTTTTATGGCGGATTTTGCGAAGTGTGCGAAATGAAGTAGAAGAAACAAAACGAAGAAATTAAAACGAAATTTTGTTCGCTCGTATCTCGGAAATGGCAGAAGCGATTTTCTTCGAATTTGGTGTGTAGACTCCCCTTGCTGGCCGGCACCTCTCTAGCAAATTTGGTTCCAATCGGATAAGGGTATCACAGAGCTACATAGGTGTGAAAATTGCGTTTTCTTTCTTCCTGTTAATATACTCAGGGGTGGCACGCCGGCTTCTTGGGCCGCACGACACACTACCGCGTGTCTTGATATATATTATTATTATTATTAATTAGCAAAGCCCACCAGGGGCAACACGCTAATGTGCATTACAAATCACAAATTGTTTAGCTTATCTATAATGTTCTTAAAAGTGTCAAGGTTAATTGTGTTAATGTTGTCAATTTTCAAGTTATTCCAATCAATAATTGTTCTTGGCAGAAAAGAATACTTATATAAATCAATTCTGGATTGCAGCTGTGCAAATTTGAGGGGATTATTGGCACGAGTATATGATACAGGGGTTGGCTGGGGTAAACAATGGTTTGGTAGCACCAGTAAGTTTCTTACAATCTTGAATAATAATATAAGTCTAGCATTCCTTCTCCTACTTTTTAAACTTGGCCATTGAAGGTAATTAAGCATATCTGTAATACTGTGTTGTTGACTGGATCTGTGCCATGGTTTATTAAGAACAAATCTTGCAGCTCGGTGTTGGATCATTTCTAATTTGCTAACTGTTGTTTGGTGATAAGGATCCCAGATGGCTGAGCAGTATTCAATAGAAGGTAACAATAATTGTTTGTATAAGTGTTCTTTGATTTGTATTGGGGCATTATATAAATTCCTTTTCAGAAATCCAAGAAGACGGTTTGCCTTTCCACAAATATAGTAGTTAACATGAGGTTCCAATGATAGTGTATGATGGAGGCGGATACCAAGATAGGTGTGCTCTGATACAATATTCAATGGAATATTAGACATTTTATATGTAAAAGTGCTTTTAATGTGGTGGGTTGTAAATTGTAAAATATTGCAATTGGGAATGTTAAATTCCATCAGCCAGTTGCTAGCCCATTGTGTTAAGGAATCTAAGTCATTTTGCAGTATTCTGTGATCGTTGGGTGTAGCTATAGTTTTAAAGAGTAGAATGTCGTCAGCAAATAATCTAATTTCACTCTTGATGTTTGTTACAATATTGTTAATGTAAATTAGGAACAACACAGGACCAAGTACGGAACCTTGTGGAACACCAGATGTAACTTGACATGTAGAAGATCTAGAGCCTTCTACTACAACCTGTTGGGTACGACCATGAAGGAAGGACTCTAGCCACTGTAAGACAGTTCCTCTTATACCATAGTAATTTAATTTGTAGAGAAGTCTAGAATGAGCTACTCTGTCGAACGCTTTAGAAAAGTCTAATATAGCAGCATCAACTTGCAGGTTCCTGTCAATATCTTTTGCAATGTCATTAACAGTAATGAGTAGTTGAGTCTCACAGGAATGTTTTGATCTAAATCCAAACTGGTTGTCTGAAAGAATATTGTGGTCCTCCAAATGCCTCATAATTTGACTCACGATGATATGCTCCATTGTTTTACAAACTACTGAGGTGAGTGAGATAGGACGGTAGTTGCCTGGGTGAGCTTTGGAACCTTTTTTAAATATTGGGATGACATTGGCATGCTTCCATTGTAATGGGACTTCACCAGATTCTAGTGATTGTTTGAAAATATGAGTTAGAATGGGAGATAATTCGGCAGCTGTGGCCTTCAGTACATACGGATGCAAGGAGTCAGGTCCTGGGGATTTGGATGTGTCACAGGTACTTAACAAGTTGTAGACTCCTTGTTCGGTAATCTCAAATGTAGGTAAAGATGGAAATAAGGATGGACCTTTGTCAGGAATGTTACTATTATCTTCGGATGTAAAGACAGACTGAAAGTGTTGATTGAGGGTGTCTGCTTTTTCCACAGGATTGGTTATGATGTGACCATTTATAGGATTTATTAATGTACTAATACCATTGTTTTCTTGTTTTGGTGACTTGATGTAGTGCCATAAAGACTTTTTGTTACTGTCTGGTGATGAAGTTAGGTTTGTCAGGTAGGATTTGTGTTGGTACTTTAGTTTATGATCTATCTCTTTTTGTAATGATTTATATTCATTCCAGTCACTATCTCAACAATAACGCTTTGCTCTTCTATAAACTCTTTGCTTTTTACGTATGAGTCGTTTTAAAGCAGAAGACAGCCAGGGAAGGTGAATTCTTGTACTTAATTTCTTGGTAGGAGTATGAGTGTTTATTATTTCTTGTAAATTTTGTAAGAAGAAGGACCAATTTTCATCTAAGCTTTGGGGTGATGCTTGATTTATTTCAAAGTAATCATGTGACATATGTGACCGGATTTCATATAACAAGGCTTCCGCACACACAAAATCAAACTTACGATTTTACTAGAAATGGATTGCTGGTCTAATACACTATCATATTTCACACTGTACTTCCTTCAGCACTGGCAAGTCCGGTTTCTGTAGCAGCTTTCTTCCGACCCTGTCAAAGCCACGAGTGTGAGATTGGCACCATTAAATGGCCATGGCTTTGTGATAATGGTGTGTAGTGAACTGGGACTTCACAGAGAGCTCGCCAATAGTGTTCTCAGTCAATTTGGAGTAATTTGAGGGCCATGGAGAACCCAAACTTGGCCTCTGGATTCCAATCGTCTTCTTACTTCATTCTATACCCGTATATTAAGACCACCGTCTACCCCCACCCTCCCACCCTATTACTACCACCTGTGATATTATTACCCGCTCGAAAAAAAGCTGCTCAAAACAGGGCAAATTTTGGGTATCAGAAATGTATACACCCACTCAGTGATAGCTAGTGAACAGATGAACAATTGGTACAAATTTTGTTTGCACAGCTGTAGGCACTGGGAAGTTATTACACAATGATTTCTTAAAACCGCCATATCTCCTAACAAAGCTTTGTGCGTCGAAGCCTTGTTTTGTCAAATTCAGTCACATATATATAATGCATATATTTATTACAGAACACTCTACACGGTGGTTTCTTCATAACTGAACACTCTACAAAGTGACTTCTTCTAGCTGATATTTCTACAGGGTGATTTGTTTGTAGCTGAACTCTCTACATGATGGTTTCTTCGCAGCTGAACTCTCTACAAGGTAACTTCTTCTAGCTGATGTCTCTACAGGGTCACTTGTTTGTAGTTGAACTCTCTACATGATGGTTTCTTTGTAGCTGAACTTTCTACAAGGTGACTTCTTCTAGCTGATCTTTCTACAAGGTGATTAGTTTATAGTTGAACTCTCTACATGATGGTTTCTTTGCAGCTGAACTCTCTACAAGGTAACGTCTTTAGCTGATCGCTGTACAGGGTGATTTGTTTGTAGCTGAATTCTCTACAGGTGATTTGTTTGCAGCTTAACTCTCTACATGATGGTTTCTTTGTAGCTGAACTCTCCACAAGGTAATTTCTTCTATCTGAACTATGTACAGGGTGAATTGTTTGTAGCTGAACTCTCTAAAAGGTAACTTCTTCTAGCTGATCTCTCTATACAGGGTGATTTGTTTGTAGCTGATCTCTCTACAGGTGATTTGTCTGTAGCTGAACTCTCTACATGGTGGTTTCTTTGTAACTGAACTCTCTACAAAGTGACTTCTTCTAGCTGATCTTTCTACAGGGTGATTTGTTTGTAGCTGAACTCTCTACAAAGAACTTCTTCAAACTGATCTCTGTACAGGGTGAATTGTTAGTAGCTGAACTTTCTACAAGGTAACCTCTTCTAGCTGATCTCTATACAGAGTGACTTGTTTGTAGCTGAACTCTCTACATGATGGTTTCTTTGTAGCTGAATTCTCTATAAGGTAACTTCTTCTAGCTGATCTCTCTATACAGGGTGATTTGTTTGTAGCTGAACTCTCTACAGGTGATTTGTTTGTAGCTGAACTCTCTACATGGTGGTTTCTTTGTAACTGAAATCTTTACAAGGTGACTTCTTCTAGCTGATCTTTCTACATGGTGATTTGTTTGTAGCTGAACTCTCTACAAAGAACTTTTTCAAACTGATCTCTGTACAGGGTGAATTGTTAGTAGCTGAACTTTCTACAAGGTAACTTCTTCTAGCTGATCTCTATACAGAGTGACTTGTTTGTAGCTGAACTCTCTACATGATGGTTTCTTTGTAGCTGAATACTCTACAAGGTAACTTTTTCTAGCTGATCTCTCTATACAAGGTGATTTGTTTGTAGCTGAACTCTCTACAGTGTAGCTGAACTCTCTACATGGTGGTTTCTTTGTAACTGAAATCTCTACAAGGTGACTTCTTCTAGCTGATCTTTCTACAGGGTGATTTGTTTGTAGCTGAACTCTCTACAAAGAACTTCTTCAAACTGATCTCTGTACAGAGTGACTTGTTTGTAGCTGAACTCTCTACATGATGGTTTCTTTGTAGCTGAATTCTCTAAAAGGCAACTTCTTCTAGCTGATCTTTCTACAGGGCGATTTGTTTGTAGCTGAATTCTCCACAAGGTAATTTGGTTGCAGCTTAACTCTCTACATGGTAATTTCTTGTAGCTGAGCTCTCTACAAGGTGACTTCTTCTAGCCGAACTATCTATAGAGTGATATTTTCGTAGCTGAGACTCTCTACAGGTTGATTTGTTTGCAGCTGAACTCTCTACATGATGGATTCTTTGTAGCTGAACTCTCTACAAGGTGACTTCTTCTTGCTGAACTATCTACAGCGTGAATTGTTTGTAGCTGATCTCTCTACATAATAGATTCTTTGTAGCTGAACTCTCTACAAGGTAACTTCTTCTAGCTGATGTCTCTACAGGGTCACTAGTTTGTAGCCGAACTCTCTACATGGTGGTTTCTTTGTAACTGAACTCTCTACAAGGTGGCTTCTTCTAGCTGATATTTCTACAGGGTGATTTGTTTGTAGCTGAACTCTCTACACAGCAAAAATAGTGTTCCAATACTACCTATTCTAACCCCGTCTTTATTCAGTATTGGAACAACTATTTTTAAAAACTCCCTATAACGAGACATAACGGATCTCAAATCTATAAATGACTCTAAGGTTATTCACTATTGAGGGCTGTGGTCTATTTTTGTTTGAGCCAAGGTAGAATTTTTGGACTATTAGTTCCAACACCTAAACATAGACGGAATAAATACAGTCAGTATTTGTGTATGAATTATGCTGTACTACATGATGGTTTCTTCGCAGCTGAACTCTCTACAAGATAACTTCTTCTAGCTGATGTCTCTACAGGGTCACTTGTTTGTAGTTGAACTCTCTACATGATGGTTTCTTTGTAGCTGAACTCTCTACAAAGTAACTTCTTCTAGTTGATGTCTCTACAGGGTCACTATTTTGTAGCTGAACTATCTACATGGTGGTTTCTTTGTAACTGAACTCTCTACAAGGTGCATGGCTTCTTCTAGCTGATATTTCTACAAGATTTGTTTGTACTGTAGCTGAACTCTCTACATGATGGTTTCTTTGTAACTGAACTCTCTACAAGGTGACTTCTTCTAGCTTATCTTTCTACAGGGTGATTTGTTTGTAGCTGAACTCTCTACAAAGAACTTCTTCAAATTGATCTCTGTACAGGGTGAAATGTTTGTAGCTGAACTCTCTACAAGGTAACTTCTTCCTGCTGATCTCTATACAGAGTGACTGGTTTGTAGTTGAACTTTGTAGCTGAACTCTCTACAAGGTAACTTCTTCTAGCTGATCTTTCTACAGTGCGATTTGTTTGTAGCTGAATTCTCCACAAGGTAATTTGGTTGCAGCTGAACTCTCTACATGGTGGTTTCTTTGTAGCTGAACTCTTTACAAGGTAACTTCTTCTAGCTGATCTCTCTACAGGGTGAATTGTTTGTAGCTGATCTCTCTACATGATAGTTTCTTTGTAGCTGAAATCTCTACAAGGTAACTTCTTCTAGCTGATCTTTCTACAGAGCAATTTGTTTGTAGCTGATTTCTCTACAGGATGATTTGTTTGCAGCTGAACTATCTACATGGTGGTTTCTTTGTAGCTGAATTCTCTACATGGTGACTTCATCTAGCTGAACTCTCTACAGGGTGATCTTTTTGTAGATGATCTCTCTACTGAGTGATATGTTTGCAGCTGAACTCTTTACATGATGGCTTTTTTGTAACTGAACTCTCTACAAGGTAACTTCTTCTAGCTGATCTTTCTACAGGGCGGTTTCTTTGTAGCTGAATTCTCTACAGGGTGATTTATTTGCAGCTGAACTCTCTATAAGGTGAATTCTTCTAGCTGATCTCTCTACAGGGTGATTTTGTTTGCAGCTGAACTCTCTACATGGTGCATAGTTTCTTTGTAACTGAACTCTCTACAAGGTGACTTCTTCTAGCTGATCTCTCTACAGGGTGATTTATTTCTAGGTGAACTCTCTACAGGGTGACTTGCCTGTAGCTGAATTGTCTATCAGATTAACTTGTTGTAGCTGAATTCCCTACAGAATAAGTTGCAATGTAATATAATTCTATAATGGAGTAAGTTATAAACATAGCTGAATGTTCTATTAGGGTGACTGTTCTATTAGAGTATCTCGATCTCGCATTTGCTACACGTAGTTGCCTTTCGAATCATAACTCAGTGGTTTGTAATCCGATTTATCTGTACTACTGCAAGGACTTTCTATGATGATTATTCCAGCTACATACTGATTTTCAGCTCATTGCTCTAAGCAGTTTACCTAGTAGTAGAGATTTCCAACTAAATTAAATAATTAACATTCCATACATTCATTGGTATTACAAATATTGTGCTTTTTTTCAGGGTCATTGTAGTGCAAACCCCACTTCAATCAGTAGTTCCTATCAAACGATATAAGGAAAAGAAGTTGACGGTGTGATGATTTTTGTGTACAGCATTTTCAAAGCTTTTTATGTATATTGCATGGCACCAAACACAGTATTCAAAGTGTCATAAATCTAGATAAGAAACTAATAATGACATGAAATTTTCACCACATAACTATTTCATGGAGAACAGCATATAAACTAGGTAAAACCTCTCAAAAGTGACCACTTCTTTGTAGACTGACCACTCGGAATATTACATGAATAAAGCAAGTGATTCACAGATAAAACTGTGTGTAATGTGTAACACTAAGTATACACAGGTACCTAATGCATTTTCAGGGATGACTAACTAGAAAAATCAGTAATATTTTATAACATGGTAATTACTGACATCAAAAGTCACAAGTAACACACACTTCGGAAACATGACAATCAGATAACACAATGTAAGAGCAACATTATTTTTAAAATAGATTTGTTTGGACACTGCTCAGCTTTATTTGTCACATTGTAAGCACTAAGGATGATAATTATTATATAACACAATGACATCACTATACTACAAAGAGAAATTATAAACAGTTTCTGATCAAAGTTACAATCACTGAAGCTGCTATAAAATGGATCAAAACAGCAGTAAATACACCAGAATATAACAACAGGTAAGTGTGAAGCCAAGTAAGGCTGGTATCACATGCCAGTCTCCACTTCTGAAAAGATTATGCTCAACCTTGAAACTTATTTTACAATTCCACGCAAGACAACAAACTGCTTACCTTCAAACTATACTTGCATCAATGTAGGGGGTGCTTTGAAGCCCAGGGTGATTGTAATGCTGAATTCTGAACAGTGCTAGATAGTGATTTATCTTTAAAAGGGCCATATTTCCATTGTAATCCAACATCAATCGTCCTCCAATCAAAAAACACATGGCAAAATCGAAATCAGCATATACGGTTTGCCCAGAACCACTTTCTTCGTCCTCATCAGCAGCAGATTCAAGCGGAAACACTCAGAAACTTCGGCCATCACCGGTGCCCCCATAGATAATAGACAGTCTATTATCTATGGTGCCACATTCATCCAATTAGAATTACGTATGCAATTATTTGTATGGGCTCCCTATGGGGATTTTTATTTCTCAAACTTTGATTTGCTGTACTTCAATAAATACCGCATGGATTTTAATCCAGTAAAGTGCATTACGAAGTACGAAGCATTGGCTATCATTTACTGGAATAGCCGCTTGTGAAACGTTTATTGAAGGTGTATAATTTAAGTAGCAAACGTATGTGTGAAAAATTGGTAGGTTGGAAATCGCTACTAGTAGGCGTGAAAACGAATAGTTTTTTATTCATAAACATTTGATCGCGTAATTGTGACACAGGTTGGGTTTTGTGTCATATCTCCATGGTCTTTATCTCGATTCCTTTCAAACCACAAAAAGGCACTCCTACAATGGTTACTCCATCCACCTAGCAATTTTCAACTCATTCCTCCAAGGGCGTGACAGACCTTCGACCTTATTTTATGCACATAATCGGTCATAACTCCGTGAATCTTTATCGGATTCCTACCAAAGTTGGTACTGAGATCCGCCTTAATGAGCCCTTCAAGTGTGCCAAATTTCAGCCCGATTGGAGCATGCATTCATGTTTTATGGCGGATTTTGCGAAGTGTGCGAAATGAAGAAGAAGAAAAAAAACAAAGATATTAAAACAACATTTTGTTCGCTCGTATCTCGGAAATGGCTGGAGCGATTTTCTTCACATTTGGTATGTAGACTCCCCTAACTGGCCGGCACTTCTCTAGTAAATTTGGTTCCAATCGGATTAGGGATCACAGAGCTACATAGGTGTGAAAATTGTATTTTTTTCTTCCTGTTAATATACTCACGGTGAGGCGCGCCAGCTTCTTGGACCACACGACACACTATCGTGTGTCTTGATAGAGCATTCAGCTACGTTTATAACTTACTCGATTATAGAATTATATTACATTGCAAGTTATTCTGTATGGAGTTCAGCTACAAAAAGTTTATTTTATAGACAATTCAATTACAAGCAAGTCACCCTGTAGAGAGTTCGGCTACAACAAGTCACTCTGTAGAGAATTCAGCTACAAACACGTCACTGCATACAGGGTTCAGCTACAAAAAAGCTATCCAGTAGAGAGTTCAGCTAGATCAGCTACAAACAAGTTATTTTATACAATGTTCAGCTACAAGTAAGTCACTCTGTAGAGAGTTCAGCTACAAACAAGTCACTCTGTAGTACAAACAAGTCACCGTGTAGCTGGAGAGTTCAGCAGCAATCAATCAAAAATGCCACTCTGTAAAGAGTTCAGCTATACAAACATGTTATAACTCTATAGAGAAAGTTATAACTCTATAGAGAGATCAGCTAGAAACAAGTCATCCAGTAGAGAGATCAGCTACAAGACATCACCTTATAGACAAGTCAGTTACAAAGAAACTACCATGTAGAGATTTCAGCTGCAAACAAATCACCCTGTAGAGAGTTCCAGTCATCCTGTAGAGAGATCAGCTAGAAGGATCACCTTGCACAGAGTTTAACTACAAACAAATCACACTGCAGATAGTTCAGCTATGAACAGATCACCCTGTAGAGAGATCAACTAGAAGAAATCACCTTGTAGAGAGATCAGCTACAAGAAGTTACATTGTAGAGAGATCAGCTAGAAGAAATCACCTTGCAGAGAGTTCAGCTACAAAGAAACCATCCAGTAGAGTTCAGCTACAAACAAATCACCCTTTAGAGAGTTCAGCTACAACCACATCACCCTGCAAGGAGTTTAGCTACAAAGAAACCATCATGTAGAGAGTTCAGCTGCAAACAAATCATCCTGTAGAGAATTCAGCTACAAACAAATTGCCCTGTAGAGAGATCAGCTAGAAGAATTCACCTTGTAGAGTTCAGCTATAGAAAACCACCATGTAGAGAGTTCAGCTGCAAACAAATCACCTTGTAGAGAGTTCAGCTATAAACAAGTCACCCTGTAGAGAGATTAACTACAAAGAAACCATCCTGTAGAGAGTTCAGCTACAAACAAGTTACCCTATAGAGAGATCAGCTAGAAACAAATCATCTTGTAGAGAGTTCAGCTACAAACAAATCACCCTGTAGAGAGTTCAGCTATGAAAAGATCACTGTGTAGATAGTTCAGCTATAAGAAGTCACCTTGCAGTGAGTTCAGCTACAAAGATCCGCCATGTAGAGAGTTCAGCTGCAAACAAACCACCCTGTAGAGAATTCAGCTACAAATAAATCGCCCTGTAGAAAGATCAGCTAGAAGAAGTTACCTTGTAGAGAATTCAACTACAAAGAAACCATCAAGTTGAAAGTTCAGCTACAAACAAGTCACCCTGTAAAGAGATCAGCTAGAAAAAGTTACCTTGTAGAGCGTTCAGCTACAAAGAAACCATCATGTAGAGAATTCAGCTACAAACAAATCACCCTGTAGAGAGATCAGCTACAAACAAGTCACCCTGTAGAGATATCAGCTGGATACAAGTTACCTTATGGGGATCAGCTACAAACAAATCACCCTATAGAAATATGTGTTGGAAAAAAAATCATCTTTCATTGTTAAATATACAAATATTTTAAACAAAAAAGCTGTTAACAACATTTCTTCCTTTGTTCCAATATTCCTGCAGAAAAAAAAAAAAAAAAACAAGTGAGAAGGAAGCACCAAAGCCAGTTAATGGCTGGCTTTGTGGCTTGCAATACAAAAAGAAGTGATATCTAAACCAAAACAGCCAAGCTGTAAAAAAAGAGTGCGGCCCCCAAAAAGGCCAGGATGAAAAAAGATGTGAAATCCAAGGTGGTGGCCAAGAAATGGCTGTGATGGTAGGTTAATGGCAAAAATTTTAATTACAAAAATTCAGGTGAATTTGATGCCGAATCCTAGTGGAGGAGGCAACGCAAATTCACTTGAATTGTCGTAATTAAAATTTTTGCCATTAACCTACTACCATCACAGCCATTTCTTGGCTGCCACCTTGGATTTCACATCTTTTTTCATCCTGGCCTTTTTGACTCTTTTTTACAGCTTGGCTGTTTTGGTTTAGATATTACTTTCATGAAGTAACTTCCCCAACTCTGCCAATTAGCTCAATACAATGCCATGCAGTTGACTCGGTGGAACTTTTCAATAGTAATGTAAAGACAATTAGCATAAATGTAAATGATTTAGACCAAGCAGTGTAATGAGAAACATAGTATCTCAATCTTTTTACATATTCAAGTGGTCCAGCATGGGCTCCAGCACTGCTTAGTACTACAGCCATAGATTCTATTATGTGTGGTACAATAATGCTGTCTTGTAATGTTTGAGTAGAAAATCTAGGGAGTCAAACTCAGGCCTGTTCAGCCAGTTGTTGAGCATTTTTACTGACGCAGCTGCCTCGGTTGTCTCAGTGGTAGCTACACCACTGCCCTGTAGCAATTTCTTTTATAAAACTGACTGTTTTTGCTCAGCCAGTCACATATAATACATGGTTTATGTACAGCACACCAAAATCTGCAGAACTTGTCAATAAATAACAGATACGTATCAGCAATATAGTGAGAAACATCAAGGATGCAAAATTACCTGTGCAGAAGAATTCATCACACCTAACGAGATGTCAAAAAACGGCTCGCATGTCTGAGATGGCTGCAGAAAACAAGTAACAATGTGACTACTGTAATGTACATAACAGGTAAATAGTGTACACGAAGGGAAAAATGACATGTTCTGTGCCAAACAGCCAAGAAATTGAGCATAGTTTTAAAATGACAATGTTAAAAAACAATGAAGGTGATAAACATTACACATGAAATAATGAAGGTGATAAACATTATACATGCAATAATGTTAATGTTAATATTAAAAGCTGATTGGTATTACATCACTACAATCATTTCTTGGCCGTAGTATGTCATTTCACAACTTTTAATCTCATGGTTTTTTGAAAGCTGCAACCCTTCTCACAGTTAACTTTTTTGAATAATTTCAAATAAATGTTAAATTTATTTTTGCATTTATAAGCCTTAAGCTGGCCTATAGCCTTCTTGGCTGGTAGGTATATGGACAAGGAGATTTGGAAGACTGCGCCTTCCAGAAGCCAAGTGTACTGTACCTTATATGTTTCAGGATTCAAATTTTTGATGCAGAGCAGTTTTATGCACATATAGAAAGGACCACATGCATTATATTTGCAAAATTCCTAGCAGGCGTGTTCCCATAGGATGGTACTGCAGATGCAAGTTTCACACAAACATTAATATTCAGCAACATATGGTGACTGTTGTATTAGAGTGTTTCAATCTTGTGTGTGGCTGAACTAAGCTTCTTTGGTAATGGAGCACACCATTTGGTACAGGGTGTATAACATGCCCACTTAAGCATTCACCAATGACTTAGTAACTTACTTACCATCATGCACTCACGACAAATCACTGAGTTGAGCTTCACTCCTCCAAATACTTCTTCAATGGGTGTAGTCTCCTTTGATGCAGCACGAAGTAAGCCTATAATAATGGCAAAGAAAATCACCAGAGAGCACTTTAACAGACATCTACAATATCTACATACTTTTCAGTTGAGCTTTGACATCTTTGGTTAATTTCTTTTGACTCTCAGGGTCTGCAGTGACTTTAAAATTGAAATACAACTGATCCTTAATCAACTATGAACAAAAATACATAATATCACTTAGGCAGCCACCATATCCTACGCATGCATATGTGACCCACTGAGCAAAAACCTACTTATAATTGCATTTCTTCCTTCAAATTCATTTGTGACTGTCTTTGGGGAAACCGGTCTTATCGCCCATTTAAAAGTATTGAGAAATGTCGGTTTTAAATATTCAGTGTGTTGTAGCTGGCCAATGGTGGTAGCTACGCATACCAAATGTTCACACGTTTCACAACAATTTCTTACCTTCCTGATCATCCACTGAAGAAGTAGTCAACAGCTAAGTTTCCCACCAAGTTTTTAAACCAAGGTTGTCTGTATCAGGCGAGCTCCAGAAGGGAGGGAGGCGGGGGGGGGGGGGCCCTGGAAGGCAGGCACGATGGTGTTCAAAAATTGAAAAGAAACGTGCTGGCATGAATTAGGCCAAGTTATAAGCCATTCAGGGCTCAGAACTGGCTAAAATGAAAGGAAATTTACAGCACAGCTCATTGTCCAACACCACGGAGCTGTACAGCCACACACAGCCATCTCCTGGTTGGCCAGGGCTCCATCAAGACCCCAGACCACTCGTACAGCTCGCCACTGTGCTCTAAAAAAGCAGCCAGCAAAAGTAGACCACTTTACTCTGGTAGACTGTGGCAGTGAAACTTGATAGTGCATTCATTAAGCTTTGTGTTTGTGTGAAAAAATCAAACTTCCTGTCTTGGGCGATAAGAACGGTTTTCGTAGATCCAGTCACATTTACGACTTTTTGTTGTCTAGAGGGAAAAGCCAATTAACTGTAAAAGTTTCAACCTTATCTGGTAAGTGCTTTCAGAGCTATAGCGATAGTCAACATGAAGAGCAAAGGAATTGATTTGTACAGTGCCTATATGGAAAACACTACAGGCGCTTGTTTAATTGATCATAAGTCTCGTGTGCAACAGGCTACAGAGTTGGGACTTGTGTCAGTCTGTTCACACATTCATTAAGGATAGTTTTTGGCCTAAAACATACCCATGCAAGCAAGAAGGTTGTTCAAGTTCAGAAACGGCAATGATAAAGTTTTACAGCAACGTAACCAAACACATGTAACTCACGTTTGCTTCATGGTGCAGAAATGAAACAAAGATATTCTTACGACATGAATCCATTAGTATTATTACAATTCGAGTTTTCCTTTACTGTTTACTGAAGCAATTAAAACATGCTTAAAATGTGACCAAGTCTGGGAAAACCGGGCTTATCGCCTATTTAAAAGTATCGAGAAATGCCAGTTTTAAGTATTTAGTGTGTTGTAGCTCGCCAATGGTTGAAGCTATGTGTACCAAAATTTCGCACGTTTTACACCAATTCCTTACCTTCCAGAGCATCCACTGTGCAAGTAGCCAACAACTAAGTTTCCCGCCATTTTAGATAGTTTTTAAACCGAGGTTGACTGTATCAGGCGAGCTGCAAATTGGGTGGGAGGTGTTGGCCCTGGAAGGCAGGCAAGATGGTATTCAAAAATTGAAAAGGAAGGCCAAGGGATGAATTAGGCCAAGTTTTGGGCCATTGAAGTATCAAAACTGGCTAAAATGAAAGGAAATTCACAGCAGAGGTACTTATCCAACACCACAGAGCTGTACAGCCCCATACAGTCATCCCCAGGCTGACCAGAGCTCCATTAAGGCCCCACACCACAAGTACGGATCGCCACTGGGCTTGAGAAAAGCAGCCAGCAAAACCAGACCACTCAAGTCTAGCTGATTTTGATTGTGGAATTAGATAGTTTATTCATGTAGCTTTGTGTCCTGGGTGAAAAATCGAATCTGCTGACATGGGCGATAAGACCGGTTTTCTCAGAATGGGTCACAAATTATTTATGTAGCATGCATTATTTACCCAATGGATTTCAATGTATGCTGCAGTACATGCCCAGTTCAAAGCTAGTAACTTGTATACAAACATATAGTTTGATGTACATTTAATAATTGTAACATGGGCATGAGGGCTTTGCCTGATATATATGTCCAACTGCCCAAGGGCAAAGGGCATGCATACCAGGCAAAGCCCGAATGCCCGTGTTACAAATAATATGCACTTATTAGGCTGATAGCCTGTACAGGGCGATCAATCACCCAAGCCAATACGAGTGCAGCCACTGGATGTATTATATATGCATACCTAAAATTGTGACCAGGCCTGCGAAAATAGAGCATGTGGACACATTAAAATTGCCTACTCTTTCAAACTTTGATGCATCATAACTTTTTATTCTGTTATTGTTTGGCCATAAACGTTTCAGCACTTCTTAACAATCTAGTTGACTTTAAAATAAAACTTATAGAACAAAAACATCCTATCTCAGTATTGAGATATGAGATGTCATGTAGTGAGGTGTAGTTTGTGTCCACATGCCCTATTTTCGCAGGCCCGGTCACAATTTTTGATTATGGGTCAGCAGCTAGTACGTTCTGGTTATGTTCAGTTATGATAAACGGACATATCCTAGAGATGTCACGGAGAACTTCTGTTATGCGCGTTTGATGTTTTAATCAGTACTATTGAATCATTTATGGAAAAACTATGCAGTTCACTAAAGGCCTAGGTAGGTAAGCTTGCTTGTAGAGTGGTTACTCCATGCAGAGTGGTAGCTTCATGATGGGGGCGTGTCCATATTTGAAAACATGCAGAAATGATTGATGAATAAGCTATAGCACTAGTTTTCACCTTAGCCCAACGTTTTTCAACTCTTAGGATGACGATGATAACAAAACACTCTCCGTCTGAGTGTTTTTCATAGCAAAATCCAAGTCGTGCATCCTAATTACGTAAGTGTTGATCAATCCCTACAATCAATTTTAGCATCAACGTCTATATAATCACTGCCCAGTTGTAGACCGGATACATTTTGTATGTCGTATGTAGCCCGGCTAGCTGGGCTACATACGAAATGTAACCCGGGTGGCTCCTTTGATCTGAGGTGTGAAAGTGTTACATACTCTGATAGAATGCTGCAGTCTGTCATCAAGTTCAGCTAAGGGCAAGCAGCTACTCTAGTACAACCATCACTCACTACAAATCTATGTTTTCAGTTGGTCATGACAGTTTGCTTGCCAACTAATATAAAAAGCAATTGTGAAGATAAATGTCTTTGCAGGAGCCTGGTTTACATGATATCCTGTAATGACTTCCATACCTGACAATAATGTTGCACCAGGGCCGCCCAGAGAAATTAAGGGGCCCAGGGCAAAGAATTAAAGTGGGGCCCTAGAGGCAAGGAGGTTTCCATTCTGAATCACAGCTTCACCCAAGCTGTAAGTTAAAGACCAAAACAAAAAAAAAAAAAAAGGTCATGACCTGCTATCAATGACAATAACTACCCCTCACCAACCATATCTCCTTATCTATAAGCTTGCTACACTGCTCCTCTGAAGAATACTGTGACTGCTCTATTAGAGTATTTAGATCTGACTGCTCTATTAGAGTATATCGATCTTTTAAACAGGTATTCAAGGGGCCCTTCATGGGCCTCCTGGGGCCCTTTTCAGGCTGGGGCCCGGGGCAAAATGCCCCAGTTGCCCCCTGTGGGCAGCCCTGTGTTGCACAATTGGTACCAGTTATCACTACTGTTATAATTGCAAACGTTTTGGAAAGAAACAGCTGCTGTACTACAGCAACTATTCTATTAAGGTGTGTGAAAGCATCAGTAAACCTAAAAGCTGACATAAGTTATGGGCCTTGCAAACACCAAAAATGGTGGTTACATCTGTGAAAAATATTCTCCATGGTTCACATTTGCTATACACAATATCCACATCAGAGTCATTGCTCATTGTTAAGACTGACAAGAAATGGCTGCAATGAAGTTAATTTAATTTGATTATTTGATTTTGCATAGTAGTGGCCATTGCTTGTATCTTTAACCCCACAATGCTTATCCATGGCCTTTTTTTGAAAGTTGCATATTCATGCTGCTTTATACAGATTTTCTATAATCTCAGTTTTCACTGATCCAACTATGTACACTTACGTATGCATATGTGCTTGTAAACCATGCACAATGAGACATGTAATACAGTGTAGCAGCTCAATTTTAACCTATAGTACCATCAGGAGTGCTCAAATGCATATGACTGTGTACAATTAAAACTCACTAAAGGGGGTGTGGCAGCCATTTCGCTCGCGTGTCTTTATCCCTGGAATTTACAGATGGAGATTCAATAGCAAAAATGGCTGCCACGCCCCTTTTTAGCAAGTTTTTATCATGTTCAATTGCATGCATTTGAGCACTCGTGATATTATGCATGTGTGGCACTGTACCTAACATGATATTGTAGCCTATAAGTTTTTAGTTGCCCGTTATTCATCCAAACTCATCCTCTCTATATCATATATTATATGATCTATATATATATATTGTCATGTCATACACAATCTCATGTAGATATAATCTTACTTGCTATTATGGTGTCATTGAATTCTTGTTGCATGATTGTTGAACTTGTGTATTGTCATGTAAACTACTGGCTTTGTAGAAAAGTGTTATGTGATTAGCATTAGGAAAAAGAGTAGGCAATGTAGAGCTTGGTGCGGTGGAAGGGTGGATAGCTAGGTAAATAAATCTATATATATGAGCACATATATGTAACTTAATCCTCAATAAATGGTGGCGGTTGCCACTATTCCCATGGGTGGGCCCCAGAAACCAACATGTTAAGAGATAAATGAATGTTATTTATCACTGATGTTCGCCTGTTTATAGTTTAATTACGTAATACATATAACACGCAGTAATTAATGTATCTAAAACTTTAACAGTAAGCACATTAAAACATACTAACATTAACTTCTTCTTTCTTCAGCTCGTACAGCACATGTCTAAGTAGCTCATGACTATCTTCTTGGGTTTGTTGTGCAAATCTTTGTTGCCTACCCCACACAAAGTTATAGGATACACTATAATATACGTACATCATTACCACGTACTGATACATGGATACACATAACCTATGCTTAACCTAAACATGTGCATTGAAATTATGAATAGTTGGTAATCCAATTTATTGTAGGAGGCAAGACAACCAATGCAAACTATAAAACTCCCATACAAAATGTGCGGACTTCATTAAATGACAGAAAATAATGTTTCATGATAATTGACAAAACCTTTACACAAAATAATGTATGAAACTTAGTTGTTAGGAGCATAGCAATTCACAGTGATGTGATGTGAACTGCTTCACAAATGCAGCGAATTACATTTAATGTGAAGCTGTATGCAGTGCTTATAGTTTAGGACTTGTTTATGGGATGGATATAATAATACAAGCCATAGCACAACATGGTACATATGAATGTAACATGATTTTTCTAATGAGCAGTTGTTTATTTACTAGTGTTGAAATTACAATAATAATAATAATTTCTTATTCAGGTTTTTGGCAACCACAGATTTTTTATAAAACAATACTATAGCATGGAACACATGGAACACACACCAATGAACAGCTGTTGCTCTGTTGCAAACACAGAAAAGTGTACAAATACTTCATTATACTACAGTACTACTTTCTGACATACACGTGATGTACTGATCTTTAAGACTAAATTAGATGTATTTTTATATGACCGCCGGTTTGATTTTATTTAGATGTACTTGAGATTGGTTTTTATAAGACTTTGTCTTCCTTATACCAATTAACAAATAATAATAATAAACTTTACACCTTGGTTTCCTGTTTTGACAGGATAACTTTCCTTATTTAGTCTTACAATGTGACAAATAAAGCTGAGCAGTGTCCAAACAAATCTATTTTAAAAATAATGTTGCTCTTACATTGTGTTATCTGATTGTCATGTTTCCAAAGTATGTGTTAATTGTGACTTTTGATGTCAGTAATTACCACGTTATAAAATATTACTGATTTTTCTAGTTAGTCATCCTTGAAAATGTATTAGGTACCTGTGTATACTTAGTGTTACACATAACACACTAAAAGATGCAGTTACTGGAATATAAAAAGAAACAAATTATATGTGACTGGATCTGTGAAAACCCAGCATAATGGCACAGCCTAAATTTTCTGTATAAACCATTGCTTGGATTGAGTAAATTATTTCTGCAATTAAAAGAAACACCACAAAATTTTTAAACATTTTGTTCTTTGTAATAGTTAGACACTCGTAATAGGTGTCTTCGAGGATTTAAAAACCTGAGGTAACATCAATAATTACCAAGGCACAGCCGAGGTAATTATTGATGCCACCGATGGTTTTTAAATTATCGAAGATGCCTATTACGAGTGTCTAAGTGTTTTAAACAATGGCATAGAAGCAGTGAGTTAGTGTACAGAGTTCCCATTGTAAACACTGACGGTATTTCAAAGAGTAAAAGATGTGAGGTCACACAAGCCATGGAGCATGAAAAGGTTTGTAAAGTCGATAAAAAGGTGCAATTTAGATACGTGTGGATAGCAGCGAATGCAAATAGCCAATGCAGCATGGCTGTCTAGGTCTACAGAGTGTGCTTTAATATGGCAAAGGCCGCAAAACTGAATTAATGGTTTTCTTAATTAACCAGCTACCACAATGGTCTAATCTCCACTTAGCTAGCCACAGATAATGACATACCTGTGTGATAATTTCTTCCTTACAATCAGCTCGCAATCACATCATTTCCCTTGTGTTTACTGATGTGCTAAACACTAATTGTCTACAAGAGGCTAATTGCAATACTGTGGGCCATATTGTGGTTGTAAACAACTGTCCTATTGAGTCGGGTGTTTTACCTGATACCAGGTTTCTTCATAAATAAGAGACCTCCACACATCAAAGAAAATGATGCATGCCATTGTCTAAGTGAAGAAAGGGTCTAATGATAATAGCCTGGATATCATCTTATTCACCTACTCAGGGGGAGTTCAAAAAGCTTTGTTTTGTTGCAGTAGAGTAAAGGATACGCAAGTTATGGCTGTTTATTTACATCACATCAAAGCGATCTTACGCAATCAATCTTTCTTCACTGATGTTGTCTCTATATGTAGTGAAGAAAGCTGATAGAAGGAAAAACTTACCCAGTAGTGGACTCTCCTATTCATGGCGAACATGTTAGTTGTAACTCTGTACTTCGTTGTGTTCGTATGTTACAGCTGTTTTTGTAAGTGCCTGTAGTTTATTTTCTAATAATATACTTGTTGTACAAATCGATCTTTCTGTTGTTGCCATTTCGTAGGGCTGTAACTCCAAAGTTACTGGCATACAGGGCTGAAACTTGGCCACAATATACATTTGGCTATACAGATTATAAATATTCAATAATAGAGAATTTGAAAAATGCGCTATTATATTGGGTTTTACATATAAAATACATATATTATGTCAAGTGAAAGGAACATACTCAATTGCAGAGAAAAACAAGCCAATGTTGTGCTATTTCTACAAGCCAGGTGCTATGCAGCTAGCTCACTCTAACCAATTATGTATTACTATTTGCGACTCGCTGAGCAAAAACCAGCCATTTTCACAAAATTCTATTTTGCCATAAAGCCATATTCATTATTAAAATACGTACACTGGGTAAAATACACATGCTACATGAAAAATTTACGCACACTTTAATCACACTGAAATTAAGCTCAAATCAATAAAACCTATATACCACTGTATTTGTCTGTTTATGGAGAGTACGAAAATCTTTGTTTTGTGTTCACACAGCAAAGGATATGTGAGTTATGGACATCTATTTATGATGCGGTAAAAACAACATTCACCGTCATCTTTTCTTAGTTGCAATGGCCTTCTTTGTCAACACAGAGGAGTACAGAGAAAGCACTGTACCTAGATTGATTTGCCAGATCATGGTGCACAGATTGAGCAAAGTCCCACCTTCATAGCTTGTGTTATGATCGATTATCTAAGCGCCTGTAGTTTATTTCCTGCATTCTTGCTGTACAAATAGAGTTTATCACTGTTCCAACTATCAAAGCACTATAACTCCAAGACCACCACTAGTTTTTGTTCAGTAGGTCACATTTTATTATTTTAGCCAACAGGAATTTGGTTTTGAATAATACATATTGTAATTTCAGATTCCATAATTCATGAAAGTTTTGCAATTCTTCAATTGCGTTGCTATGCACAGGTGCTTGTTAAACAAACTGCTTTTAATTAAGCACAGAAGTATCTTTTAACTGTTATATAGTTTGACTATCATGCAAATCAAGACACACGGTAGTGTGTCGTGCGGCCCAAGAAGCCGGCGCGCCACCCGTGAGTATATTAACAGGAAGAAAGAAAATGCAATTTTCACACCTATGTAGCTCTGTGATCGCTTATCCGATTGGAACCAAACTTGCTAGAGTAGAGCAGGCCAGCTAGGGGAGTCTACACACCACATTTGAAGAAAATCGCTCCAGCCATTTCCGAGATACGAGCAAACAAAATTTTGTTTTAATTTCTTCCTTATTTTCTTCTTCATCATCATCTTCATTTCGCACACTTCGCAAAACCCGCCATAAAACATGAATGCGTGCTCGGATCGGGCTGAAATTTGGCACACTTACATGCTCAATTACTTTTTGCTAATATTTGTGTCAATGTAACCACAGACGGTCGGCCTCATCTTGGGGCTGCTATTGGATCTACTGCTTTTGTTGCACAGTATGTTTCTAATAAAATCACCACTTGGATTAGTGAATTAAAGTTGTTATCATCTTTTGGCATCACCCAGCCCCATGCAGCTTACTCTGCCTTTACACATGGACTAGTCAGTAAATCATTATTCGTTGCTCGTACTATACCTAATGTTGATGATCTTTTTCTCCCACTTGAGGATTGTATTAGACACAGCTTCATTCCTGCAGTAACTGGCCATCTACCACCCAGTGATTTAGATGGAGACTTTTTAGCTCTTCCCACTAGGATTGGCGGCATGGGTATTATCAACCCTATCAGAATGTGTGCTTTTGACTTTATTGCTTATAACAAAGTTACCAAGCCTCTGCAATCCCTTTTGTTATCTCAAACCAGCACTTTCTCAAGTGATATTCATGGTGAACAACTTTTAATAAAAAATGAAATATATCGCATGAAATTTTCCATGACATCTTCTAACAAAGCATCTTTACTAGAAGGGGCTACAACTAGTCTAAAGAGATCAATTGAACTAGCTTCTGAATAGGGAGCTTCAAATTGGCTATCTGTTCTGCCTTTGCAGGAGCACAATTTTTCTCTTCACAAAACTGCCTTCCACGACGCTGTTGCGCTCAGATATGGATGGGATCCTGCCAGGCTTCCTCAACATTGCGCCTGTGGAACTAAGTTCACTGTTGAACATTCCTTTACTTATCCCAAGGGTGGCTTCCCTTCAATCCGTCACAACGAGATCCATGACTTAACAGCAAGCTTACTTACTGAGGTCTGCCATGAGGTGGATGTTGAACCACATTTACAACCTATTACTGGTGAGCAGTTCACCTTAGCCTCATCAAACATTGAAGATGGTGCTCGACTAGATAATTCAGCCAATGGTTTTTGGGGTGGCCGTTGTGAGAAAACTTACATTGATGTTAAAGTCTTTAACCCACACGCTCCTTGTAATCGTACCACCAGTGCCAGTGCCATTTACAGAAAACATGAATTGTGTAAGAAGCATTCATACGAAGCTCGCATACGTGAAGTTGAACAGAGTTCCTTTACTCCTTTAATCTTTTCAGCCACAGGAGGAATGGCTAACGAAGCAACCATGTTTTACAAACGCCTTGCTTCCTTGCTATCAGATAAATGGGATTCAAATTATGCTGCTGTAATGGGGTGGATCCGGTGCTGCTTGTCATTTTCACTTCTGAGGTCAGCAATTAGATGTCTGAGGGGTTCTAGATCCTCAAAGGGCTCCTTTGGCCACTCTTTAGGATCAGCACCAATTAACCTCATTCAAGTAGAGTCAAGACTCTCATTAATTAAGCAGTAACTCTTATTATATTTTTCCCCTCCTTTTTTGTACTTTTAATTTGTTGTTTCTTGTATTTTGCAAAAGGATTACACTTAAAGGGTTCATTAAGGTGGATCTCCGTACCAACTTTGGTAGGAATCCGATGAACATTCACGGAGTTATGACCGATTATTTGCGTAAATAAGGTCGAAGTTCTGTCACGCCTACAGGCTAAACCCCTTGGAGGAATCAGTTGAAAATTAATATGTAGATGGAGCAACCATTGTAGGAGTGCCTTTTTGTGGTTTGAAAGGAATCGGGATAAAGACCATGGAGATATGACACAAAACCCTACCTGTGTCAAAATTACACAATCAATTTTTATGAATAAAAAATCTATTAGTTTTTGTGTCTACCAGGCAAACCGCTTAAAGCAACGAGCTGAAAATCAGTATGTAGCTGGAATAATCACCATAGAAAGTCCTTGCAGTAGTACAGAAGAATCGGATTACAAACCACTGAGTCATGATTCGAAAGGCAACTACGTGCAGCAAATGCGAGATCGACATACTCTAATAGAACAGTCACCCTAATAAAGCATTCTATAATTTACTCAGTTATATTACATTGCAAGTTATTCTGTAGGGGAATTCAGCTACAAACACGTCACCCTGAAGTCAGATCAGCTAGAAGAAGGTACATAATAGAGAGTTCAGCTACAAAGAAACCATCATGTAGAGAATTCAGCTACAAACAAATTGCCCTGTAGAGAGATCAGCTAGAAGAAGTTACCTTGTAGAGAGTTCAGTTCCAAAGAAACAATCATGCAAAGTTCGCTGCAAACAAATCACCCAGTAGAAAGTTCCGCTATGAACAGATCACACTGTAGAGAGTTCAGTTAGAAACAAGTCATCCTGTAGAGAGATCAGCTAGAAGAAGTCACCTTGTAGAGAGTTCAGCTACAAAGAAACCACCATGTAAGAGAGTTTAGCTGCAAACAAATCACCTGTAGAGAGTTCAGCTAGGAACAGGTCACCCTGTACAGAGATCAGCTAGAAACAAGTCACCCGTACAGAGTTCAGCTAAAAGAAGTTACATTGTAGAGAGTTCAGCTACAAAGAAACTACCATGTAGAGAGTTCAGCTGCAAACAAATCGCCCTGTAGAGAGTTCAGCTAGGAACAAGTCACCCTGTACAGAGATCAGCTAGAAACAAGTCACCCGTAGAGAGTTCAGCTAGAAGAAGTTACATTGTAGAGAGTTCAGCTACAAAGAAACTACCATGTAGAGAGTTCAGCTGCATACAAATCACCCAGTAGAAAGTTCCGCTATGAACAGTTCACACTGTAGAGAGTTCAGTTAGAAACTAGTCATCCTGTAGAGAGATCAGCTAGAAACAAGTCACCCTGTAGAGAGTTCAGCTAGAAGAAGTTACATTGTAGAGAGTTCAGCTACAAAGAAACCACCATGTAAGAGAGTTTAGCTGCAAACAAATCACCTGTAGAGAGTTCAGCTAGGAACAAGTCATCCTGTACAGAGATCAGCTAGAAACAAGTCACCCTGTAAAGGGTTCAGCTGGAAGAAGTTACATTGTAAAGAGTTCAGCTACAAAGAAACTACCATGTAGAGAGTTCAGCTGCAAACAAATCGTCCTGTAGAGAATTCAGTTACAAACAAATGACTCTGTAGAAAGATCAGCTAGAAGAGGTTACCTTGTAGAGAGTTCAGCTACAAACAAATCACCCTGTAGAGAGTTCAGCTAGAAACAAGTCACCCTGTAGAGAGTTCGGCTAGAAACAAGTCACCCTGTAGAGAGATCAGCTAGAAACAAGTCACCCATAGAGAGATCAGCTAGAAGAAGTTACCTTGTAGAGAGTTCAACTACAAAGAAACCATTATGTAGAGAGATCAGCTAGAAGAAGTTACCTTGTAGAGAATTCAGCTACAAAGAAACCATCATGTAGAGAGTTCAGCTGCAAACAAATCACCCTGTAGAGAGGTCAGTTACGAACAGATCACCTGTAGAGAGGTCAGCTATGAATAGATCACCCTGTAGAGAGTTCAGATACAAACAATTCACCTTGCAGAGAGATCAGCTAGAAGAAGATACTGTACTTTGTAGAAAGTTCAGCTACAAACAGCTACATGTAGAGAGTTCAGCTGCAAACAAATCACTCTGTAGAGAGTTCAGCTATGAAAAGATCACGCTGTAGAGAGTTCAGCTAGAAGAAATCACCTTTTAGAGAGTTCAGTTACAAAGAAACCACCATGTAGAGAGTTCAGCTGCAAACAAATCACCCTGTAGAGAATTCAGCTACAAATCAATCGCCCTGTACAGAGACCAGCTAGAAACAAGTCACCCTGTAGACAGATCAGCTAGAAGAAGTTACCTTGTAGAGAGTTCAGCTGCAAACAAATCATCCTGTAGAGAGTTCAACTACAAACAGATAACCCTGCAGAGAGTTCAGCTAGAGTCAAGTCACCCTGCAGAAAGAATCTTGTAAAGAGTTCATCTACGTACAAGCAAACCACCCTGTGAAGAGTTCAGCTACATTTCAAGTCACACAGTAGAGAGATCAACTACAAATTATCCTGTAGGGATTAATTGACATGTAATAAATAACTAATCAAAAAAAGCTAAGCTGTAAAAAACGGTGCGGCCCCAAAAGGCCATGGTGAAAAAAGGTGTGAAATCCAAGGTGGCGACCAAGAAATGGCTGTAATGGTAAAAATTTTAATAACAACAGTTCAGGTGAATTTGGTCTTGGCACAAAATTCACCTGAATTGTCGTTATTAAAATTTTTACTATTAACCTACCATCACAGCCATTTATTGGCCGCCACCTTGGATTTCACATCTTTTTTCACCATGGCCTTTTTGGGGCCGCACCTTTTTTTTACAGCTTAGCTGTTTTTGATTAGATTTCACTTCTTTTTGTGTTTGTATACCCCAAAGCCGGCCATAGGCCGGCTTTGGGGATTTTCTTTTCTTTACCACAGGAAGAAGAAAAGATGAAGCAGATGTTAAATACTTTAAATATTTCTGATTTTATCAGTAAATGTACAAATTATATACATATATATAATACATATATTTATTACAAAACACTCTATACGGTGGTTTCTTTATAACTGAACACTCTACAAAGTAACTTCTTCTAGCTGATATTTCTACAGGGTGATTTGTTTGTAGCTGAACTCTCTACATGATGGTTTCTTCGCAGCTGAACTCTCTACATGGTGATTTCTTTGCAACTGAACTCTCTACAAGGTGGCTTCTTCTAGCTGATATTTCTACAGGATTTGTTTGTACTGTAGCTGAACTCTCTACAAGGTAACTTCTTCTAGCTGATGTTTCTACAGGGTCACTAGTTTGTAGCTGAACTCTCTACATGGTGGTTTCTTTGTAACTGAACTCTCTACAAGGTGACTTCTTCTAGCTGATCTTTCTACAAGGTGATTTGTTTATAGTTGAACTCTCTACATGATGGTTTCTTTGCAGCTGAACTCTCTACAAGGTAACTTCTTTAGCTGATCTCTGTACAGGGTGAATTGTTTGTAGCTGAGCTCTCTACAAGTGACCTCTTCTAGCTGATCTCTCTACAGAGTGATTTGTTTGCAGCTGAACTCTCTACATGGTGGTTTCTTTATAACTGAACTCTCTACAAGGTGACTTCTTCTAGCTTATCTTTCTACAGGGTGATTTGTTTGTAGCTGAACTCTCTACAAAGAACTTCTTCAAACTGATCTCTGTACAGGGTGAATTGTTTGTAGCTGAACTCTCTACAAGGTAACTTGATCTCTATACAGATTGACTTGTTGTAGCTGAACTCTCTACTATGGGGTGCCATTTGTGTCAAAACTCCACTTTTTTAGACATTGTGTTTTTCATGATTATTTACAAATAACTGTAAAGTATGCATGGCTATTTACAAAATCATGGTTATTTACAAAAGCATGGTTATTTACGAAAAGCATGGTTATTTATGAAAAGCATGGTTATTTACAAAAGCATGGTTATTTACGAAAGCATGGTTGTTTACGAAAAGCATGGTTATTTACGAAAACTATGGTTATTTACAAAAGCATGGTTATTTACGAAAAAGCATGGTTATTTACAAAAGCATGGTTATTTACGAATAACATGGTTATTTACAAAAGCATGGTTATTTACAAAAGCATGGTTATTTATGAAAAGAATGGTTATTTACAAAAGCATGGTTACTTAAGAAAAGCATAGTTACTAGTTTTCGTGCGATATCGATACTACACTAGTTTTCATGCGATATCGATACTACAAACTGGCAGTTCTATATATTGATAACTTAGTTAATAACGGTGCGTATATATAGATTTGCACCGGATGCAGTCTATAACCTAGCGTTCCCTTGGCGCGGGCTAGCTAGCTGTCTGCAACATTGTTAGTTTCAGTCTGGTGCAAATACATTAAGCGCGGGATCAGCATACGCCGAAACTGATGACCAGTGGACTACATTCAGTTAGGAAATGTTATGCTGGAAGCATGCATGGAAGGACTGGATACTTTTAGCTTTGATTTCTTCATACTTAGCTAATTAACAATGACAATAATAAAGGGGTGGGTGCTGCCATACTACTCTATACCAGTCTCAGCTACACGGCACCGAGTAGCATAGCTAATGAAGTGATTTAGTGACCCCTGGCTAGACAGCTATATATATAACTTAGCTATACGTAACTACCTACAATTTTACCTTTGATCACCGTTGTCATCGTCATCATCCATAGCCGTGATGAAGCCTCTTCTCTCCAGTTCTTCCATACATGCTTCCAGCAAGCATTTCCCAACTGACTCTTAACTGAATGTAGTCCACTGGCCATCAGTTTCAG
The DNA here is from genome assembly GCF_963678975.1 of Dysidea avara. Lineage (NCBI taxonomy): Eukaryota > Metazoa > Porifera > Demospongiae > Dictyoceratida > Dysideidae > Dysidea > Dysidea avara. Next base: position 26,067,994 of record NC_089277.1, on the reverse strand, counting down.
TTCCGGTATGCGGATCCGCTTAGTGAAATTGCACCAGACTGAAACTAACAATATTATAGACAGCTAGCTAGCCCGCGCCGGGGAACGCTAGTTACAGACTGCATCCGGTGCAAATATATACGCACCGTTATTAACTAAGTTATCGATATATAGAACTGCCAGTTTGTAGTATCGATATTGCACGAAAAACTTAGTAACTATGCTTTTCGTAAGTAACCATGCTGTTCATAAATAACCATGCTTTTGTAAATAATCATGCTGTTCATAAATGACCATGCTTTTGTAAATAACCATGCTTTTCGTAAATAACCATGCTTTTGTAAATAACCATGCTTTTCGTAAATAACCATGCTTTTGTAAATAACCATGCTTTTGTAATTAACCATGCTTTTCGTAAATAACCATGCTTTTGTAAATAACCATGCTTTTCGTAAATAACCATGCTTTTGTAAATAACTATGCTTTTCGTAAATAACCATGCTTTTGTAAATAACCATGCTTTTCGTAAATAACCATGCTTTTGTAAATAACCATGCTTTTGTAATTAACCATGCTTTTCGTAAATAACCATGCTTTTGTAAATAACCATGCTTTTCGTAAATAACCATGCTTTTGTAAATAACTATGCTTTTCGTAAATAACCATGCTTTTGTAAATAACCATGCTTTTCGTAAATAACCATGCTTTTCGTAAACAACCATGCTTTTGTAAATAACCATGCTTTTTGTAAATAACCATGCTTTTGTAAATAACCATGCTTTTCGTAAACAACCATGCTTTTGTAAATAACCATGCTTTTCGTAAATAACCATGATTTAGTAAATAACCATGCTTTAAATAACCATGCTTTTCATAAATAACCATGCTTTCGTAAATAACCATGCTTTTGTAAATAACCATGCTTTTTTAAATAACCATGCTTTTCATAAATAACCATGCTTTTGTAAATGGGTCATTCCATGCCAAATCAACATGAAATTGACATGACCTCTTCTGATTTTTATATAAGTTGGTACACACAAAGACTCAATTGAGAAACTACTCCACACCAAATTTCAGACCATTGACTAATTACCTTAGTTGATATGACCGCTCAAAGTTTGAGGAAAATACTTGATCTGATTTACAGGTAATCATAAAAACCATCATAATTTGTGTTTGGCTTGACCTATGAACTTGTGGTTTGCTTTACGAGAAAGAATATTAAATTCTCTTCGCAATGATATATATGGTTTGCTATTTACTTCAAAAGTAATGTCTAACCACAAAAAAGTACTTTTTCTTTGATCTTAATTTCCAAAGAAAAGGTAGTTTTAATTAACTTCATATTTTGGATACAAACTACTTACATGCATACCTTTCACTACTGTTAGTTTCAAGTTGGGACAACAATCAGAAAGTACAATACAGTGCCAAATTCTTATGTGGAGCAATATAGCATGCAATATTGAAATTTTTGTACATCATAATTTTCCTAGTAGTTATTTGTACAAGTTTTGTACTTCATCCTGATATGTTTTTAACAGCACTAATACCATACCTGTTTCACTGCCCTTACAAAAGTCTCAATAGTAGCAGTGAAATTTATCCCGTATTTCACTGGTAGCAGAGAAAAAGTTGTAATTGCAATTTCATTGGCTAGAATTTATGTTAACAATTAGTGTTGACATGTGTTTAGTACATAGTGACAAATTGCGGACATAGCAACGCTAATGCACAGCATGCCTATATGCAGCGAGTATGGTATTAACTGGGAATAGCATGGGTATAGCAGTAAAATTTGGGATAAATACCACTCTTGTTGTCCAATACAACACTCGTGGTATTTATCCCAAATTTCACTGCTACCCATGCTATTACTAGTACAAACAGAGCAAACCAAGAAGGGACAAATTGGCTAATAAAAGTTTTGCAAAAAACTATAGGAAAATTACGTAAACAGTTCTGCAGGTATACATAATTATTTTCGTTACAATCTTTATGGGTACATTGGCAACTGATAACACAGAACTTGTCATTTAACAAAAGAATTCTGATGTAAACACATTACTGTTCTACATAACCAAAAAATTCAATTTTCATAAAACTAATTAATTAAAACTATACTCTTTTATTTTGCTTTTATGCAAAGCATCAAAAAGTTTACTTACTTTTTGCACAGACTACACATGCCTTACAAGTCCCTTTTGTGATTAAGACTGAAAGTACTTCAGTGGAAGTATGAAGACTGTATTTATTTGCTGTCATGGCGATGTAAGCAATAGATGATGTAAGCAATAGTCTGTCACATATAAAACAGATAGGAAAGTGCTCTATAGCTATCAATTATTCCTTACAATTTTTTTGAAGCATGGCACAAAAGCAGTGGGCTAATAGTTGTTGTAATTCTTTTAACAATCAAAGGCACAAGAAAACTAGCTTAAGACCTTGGATGGGTGCAAAAATTCTTACTCTCACTCTTGAAGAGAAGATATGTAGTAACTGTACAAAAAACTGTCAGAAAATGGAAATAACTCAGTATGAATCAAGCGATGATGATTTTCAACATCAGGATCTGGAGAGCGTTAACAAAGGCTTAGCTTTAATTAGAGAATCACCAGTTGTAAAAAATGAGTTACTACCAGGTGCACAGTATCCTAAGAAAAAGCTAGATAAAATCAAAAGTGATTTTCATGAATCTATACTTGGAGGTAAGGTTAAGATGACAATGACGAAAGTGAAGCTGAAGATGAAATTCCATGAAACAGAAGAGAAAAGTATAAAGGTACAAATTTTGACTCTACTTCCAATGAGCTGGAGCATCAAAAGAATAGAAAACGATCCAATTACATGGTTCGTAAAGCAAAAAGCTTAGTTAAATCAGGAGGCATTGTATCCACGCCTAACCCAATTCAAGACCATGGCTCAAATGATGACAAAAAAAAAATTCTTTTAGATTTCCTAAAAGTAATCATTTTTGAATTGAAATCCTCTGGTCACCAACTTTAATCGAGACACAATCTTTCTTGCTGGGAATCATTCGACTGATATCATCAGACTCGTAAAAAGTTTGAACTAGAGGTTTACCAGCAATTTAAAGATCAATTTTTCACTGAAAAGGTTAAATTTGCTGAATTGCGTCCTAAGAATTGTGTTTTAACTGGAAGTAGTGGGACACATGCTGTATGTCTGCTCCATCCATCAAAACACAAAATTGATGTTGATTGCTGGTAAATTGGCAGAGCTCACTGCTAAATTGGAAATTCACTTACAGCATTATGCTCACTGTGTTGCACTTGTCATAAATATTATGTACGTAATACACCACAGCCTGTTTGTCATTTAAAAACTTGTGAATATTGACCAGGAATCTCAAACCTCAAAGATTACTTAAATGAAATATTTGATGACAACTTTATTGATACTATCCAGTACAAGCAGTGGGTGTCTGTAGACAGGTCAACATTGGAGATGATAACTAAACCTGCAGATGACTTCGTAGACTCATTTTGTGACCAGATTAAACTTTTGATACCTCATTCATTCATTGCCAAACAACAGTCCCTTTATCAGACAGATACCATGTTAAACCTGATGCCTGGTAATTTTCTAGTAATATGCGACTTTTCAGAGAACCATTCCTTTGTATTGCAAGATGCAGACAAGCATTTCATCGGAATAATTCGCAAGCAACATTGCACCCATTTGTGGCATACTACAAAGAATCAGGAGAGTTGCAACAAATCAGCTTTGTTATTATCTGATTGCTTGTATCATGACACTATTACTGTACATTTATTCCAGAAGCATTTAGTGCAATTCCTTCAAGAAAAGTTTTGAAAGTAGACAAGATAATTTATTTTTCAGATGGATCAGCTGCCCAGTACAAAAACAGAAAAATTCTTGAATTTCTGTTATCACAAATCAGATTTTGGAGTACACGCTGAATGGCATTTCTATGCTACATCACATGGAAAAGGACCAAATTATGGAATTGGTGGCATCGTAAAACGACTAGCTGCTAAAGCAAGTTTACAGAAACCATATAATTCTCAAATAATGACTCCATGTCAACTCTTTCAATGGGGAGCTGAAAATTTAACAAGCTTGCATTTTAAATACAGTACAACAATCGACTACAGTGAAGAATACTTAGAGGAAAGGTTAAAAGTAAGTAGAACTATTCCTGGTATATAAAAACTCCACTGCTTTATCCCATTAAGCAATTCTATCGTTCTAACAAAGAAATTTTCAAATTCATGTGTTGGTAATGAGGAAAAGGTTACCCTTGTGAGTAAGGATGAAATTCCAGTTGATAAAATTACAGGATTTGTCACAGCTGTGTATGAAAAGAAATGGTGGTTGGGTTGTGTTCTCCAAGTACATCAGGATGACAGAAAAGTTAGCAATAATATATTAATCCCTAATGATCCATCACCATCATACAAGTATCCAGCCAGAGACACAGATAGCTATTTTAGTTTCTATTGATGATATCCTCACAAAAATTGACCCAAGAACCAGTTATGGATGAATTTATACTATCTCAAAAGAACAAACTAAAGCAGCCACAGAGCAATTCAAGTACATGTTAAAAACTACAAGTTAAATTACCATGTTTCTTCAGATATTAAAATTATAATAGTAATTTATCATATTGCTACTACATAACACTTAAAATGTATCTTAAAAACAATGTTGTCAGTGATGTCCCAATTTGAAACTTACAGTAGTGAAAGGTATACATGTAAAGAGTTTGTATCCAAAAAATGAAGTTAATTAATAAAACTACCTTTTCTTTGGAAATTAAGATCAAAGAAAAAAGTACTTTTTTTGTGGTTAGACCTTACCTTTGAAGTAAATAGCAAAACATATGTGACCTGGTCTACGAAAAGGGCTCTTATCGCCCAAATTTTGGAAACTGACTTTTTTTGGCTAAAAACAGTTATAATGTAAGTATAAACTCACTTGCAAAGTTTCAGCGCTCTGCAGCAATCCATTCATCAGTTATTCACGGATCATGAATTCGTCCGATTCCGTCAAAGTTGAACAAGCATGAATTCCAGCAAATTAAATGAAACACCGCTTTTTATCGCATACTTATTGTAAACAAACAGCTGGACAAATCGCGACAAATCTTTTCTCGGTTACGCTTATTAACGTTAGTATGATATCGTGTATGCTTGTGGTGTGAAAAGAAAGAAACTAGAAGCTATGACATGCCACTGAAACTGCTTAGAACAATGCAGCACTGGAATAATCGTGACAGTGAGGAAGAACGTTGACACATTCGTGATGTAAGGTACGCAAACTGTTAGCTAGGAGTCCCTTTTAGTGGACACGTGGTTGGGCCGTCTTCAAACACATCCTAAAAGCTGCCCTTTCTAGCATTCACGGGACTGTTTCATGCTTGTTTTAGCGGAATCCATAGTTTCTTGGACTACTTAAGCTAAACGTAACTTGTGTTCTAGTTAATGCCAATCCATGTTAAAATTGTATAATGCTTATAACTTAAATGTGTGAAAGTTTAAATGCCTGCAGGCCTTGGACATACACTGTCTCTCTTTTCTGCAGGGCAAAATTCTCTTATCTTTTCAAAAAGACACGTCTGTCATTCTGTGGAGAGGCCAGGAGGTGTAGCAATGTGGGCAATTGTTGAGGAGAAATCTCAGAGGAACTATCTTTCAGGAGCATGACCTCCCTTTCAGTAGAATTACTAGTGTCTTTCACAAACACTGATCCAGGTGCATCAGCAGTAAAGCGGACGTGGTGCATATGACTAATGCCCTTCAAAGCAGTCTTAATGGTATACTGCTCAAAAAATCCACTCCAATTATACATGGGGACAAATACAGTACCATCCAATGAACCAATCAATTGTGGAACATTGACGCGAGATGACCAGCTCACACAATTGGCAATATCATCCAAGTCTCCCACTTTTGTATGCCGGAATTTCTGCTTCATCAAGCGAAAACACCAGTCGGGAGCAAATTTCGTATGCCCCACTGGAAGGAAAGATATTTTATCTCGTTATGTAGACCGATCAGCACCCTCCACATCAGGTAATACATCATAAACCTGTTCTTATTTTGTCCAGCACAGTTATCAGCGTGGAGGTGTGCTGATGTTTCACCAAGCCCGTGAGCCTCAAAGAAGTGATGGAGCATTGATACAATGGAGTTAGCCCCCTTGCCAATATTAAAGGCTTCATCAATGAGGTATGTTACCTAAAAGTATAGTACCAGGTAATTATGAGGATGTACGCATCATATGCAATCATATTTACCTGCCTTGGTATTGCTTCACAGCAAATGCCAAAAATACCGCACTTCCGTGGTGTCAAAAAATAGATGGGCCCTGGCTGAAAAGGATCACTAGGGTAGTGAACCTGTTTCAACAAATTATAACTTGGTTATCTATCTCATCGCACATTTTTATGTACCTGCTGGGCCATATCAAAGCCGTAATGAACAGTGATTTGGTGGCTCTTTTGTGGCAAGTGAGATGCTGGTGAAGGGGGCTGGAACTCATCTGACACAGTAAAGGTAGACTTCAGTTTCTCTCGACTTAACTTGCAGGCTTCCTGGTAAGTAGACCTCTCGAGTGACACTGCCTTTAAATGTGTCTTAGCTTCATCAATGATCTAAAAACAGGACGATACATCAGAGATGTAACAAAAATGATAGTCTTTTTGTATTATGAACATTTTTTATTTCACATTACAGACAAAAATGACTACTTGAACTTGGAACATAATGGGCAGATACTAAGACATCCTTTGGTATAGGGAAATTGTGAAGGATTTTGTAATTGAGCGTGACAGAGAATTACTGAACGTACAGTGAAAGTAAAAGAATAGTGGCACAGAACAAATACATCAGCTGGTTGTATTAGTTTTTAACTACGATACAATACCACACAAAGTAAGTTGTGCATTTTCCTTCTGTTGGTCTGATGTATTAGCCATCTTTGTAATTGCCATGCTATTCTGTTGGCAGGTCCAACAGAGATCAGTTCGGGGTCTTCCAATCACCACATGCCGCAACTGTAGATGCCAGTATCTACAAAAGGTTCTATAGGACACAGGCTGCAGCTCACTGCCTTCACTTTGCCCACAAGCTACAACATACTGGTCGTAGAAAAGATACACATGCAGTAAGTATGTTGTTGTATTTTATGGAAATGAGACTAGTGCCTTCAGTATGATTAAAGTGTACAAAGTGTGAGTAGACAGGAGGATTTTTCTATGGGAAGAGGGAATTTTATCCCGCCCTGGAAATAATTTTGCCTCCCTGAACTATGCCTCAACTGGCTCAATGATGAAAATTAATAAATTTTAATAATGATAATTCTGTTAACTAAATTTTGGATGACTGAAGTTCTGCCTCTACACCCCCCCCTACCCCCCATATACTTCAAAAACCAGGAATAGCCCTTCCTAAATTTATTGTCTAGGAAAATCCCTGGTAGATTTAAACAGGAGCCCATAAGCAGGTGTAACGGTGCTTATGGGTTCCTGATTTAGCCACATTAAACAACATTTTGATGTAGTTGTATTGTTTCACTTAGAGTGATACCACCTGTTTACTATCTGATGTTGGGAGTACTGAAACATCATCTCTCTTGAATCCAGGAATGCGGCCTGGTAAAAGGATGGCATGCTTTTCAGCATAGTTTTCAATGAACTTCAAGATGTTTGTGATCCTGGCGAAAGTAAGTGCATTGTGAGGACGGTTTTTGGTATTGCCATGTTCCCGTTCCACCAAACCATTTTCTAAAAAATGTTTTTTGATATTGTGTACCTTTCTTTTGCCAACACTATGTAAGAAATTGTAAGTATTATGGCACACCTGGTATCCTTTGTGCATGTATTGAATAGTTGTTCTTTGCCTTTTGGCAGGCCTATGCCCACTACGCACCCCAACGTCATCATCTTCGCACACAGTAGCTGCAATTGATCCAATTAATGCCATGTCCAGTAACCCCTTGGAGAGGAAAAGGGCCTGGGCCCTATACTGCTGATAGTATTCTGATGAGAACATACAGCTACAAGGTCCTCCACCAGCAAGTTGACATCCACAAGTTGTAAGAACAAATTCTTCACATATGACCGGCTCAGCTTCCCTTTCCACTTCACCATGTTTGATTCTAGCAAGGGTGGCAGCTGACAAACGTTTATCAGATGGTTTCTTCCTAGATGGAGTAGCAACACCTGACTGTAGCTGTGAAGTGGTAGCCCTTGACTGCAAACTTGTAACCCGTGGCTGTGAACTGGTTACCCGAGATGTTGGAGTGGAAGCCCGTGATGTAGGAGTGGTAGTCCGAGACGTTGGAATCGTAGCCGGTGACATTGCAGTAGTAGCCAGTGATGTTGCACTGGTACCCCGTGAGTTGGGAGTACAAACACTTAACTGTGGAGAACTCTCTAGAAGTGGACTCAGAATTCCAGGCGTTATTGTGGATTCTTCTACAAGAGTTAAAACTAAGTTTACATCCTCAAGTCTACATTTACCTTCATCCTGAATACTGTCATCAATACCAGCAGATGGCTGTGATTCATAGTCTATAAAAAGTCCACCATTTATATGTTTTAATTGTTATTGAATGCATTAGTAACCTTCATAACTGTCTCCATAGTTTGTAAGCTGTTGTTCTACATAAGAAAAAAAAGATAGTAGTATGTGTGATGTGTATTTATATTTAACCATTCATTTATTAGTGTTATTAAATTATTACCTTCATTTCTGTGGTCGCATTCCTCTTCGCCTTCGTTATCACTTCTGTGGTCTTCTTCGTCATCAGTTGGGGCATCGAAGTAGTCGCTAATAAACACCTCTACTTGGTTGCTCTCAACTCCATCCCAGTAATAACTGACGCCTTCTCCAGTGAGAAAGTTAAGAGCAGAGAGAACTCTATCTTTACTGGACATTTCGCGCAGATATAGCCCGCTAAAATTTGCTGCTGTGTTGACAAAGTGGTGATTTGTAAAGGTCCGTTTTTGCAACGCGAAGAGGAGATACAGGGTCGGAGAACATGAGTGATAAGTCATCTTCAAGATACGTCGTGAAGCTGAAACTTTGTGGGAGAGTGCAGGAAGGGTATGTCTATGCATACATGCAATAATCTCGTTTTGCCCTAAATACTTCTTCATGCCTCCTGAAAAATATTTGATTCGGCGATAAGAGCCCTTTTCGTAGACCGGGTCACATATATATATATCAGTGCGAAGAGAATATAATATCCTTTCTCATAAAGTAAACCACAAGTTCATAGGTCAAGCCAAACACAAGTTATGATGGTTTTTATGGTTACCTGTAAATCAGATCAAGTATTTTCCTCAAACTTTGAGCGATCATATCTACTAAGGTAATTAGTCAAATGGTCTGAAATTTGGTGTGGAGTAGTTTCTCAATTGAGTCTTTGTGTGTACCAAACTATATAAAAATCAGAAGAGGTCATGTCAATTTCATGTTGATTTGGCATGGAATGACCCAAATAACCATGCTTTTCGTAAATAACCATGCTTTTCGTAAATAACCATGATTTTGTAAATAGCCATGCATACTCTACAGTTATTTGTAAATAATCATGAAACGTACGTAAATAACCATGAAAAACACAATGTCTAAAATAAGTGGAGTTTTGACACAAATGGCACCCCATACTCTACATGATGGTTTCTTTGTAGCTGAATTCTCTAATAGGTAACTTCTTCTAGCTGATCTTTCTACAGGGCAATTTGTTTGCAGCTGAATTTTTCACAAGGTAATTTGGTTGCAACTGAACTCTCTACATGGTGATTTCTTGTAGCCGAGCTCTCTACAAGGTGACTTCTTCTAGCTGAACTCTCTACAGAGTGATCTTTTCGTAGCTGAAACTCTCTACAGGGTTATTTGTTTGCAGCTGAACTCTCTACATGATGGATTCTTCGTAGCTGAACTCTCTACAAGGTGACTTCTTCTTGCTGAACTCTCTACAGGGTGAATTGTTTGTAGCTGATCTCTCTACATGATAGTTTCTTTGTAGTTGAGCTCTCTACAAGGTAACTTCTTCTAGCTGATATTTCTACAGAGCAATTTATTTGTAGCTGATTTCTCTACAGGATGATTTGTTTGCAGCTGAACTCTCTACATGATGGTTTCTTTGAAAGCTGAACACTCTACAAGGTAACGTCTTTCAGCTGATGTCTCTACAAGGTCACTAGTTTATAGCTGAACTCTCTACATGATGGTTTCTTTGTAACTGAACTCTCTAAAGGTGACTTCTTCTAGCTGATCTTTCTACAGGGTGATTTGTTTGTAGCTGAACTCTCTACAAGGAAACTTTTTCTAGCTGATCTCTCTACAGTGAGATTTGTTAGTAGCTGAACTCTCTACAGGTGATTTGTTTGCAGCTGAACTCTCTACATTATTGTTTCTTTGTAGCTGAACTCTCTACAAGGTAACTTCTTCTAGCAGATATTTCTACAGAGCAATTTGTTTGTAGCTGATTTCTCTACAGGATGATTTGTTTGTAGCTGAACTCTCTACATGGTGGTTTCTTTGAAGCTGAACTCTCTACAAGGTGACTTCTACTAGCTGAACTCTCTACAGGGTGATCTTTTTGTAGATGATCTCTCTACAGAGTGATTTGTTCGCAGCTGACCTCTCTACATGATGGTTTCTTTGTAGCTGAAGTCTTTACAAGGTAATTTCTTCTAGCTGATCTTTCCACAGGGTAATTTGTTTGTAGCTGAACTCTCTATAAGGAAACTTCTTCTAGCTGATCTCTCTACAGGGAGATTTGTTTGTAGCTGAACTCTCGACGGGTGATTTGTTTGCAGCTGAACTCTCTACATGATGGTTTCTTTGAAAGCTGAACACTCTACAAGGTAACTTCTTTTAGCTGATGTCTCTACAAGGTCACTAGTTTGTAGCTGAACTCTCTACATGATGGTTTCTTTGTAACTGAACTCTCTAAAGGTGACTTCTTCTAGCTGATCTTTCTACAGGGTGATTTGTTTGTAGCTGAACTCTCTACAAGGAAACTTCTTCTAGCTGATCTCTCTACAGTGAGATTCGTTAGTAGCTGAACTCTATACAGGTGATCTGTTTGCAGCTGAACTCTCTACATTATTGTTTCTTTGTAGCTGAACTCTCTACAAGGTAACTTCTTCTAGCTGATCTTTCTACACGGTGATTTGTTTGTAGCTGAATTCTCTACAAGGAAACTTCTTCTAGCTGATCTCTCTACAGGGAGATTTGTTTGTAGCTGAACTCTCTACAGGTGATTTGTTTGCAGCTGAACTCTCTACATGATCGTTTCTCTGTAGCTGAACTCTCTACAAGGTAACTTCTTTTAGCTGATGTCTCTACAAGGTCACTGGTTTATAGCTGAACTCTCTACATGATGGTTTCTTTGTAACTGAACTCTCTACAAGGTGACTTCTTCTAGCTGATCTTTCTACAGGGTGATTTGTTTGTAGCTGAACTCTCTACAAGGAAACTTCTTCTAGCTGATCTCTCTACAGGGAGATTTGTTTTTAGCTGAACTCTCTACATGATGGTTTCTTTGTAGCTGAACTTTCTACAAGGTAACTTCTTCTATTGATCTCTCTACAGGGCAATTTGTTTGTAGCTGAACTCTCTACATGGTAGATTCTTTGTAGCTGAACTTTCTACAAGGTAACCTCTTCTAGCTGATCTCTATACAGAGTGACTTGTTTATAGCTGAACTCTCTACAGGTGATTTGTTTGCAGCTGAACTCTTTACAAGGTAACTTCTTCTAGCTGATCTCTCTACAGGGTGATTTGTTTGTAGCTGAATTCTCTACAGGGTGATTTATTTGCAGCTGAACTCTCTACATGGTGGTTTCTTTGTAGCTGAACACTCTACAAGGTGACTTCTTCTAGCTGAACTCTCTACAGGATGATCTTTTCGTAGCTGAACTCTCTACAGGTGATCTTTTTGCAGCTGAACTCTCTACATGGTGGTTTCTTTGTAACTGAACTCTCTACAAGGTGACTTCTTCTAGCTGATCTCTCTACAGGGTGATTTATTTGTAGCTGAACTCTCCACAAGGTAATTTCTTCTAGCTGATCTCTGTACAGGGTTAATTGTTTGTAGCTGAACTCTCTACAAGGTAACTTCTTCTAGCTGATCTCTCTACAGTGTGATTTGTTTGTAGCTGAACTCTCTACAGGTGATTTGTTTGCAGCTGAACTCTCTACATGATGGTTTCTTTGTAGCTGAACTTTCTACAAGGCAACTTCTTCTAACTGATCTCTCTACAGGGCAATTTGTTTGTAGCTGAACTCACTACATGGTGGTTTCTTTGCAGCTGAACTTTCTACAAGGTGACTTCTTCTAGCTGAACTATCTCTTTCCGTGGTCTAACTGATCTCTCTACAGGGTGAATTGCTTGTTGCTGAACTCTCTACAGGGTGATTTGTATGTAGCTGGTGTCTATACAGGTTACTTGTTTCTAGCTGATCTCCTGCATTCTCTTTAGGGTGACTGCTCTATTAGGATGACTGCTCTATTAGGATGACTGCTCTATTAGAGTATCTCAATCTCACACTTGCTACATCAAGTTGGATTTCGTGTTATAACTCTGTGGCTTTAAGTCTGATTCTTCTACACCATTGAAGAGCCTTTCTAAGGGTTTTTCTGGTAGGCCTGGCAAGTAGTTGTTTTTTATTAGCTAATCTCGATTGCATAATTGTTACACAGTGTTGGTTTTTCGTTGTATCTTCCTGGTATTTAGCTCCATTTCTTTCAAACCACAAAAGGTTTGAGGTTCAATAGTTAACTTATTCACCCACTGAATTTCAGCTTCTTCCCATAAGCAGTTTACCCTGTAGGCGTGACAACATAATGGTGTTATTTTTTGTGAATAATCACTAACAACACTTTGCCTGTTAATCGTATTCCAGCCAAAGTTGGTACCGAGATGCGCCTTTATACCCCCCTTATGTTTGTAAAATTTCAAGGCCATTGGATATGGCATTCGCGTTTTATAGCAGTTTTTGCAAGTGTGCAAGGGGAAGAAAAATAAGAAAAATAATAAACCAAGAAACTAAGCCAATTTTTGAAGTCGCATATCTTGGGAACCCTTGAAGTGATTTCGCTCACATTTGGTATGTGGAGTACTGATGTTGGAGGGCGTGTCCACGGCAAACGTCGTCTTGTTTCATCAAGGCAGCACAGAGCTACAAAGGTGCAAAAATTGTGTTTTTGTTCTTCCTGTCAATATACTCACGGGTGTTGTGCGCTGGCTTTTTGGGCCGCACAACACACTACTGTGTGTCTTGATCTGTCGAACAGAGCTAATTTTCAAAATATAAATGAGATAATGTCAAATTTCTCTAACTCTTTCATACATAGCCACAACATTGATACTCCCATAGAAGAATTATGGAATATTTTTAAGACACAGTGTGAAACCTGTTTGAATCTTCAATACCAACTAAATCACTTTCCAGCTCCATCAAACACCCTTGGATTACCACATCCATCAGGCATCTGTTTAATAAGAAAAAGCATCTGTATAACAAAGTCCATTCATCTCATTCTGAAACAGACTGGTCTGCTTATAGGGAAATTAAAAAACTCACTCAAAGAGAATGTCGAAAGGCTCATGATAGTTATGTTTCAAATCTCATCAGTTCAGATGATTGTAGCAGTAATAATAATAAAAGACTCTGGAGTTATATAAATCAAAAGGAGAGATCAATGTGGGATACCATCATTAGAGAAAGACAGTCAAACAATTACTGATAGTTTTTGTAAAGCTACTATATTGAATGATCAGTTTCAGTTTGTTTTTACTGATACTCACTCCATACCAACTGCCACACTTGTAGGTCCTACGTATCCTCATATTTCACCAATTAATATTACAACCGAAGGGGTACTTCAACTACTACAAGAATTAGACCCACACAAAGCATCTGGCCCAGATGGAATATCATCAAAACTTTAAAGGAAACATCTGTCAGCATAGTGCCTGCTATCACGCCAGTGTACAAGAAGGGCTCACGTACTAATCCATCCAACTATAGACCTAAATCACTGACTTGTATTTGCTGCAAGCTGCTAGAACACATCATTTCCTCTACTATATCCTCTCATGTTAATGACTATAATATCACGTGCTCAAACCAACATGGGTTTAGAAAAAACCGGTCTTGCGAGACAGAGCTGTTGGAAACCATTAATGATTTGGCTAGGGCTTTAGATGCAGGTCACGAGGTGGACATTCTATTCCTTGACTTTGATAGAGTGTCTCACAATTGTCTTTTACATAAATTGTTACATTACGGAATCAATGGCCAAGTGTATAATTGGATTACAATTTTTTTATTTATTATTCAATAGATGGCAACAGGTTATACTAGACCACTGTCACAGTAACCCATGAAAAGTGTCCTCAGGTGTCCCACAGGGCTCTGTTTTGGGGACTTTACCTTTTCTGTTATATATTAATGATATATTACTTCTACTATAAGATTATTATGCAGATGATGCTATTATTTACAGAATTATTCACTCAAATGATGACATCGAGAAGCTACAAGAGGATCTAAATATATTATTTCAATGGACAAAAGACTTGTTTATGCTATTCAATAAATCTAAATGTGAACGTCTTACCATTTCAAACAAACACACACCACTAAACTCAGAATACAAGATCAACAACTCTGTTATCAGTAAAGTTACATCTGCCAAATATCTTGGAGTTACTATTGCTCAAAATCTCTCATGGAAAGACCATATTATAAAAATTACCAACAAAGCCAGCCCGACTCGTCGATTTCTACAACATAATTTAAGACAATGTTCTACTAATGTTAAGTCCCTCACTTACATTACATACGTTAGACCTAGAGTAGAGTATACTTCGATTGTTTGGTCCCCACATACTAAGTCACAGAAGAACCTTCTAGAAATGGTACAACATAAAGCAGCTCGATATGTTTTTAACTCTTATACTAGAAACACCAGTGTGATAGCTTTACTTAATAGATTGGATTGGCTAACGCTAGAGGACAGGAGAAATTACGCTAAAGTTACTATGTTCTACAAAATGCTACATAATGCAGTTTCATTTGACTTTCTACCATATCTTCAATCTTCCACAATTACACGTGGTCACAATCAAAGATTCAGCCCTATTTCTACCAGGGTCAACTGCTACCACCACTCATTTCTGCCATCAACCATCAGAATCTGGAACTCCCTCCCTAACAAAGTTGTTGCTGTTGAAAATGTTAATGACTTTCAGACTAAATTACACACATGTACATTTACACACTCATAATTTAGTGTTCTTTGTGCATTAAATCAAATAAATAAACAGTTCACCCTGTAGACAATTCAGCTACAAACAAGTCACCCTGTGGAGAGTCAGCTACAAAAAAGTCATAATGTAGAGAGCTCAGCTACAAACAATTCAACCTGTAGAGAGCTCAGCTACAAAGACGTCACTCTGCTGAGAGTTCAGCTACAAACAAATCACCCTGTGTAGAGTTCAGCTACAAACAATTTACCCTGAAGGCAGCTCAGCTACAAACAAGTCACCCTGTACAAAGTACAGCTACAAACAAGACACTCAGGGTTCAGCTACAAGCTAGTGACCCAGTAGAGAGTTCAGCTACAAACCAATCATCCAGCTACAAAAAGTCACCCGTAGAGAGTTCAGCTACAACCAAGTCTCCCTGTAGGCAGTTCAGCTACAAATAAGTATAACCCTGTAGAGAGTGTTACAAACAAATTTAAGAGAGTTCAGCACAAAAAAAATGTAGTTTAAAATACCTTTAAACAAAGTTAATGTTGAACTTGATGGCGGCCTCGAGCATTCACTCTTAGACACGAGACATTAATAAGAATAACGACGCACTAATAAGAATCCTAGCACATGCGCAGTAGCACGTGGCATTAGTTGTTAGACAAGTGTTATCAATTGTTATCAAGATGCCTACGAAGGCAGTAGGAAAGAAATCGAAATCGTCCGTAAAGAATGGAACAGGAAGAAACGCTCAGCAGAAGAAGAAATCCCCGCCTAAGAAGCCTCCTGTTAAAAACTAGATCATCCGCTGTCTCGCCCGCCACCGAATCTTCCGCTAAGGCAGGAACGAAGCGGGGAAGACAAGCTGAAAGTCCCGGAGCCTGACGAGAGAAGAGATCAAAGACGCGTCCCTTAACAACTGCTGACATTCCGGACATCGTGTCGGCAGTGGTCAGGGGCATGCCACAGTCTGCGGAGGGAGGCCACCCCAAGTTCCTCTACACGCCAGAAGAGAGCAAGTCGTCACAAGCAGAAGAACACAGATCAGCCTAGCCAAGCAACCCGTCGTCGCGTTACTCGCACAACGCCTACTCCTGAGACGGACGACAGTTCCAACGAAGGAGACGCCGACCACGAGGATTTTGGTAAGTTATGTAGTAGTGCGTGTTATGTCCGTGTAATGTTTCGTTTTACAAAATAATAAAGTGCACTATGCAAAGCCTTCTTTATAACGCGCACCATGTAAAGGCTTCTTGTAAGGCGCACCATGCACAAGCCTATGCTTTATATGTACACCATACTTTATGTAGCCCGCACCATGTTCTAGCCTTGTTACGCCATGCCTAAGCCTCTTACTGTTCCTCCAAAAAAAAAAAAAAAAAAAAAAAAAGCTTTCCAATTGTAGTATGCACCATGCTCTAGCCTCATTCAAGGGGTATCTCATAATACCATGCCTAAGCCTCTTATTATGTTTACTTAATGCAGGCCATATAATGTTAAAAAATCAGACGTTGTTCAATCCCCACCCCCACCCTTCTCATTGTCTCTTGTGTCCTGTTCTGCAGACGAGTCCACTGATGGCTGTGAACTCCCTCATATCCGGCAGTTGGAAGTCCATCCAGATTCCGATGATCTCCTTAGCATTGACAGCCATGATTCGGATGATACATCCCCTTCGGAGAAGTCATGCCCACTAGTGTTAATAAGTAATGGCCTCCCTCCCATCCCATCCAGACTGATGAAGCGCGTGGAGGATGGATTGTTTGTTGAGATGGCAGAACTTCTGCCAAGCCACCTGGACTCAGCTGACCTCAACATTAATGAAGGGCAGGTCGCATCATGCAAGCGACTTCCTAGTGACAGATATAATTGATTGGATCCAGTGCTTTGCAGTATATATGGCAATTATTTCCCACCATAAACCCTAGAGAATTGCTGACCTCCTAGGATACCTGAGCCTAATAATTGGGGCATCAATGGACTGTCGCGAAGGCAAGTGGGTTATTTATGATCGTCGCTTTCGCCTAAAAGCATCGGCCTCTCAGAATGCTCTATGGTCTGTTATAGATGTTACACTCTGGAATATGACTTCCCCAGAAAGGGCTATTCAGAGTCGTCAGCAGGCAGGCTCCGCCCCCTATGCTTCAAACCTTCCCAACGGTCACAACGCCAATATCAATACCAACCAATTTGCCTGGACTGGAACGAAAATCCTAATGGATGCTCTCGGTCGCCCTGCCGCTTCAAGCATATTTGCTACCGATATGTTCATAATCCCAGAGCCCAAGACAAGAATCACAAGGCCTCCCAGTGTCCAAACAGGCAGAAGGACAGGCAGCACAACCAATCTTGATTTGATTGATTTGTTGTTTTTTCCTTTCTTTGTTAACTGACTTTAGGCCAATACTGATAGTAGTTTCTTTTCTTTCCATATGATTTGTTGTGTAATAACACTATTTATTCAATATAATATTATGCAATATTATGTGTGGTGATAAGTATGCACAATGCTGACAGTCTAATTATCGACACCTTATCCCCTCGCAGTGTTGTCAGAACAACATATTATTGGTGTGCACACTAAGGACTTGCGTTGTAACTACAGTGACTGGATCTCATCTTGGACCAATCACCTGAGCCACCAGCTATCTGATGTCAAAGTACCACCTGTGGCCAGGGCAGTCAACACACCACTAGATGCAAGCAACTGGAAAAAATTGCTGGTAGATCACCCTAACAGACCATTGGTCGACTTTTTTATTTCCGGTATCACAGAGGGCTTTCGCATTGGCTTCAAAGAGCAATTAACTCCATTGAAATCCGTCAAGCAAAAATCCGAGTTGTGCTCTTCAACACCCTAACACAGTAGAGAACTACCCTCTTGCCCTAGAGAAGGTTGAAAGCCCCTTCCCCAATCTCTAACCTTTTTGGGAATCTCTCTGGATACTCAACTCATGCTGGCCCGCCTACCTGATGAAAAACTCTCAAGAATCCAGAACCAAGTTTCAGCTTGGCTATCTCGCAGAAAAACACCAAAAAGGGATATCTTATCCCTGGTAGGCTTGCTGCAGCATGCCACTAAGGTGGTAACACCAGGAAGGACCTTTTGTCCAGAATGTACAGACTAGCAGCTCGCCTCAACAAAATTATCTCACTTTACGCGTCTCACAAGCAGCTTCCACGCAGATCTTAGGTGGTGGCACCTCTTCATCACACATTGGAACGGGCTCAGTTTTATCAACGGCTCCACTCCAGACTATATAATTGCCTCAGACACATCAGGGTCCTGGGGCTGTGGAGCAGTATTTGGATTTCAGTGGCTGCAACTAGCATGGTCAAACGACTGGGCACAAATCGACATACTGTAATGGCGAAGGAGTTAGCACCAATTGTTTTAAGCTGCGCTATTTGGGGACCACTACTATCAGGCAGCAGAGTGGAATTCCACCGTGACAACAGCAGTGTTGTTGACTCCATTACCAAAGGATCCTCAAAGGAAATAATGGTCATGCACCTCTTACGCTGTCTCTGGTTCTTCTCAGCTCATTTTGATATAAAGATCTCAGCTTGCCATATTCCAGGCACGTCGAATACTGCCGCAGACCAGTTATCCAGAAACAGATCAACAGAATTCTTAAAGCTACACCCTCACACCTGCCGCTCCCCTGCATCAATCCTAATGTCACTGTTGAAGCTCATATCACCCCGGAGACAAGACTGGACTTCTCCCTCCTTTCTTCGTCACTTCAAGCGAACCATCAATACACTGCAAGGGTCTCCACCTGCAAGAAATAAAAAACCACATACTTAATGAGCTCACATAAAACAATGCTACAACATAATTGACCGCACACTTGTTATTCAGTGTAATTGATTTATGCTGTTCATTGTAATTGCTGTATGATTAACTTAGTTGATAATTTATTTGCCATTCTTGTTACAAAATCCCAATAGACACTTGCAAACAAGGCCACACATATATACTTAAATTCCATTTGTAGACCTACCAAGGAGTACTCACCTCAACAATCTACTGAACAAAGCCCAAAAGCTACTACATCATGGACTGGCCAAATCCAGCAGAAACACCTACACAGCTGGACGAAGACGATATGTTAACTTCTGCAAAATGGCAAGGATTCACCCGATCCCAACATCCGAGTGCACCCTAACTCTGTTCATATCGCACCTAGCTACCTCCAACATCTCGCAGGGAACTATCAAGGTGTATCTATCAGCAGTTAGACACATGCATGTATGCAAGGGGCTTCATAACCACTTCAACCGCCAAATCACTCCTAGGCTCCATCTCATCTTAAGGGGAATCAAAAAGCGCCAAGCAGGCATGCACTGAGGAAAAACCCGACTGCCGATTACCATCCAGATGCTCTATAACATAAAAGCCCTCCTATCAAAGAAACCTCCTTCCTATTATAATACCACACTCTGGGCTATGTGCTGTCTTGCCTTTTTTTTGGGTTCTTAAGAGTCAGCGAGTTTACAATTCCTACAGAAGGCTCCTATGATCCATCACGACACCTATCTCTCAAGGATATTGCAGTTGACAACAGGAAGAAACCCCACCTCCTGCAACTGTCCCTCAAAGAATCCAAAACAGACCCATTCAGGCAGGGTGCCAAGGTGCACATGGGTGCCACAGATAGCTTGGTATGTCCAATAAAAGCAATGATTTCATACCTCGGCAGAAGGAGTGAACAACCAGGCCCACTCTTCATCACTGAAGAAGGAAATGGCTGGACGGGAGCCATGTTTCGTGCAGGCCTCCAGTCCCTGATGGACAGCCTCAAACTCGATAAGCGCCGCTATAACTCACATAGCCTTCGGATTGGGGCAGCAACGTCTGCCTCTCTAGCCAAACTGCCAGACTCTCACATACAAATTCTTGGCCGCTGGAAAAGCAACGCATTTAAAAGGTATATCTGACCTCCTCCCAGTGAGGTAGCAAATATGTCCAAGATCATCGCAGCTGGTCATCACTGACTCCTTTTTGACAACCTCAGCATGTAATTGGTGTATTTATATGTACTAAGGACTGTCTACTAGTACTGCATATGTCATATTGATAGTGTTGTACAGTCACTTCATGTTGCTACCGTGCTTGTCTTGACACTACCGCAAAGTGGCTTCACGCTATAACGGTTGACCTACACAATTTGTTGGCATGCACACCTGCCATAAGTGCTGTTCCCAAACAGCCGGTATCTCCAAAACACATAATCTAGATACTTGGGTGAAAGGTCTCTCCCCCCACCCACCTGTGTGCCTGGTGGGGGGGGGGCTCACCTTTCTATGGCTTAAAGGAAGGCCTTTGGTGCGTAGAATGCCTCTGGGCACCAAAGTCCTTCCCTGCCCAAGTATCAGCACATCTGGAAAATAAAAATATAAGACCCGGTAGGCAATTGATCCCAAAAAGAAATCTTAAGACAGAAAATTCTTTAAATCAAACCCAGCAACCGGGACCAGGTACACGTACCAAAACCACCACTACCAACAACAGTTGGTTGGTGGCGAAGAGCGACCAGTGCTGCACCTCCCTGGACACGTCAAAGGTTAGTCAAGTAATTAATATTAAATGTAGTTTAAAATACCTTTAAACAAAGTTAATGTTGAACTTGATGGCGGCCTCGAGCATTCACTCTTAGACACGAGACATTAATAAGAATAACGACGCACTAATAAGAATCCTAGCACATGCGCAGTAGCACGTGGCATTAGTTGTTAGACAAGTGTTACCCTCCCATCCCATCCCTCTTATGCACAAATACCAGTTTTCACAGCAACATCATGCCTACAACAATAAATTCCAATAAAAATGTACGTGGTTGATCCACATACAGGGTATAGCACACACATATATATACATATACATTGCACTCCACCCTCTATTAATCGCTTCAGTGGTAGCACTCCTTCGAGCAGGCACACTGGTGGTGACACAACTAGCCAGTACTGCGCCTCTGTTGTATTGTCATCACATGATGCTATCATACTTGTGCATTGATGTACTCATTAGCTCCCTGCAGGTGAACCTATTATACTGCCAATGCTAAGTGGTAGTATAGCCTGGAGACTATCATGGACCATTACCAAGCAGCGATGCCAAACGCAAGGGAGTGCCTGGCAGGAGACTGTATCACGGACCAATACCAGAACTTCCACAGCTCTGCCATGCCAAATCTGTTGCAGTTATTAGCCAATATTGCATACTGTATTTTTTTTTTGTTGTTACAGCTACTGATACACACGATGCACTCCTTTGCTCACTGCAGGCAGGGAGTGCCTGGCATGTGACTTCCATGGGTCAATGTCACCTCCCCCAACAGGTGTAATTCAAGCAAGGGAGCGCCTGGCATGCGACTCTCATGAGTCAATGTCACCTCCCCCAACAGATGTGATACAAGAACGGGAGTGCCTGGCATGTGACCCCCCCCTCATGAGTCAATGCCACCTCCCCCAACTGGAGTCTTGGCACGCAGCTCTGCCACAGCTGGTCAGTGTCAGCCCCTCGTTGCGAAGAGTGTAGCACACTGCTTCTTAGCAAATGCTGCCTCTTCCACACTTCTCAGAATCCAGATCAGCATTTGGCCGCTCAGTGCCAATGCTGGTCTCGCCATTCTGAAAAACAGAGCTTTTTAAAAGCTCTAGCTGCATTCGCAGCATCTCCATTCCTGATAGAGGGAATGTGATAGTACCTGGTCTCTAGGATGGTTGTTTTAGTATTTAGACCCAATCATGGCTTAAAGGAAGGCCTTTGGTGCGTAGAATGCCTCTGGGCACCAAAGTCCTTCCCTGCCCAAGTATCAGCACATCTGGAAAATAAAAATATAAGACCCGGTAGGCAATTGATCCCAAAAAGAAATCTTAAGACAGAAAATTCTTTAAATCAAACCCAGCAACCGGGACCAGGTACACGTACCAAAACCACCACTACCAACAACAGTTGGTTGGTGGCGAAGAGCGACCAGTGCTGCACCTCCCTGGACACGTCAAAGGTTAGTCAAGTAATTAATATTAAGTTAAAATATAGTATTATATTTCAATAATGCATCATTATATGTAAGCAAAAGTCAGGATGAAAAAGATATAAAATCCAAGGTGGCAGCCAGGAAATGGCTGTGATGGTAGGTTAATGGCAAAAATTTTAATAACTAATTCAGGTTAATTTGGTGCTGAATCCTTGGAGAAGGCAGCACAAATTCACCTGAATTGTCTTTGTTAAACTTTTTGCCATTACCTACCATCACAGCCATTTCTTGGCCGCCACCTTGGATTTCACATCTTATTCACCCAAACTTTTTGGGGGCTGCACCTTTTTTTCACACCTTGGCTGTTGTATAGATAAATATTATCTGGAGAACACTGATCAATTAAATACTACATGTAATCTCTGACACTGACTATTGCAAAATTACAACTACCAAAACTACAATTATTATTATTCAAAATACAGTGCTTAATACTTACTTTGAAATATCAGCCAACTGATACAGTAAGGATTCTGGTTCTATTATTAAGCTTGACATTTCATCTGATTTAATCTGATCCAAAATCTTATTCAGCTCTTTAAGAAGTGGTCCAGGGTTGCCAGATACTTCAAATGCCAATGACAGGGTTTCTAACTATAGTGTAAGAAATCAAATACATATATTGTAGTGTACACCTGTATAATGCTTTGACACATGGAACTTACAGTGTTAGGATCAGTAATAGATAGCGAATAAAGCCGTTTTACATCAATATGATATTTACTTCTTATTTCAGCCACTCCTTGACTTTGATTTAACACCTTAACAAAATATAAACTCCTTAAAACACTGTACGCTAGACAAAGTTAGCCAACGTAACATCAGTTAGCTTGCTACACTTCGAATGTACATATGTATACATGCAGACAGTACATACATGCATACAGGCATACACATATAACCAGTACATGTATGCATTAGTCTAACCTATTTAACAGGTGCCTATAAAGTATATATATACCGAGTTTTTCCAGTTCGTTGTCACAAAGAGCGCCACGTTTTTGCGCATGCGCAAGTTTAACTTCAAACCGGCTGTATAGCTATGAGGCTACCAATACAATATAGCTCTTCTGTGTTAGGATGCCTCTGCCTTATTCAGTCGATTTACGTTGAAGAATAGCGTGGCTATCAATTACAGGTGTTTCTCCTGACCATATAGCCCAGAGTTTGAACGTGTCCGTTTGAACTGTTTATAGATATGTCAACTTGTTTTATACTAGTAGTGACGTAATTCCATCATCTCATCACACTGGACCTGCACGCTTAGTTGGAGATCAAGAGGAAATGGCTCTGTTGCAAATAATTCTAGAGAATCCTGGGATATATTTGCACGAAATTCAACAAGAACTATGGCAGAAGAGTGGGGTGTGGCTTCATGAATCAACAACATGCAAAAGCCTCCATCGCATGGGATGCACTCGTCAGAAAAATACAATACATAGCCCTACAAAGTTCTGATCAGTGCAGAGCAAAGTTCATGGCAGAAATATCAATCTATGATCCCAGTATGCTCGTGTGGATTGATGAGACTGGGTGCGACCAACATAATTGTTGAAGAAAGTACAGCTATTCAGTTAGGGGCATTACTCCTCAAGACCACAGAATTGTTGTTTGTGGTACAAGGTATTCTGCAATTGGTACAATGAGTTTGGAAGGTGTAATGGATGTTCGCATTATGGCAGGAACAGTTAATGGTGAAAGGTTCAGCTATTTTGTTACTGAAGCACTATTACCCATTCTCAAGCCATTTGATGGAAATAACTCCCTGTCTGTTGTAATCATGGACAACACGTCTATACACCATGTTGATGATGTTGTTCACCGAATTGAACACACAGCTCATACCAAAGTTATATTCTTACCACCATACTCACCAGACTTGATGCCACTGGAGGAGGTGTTTAGTACGTCAAAGCCATTCTGAAAGAAAATGACCAAATTTTTCAAGTATCCACAATGCCAACAGCATTACTGGGGGCTGTATTATCATTGTCTCCCTGATAAAACCCTTGCAAGTGCTTTTGAGAAAAGGGCTGAGGGAAGGAAGAAAGCCTAGGATCGTATAACAGTGAATGCTTGTGCGAATGTAACTGGTTCTATCAAGCTGCCTTTGTTGTTCATTGGTAAATCTAAGTGTCCTCGATGTTTCAAGATCACCAACATGGATAGTTTGCCTGTCATATATAGGAACCAGAAGAATGCATGGGTTAATACAGAAATATTTTCTTTGTGGTCCATGACCAGTTTGTGTCCTATGTACAAAGAGAATTGAAGAGCAAAAGTTTACTACCAAAAGCATTGCTTACCCTTGACAATTGCTCTGCACTTCCTGAAGAAAACATTCTTGTGTCTGATGATGGTTTAGTCATTGCAAAGTTTTTTCCTCCAATTGTGACTTCTTTAATTCAACCAATGGATCAAGATGTGCTCGAGTCTATGAAAAGGCGATACAAGAGATCCCTTCTTCAAGAGGTTTTGCTTTCTGAAGATTTGGTTGATCCTACAACATTTACCAAGTCCATTACAATGAAAGTAGTCATAGAAAAGATATCTCTTGCTTGGGATCAAATTACACCAGTCACTATTTGTCGTTCCTGGAAAACGTTGATACCTTTGGCTGACGTAATACCATCAAACAGTGACAGTGACTCCACTACTGTGGTACTGGCTGACACAACACCGTCAAGTAGTGACAGTGAGCTCATTGCAACAGAATTTATTGATGTGTTTCAGTCGATGGGACATACATTAAGTGAAGATGAGTTACAGAGTGGTTGGACAATGATCAGAATGATCCAGGTTATGAACATTTGCATGATAACGAAATTGTTTGTCGTGTTTTGGGAGGTGATGACACAGCAGATATTTGTGAAGATGATGGTGATAATGAAGAGGAGCCAGATGTTGTAGCATGTCCAGTAACTCATGCTCAGGCCATGGACATGTTTGAAAAGTGTATCACTTGGCTTCAATATCAACCTGAGGCATCTGCCTATAACACAAGTGTTTTGATATCACTGAAGGACATGGCTGCCAAGAAACGCTTATCATCTCTTAAACAGATGTCTATAACATCATATATGTAAGAACTGTACAGTATTGTATTGTTATATGTGACCGGATCTGCGAAAAAGGGACATAATCGCACAAGCCTAAATTCACAGTATAAAGCATTGAATACATTGGGTGAAATACTTGTGCATTAATGAAAAATTCCATAAATGTTTTAACCCCTCATTTTTAGTGAAGGAAAGGACTAACAATAAACACCTGGATATCACCTTATTCGCCTGCTCAAGAGGAGTTGGAAAATCTTTGTTTTGTTGCAGTAGACCCAAGGACACGTAAGTTATGAGCGTCTGTTTACATCATGTCAAAGCGATTGTACATGATCGATTTTACTTTATGAATTTCGCCTTTGTATGCAGTGAAGAAGGGAGAGTAAAGGAAAAACTTACCCAGTAATGTATTCCCCTGTTCATGGCGAACACGATGGCGAACAGTTTAGCTCTGTACCTCAATCCGTTGGTAAGGTACAACCATTTTTGTAAGCGCCTGTAATTTATTCTCCCTATACTTGCTGTACAAATCAATTTTTCTGTTGTTGCTACTTTGTAGGGCTGTAACTCCCAGAGTGTTTGGCATATGAAGCTGAAATTTTGCCAGTGGGTACACTTGGCTACATAGATTATAAATATTACTTAACCTCAGATATTTGTATGCATGTGTATATATACAGGTAGGGTTGGGCGATATTGAAAATTCCTCCCACGGTTATTGTGGAGCTTATTATCACGATTATTGTAAATATCACGGTATTGAAATGAACTATAGCAAGTATACTCAAAGCTGTTTACACAGTATATTTGCATGGGTGAACTTTGTTTATCAGCTACCACAACTGCAAGGAGTTTGGAAAAACCAGCCAAACTTATAGAGCATGGAGTGCATACAAATTCTGAAGGAGACATAGCTAGTTCCTATGTATATAGCTAGAAGATAATTTACTAAGACTTACTAATGTGAAGCCAGAACTTTATCCCACAATCACAGTAGTGCTCTATCTGGTACACGTGCCTTGCTTCACGTGTATTCTAATAATTAGTGCGTCACTTCGTGTAGTAAGTTAGTGCATGGGTTAGGCTTGTTTGCTAGTACAAGGAGGCTGAAATACTGATTGACAAGTACAATATGGCATTGTTAAGACGTGTAAGTGTGTAGTTGCAGCTGTATTCCTGCCATGATATTGCAATAACCATTTATACCGGTATGGCGGTTTTTCAGAAACAAGGCGGTATCGATTATTGCCAGCTGTAATATTGCCTTGTTACCGTCATACCGGTATATTGCCCAACCCTATATACAGGTATGCATATACAGTATAACATTATAATGTAGACTCTACAGCTTTTTTGTACTTTATCATTATACAAAGCTCTTTGTACAGTAGATCAGATGATTATCTTGTATTGTATCTGTAAAAACACATTATGTAGATATTTACTGTACATACACTAAGATTCTTTGCTTATTCAGTTATCCGAACAAATTCAGTTATCCGAATACTTTTCCCAAAAGCTTGGAACAGAGGTGTTCGGATAACCGAGGATCCACTGTACTCATCTTCTGTAATGATTCCATTAGCTTTTAAATTACTTAGCTCGTTTAACTGCTTATAAAACTTAGATCGAGACTCGATGTGTTTAGCTGGACTTGTTTTAGCTTGACTTACTGGTGCTCTATTGTTTGGAGACAGTGCAGATGAAATGGCTACTGCGGAACTAGTAAGAGCTTCTGAAAAAGAGTCTGGCCTTCGTCGACTACTGTCACTGTTCCCTGCACACTTAAACATTGAACAAGTAGGAGGCTGGTCTAAACTTTCATGAATCCCACTTGATAGCATCTCTGCTCATATCCTACACTGCATGGGTGTAAACTTGTCTCCATGCTTCTGCTTTAACTGAAAATTATAACTAGCTACCTTCTCATCCCTGTCTTCTTGTTTGGGCTTTTTCTTCTTACTTGCTTTGAAGCTTGTGCTGGTATCTGGGTTCTTCCTCTTAGCTCGTTTAGTACTATTGACAGAATCATCACCCCTCAAACCATCACACCATACTTGACAATTCTTCCCTTGTTGAACGTTAGACCACAGTTCCGATAAATCTGCCTGTGTCCTCATGCTTATTACCTTACCGCCATTTTCCACACCCACATCAAAGTCATCTGATACAATATTGTCCTCCAGCTGTGTTTTGATAACGGTTTTCAAATCATCACAACACTTGACCTTGTCGCAATCAATGTTTCTTAAAACAAACAGCTTGCAATCCTTTCCTTCTTTGTAAGTAGCTTTAAGAAATAACTTATCAATTAATGCAGAACGAGGTTGGGGGAGATTACTGACAAAGACAGTTGAACTAGGTACTACTGCTGTGCCATTCACTGTTCGTACAGGCGTCACCAGAACCGGATAAGAATGTCTCACTTCGTTACGGCCTTGAATTGGTTGGGAAACAGTAACATTTGCTGTTTGGTTGATTCAGAAACTTCGCCCCTCACCACCATCAGTAGACATTTTAAATCGCCTTTTGAGCATGCGCGGGTTTTATTTTGACAACGAACTGGGAAATTACGGTATATATATATATATATAACAGTCTACGTACAACAGTTGGTTAACTATATGGCCATGATCACTGCTTTTTCACCTACATTGCTGAAGGTAGCAACCAGTGGTGTCACCAGGCCTTCAGGGATGGGTGGGTGCACTCACCCACACACCTGGATCAAGTAATGTTGATGTAACAATTAAACGTTTATGAATATCACCTGCTGATTTACAATGAAAATATTGCGCTGTCAAGGTATGCACTCGCACACACTACTTGTCTTTTTTCATTACAGCAATAGCAAGCAGACGCCGCTGCCCTAAGGAAATTGGGTGAGCACTTGCACATCCAGGCCCACCCTTGGCTATGCCACTGGTAGCACCTTGTTTACAGCTAGGCTGTTTTGCGTGGATTTCATTGTGTGTTATATATCTCAATTAAAGTTATTTTTTGTGATTCAATTTCTCCTTATCTATTTGACTATATATTAAAGGTAGAAGTTACAATCTTATTGCATATGTGACCAGCTTAGCATAAACCCGACTTGTTAGCAATTTTCTGTTTTGAGATAATGGATAAAAAAGTTAAATTTAATGTGAGCTACATTGGTAAACAGTGAAGAATTGAAACATCCGATATACCAATGGATTCGGCTCTTCATGGAGAGTGGTTGACAAACATGAGTTACATGTGCTTGGATACATGGCAGTACAATATCAAGACACACGATAGTGTGTCGTGCAGCCCAAGTAGCCGGTGCGCCACACCGTGGGTATATTGACAGAAAGAAAGAAAACGTCATTTTCACACTTTTGTATCTCGGTGATCCCTTATCCAATTGGAACCAAATTTGCTATACAGTTGCCCGCCAGCCAGGGGAGTCTACATACTAAATTTGAAGGAAATCGCTCCAGCCATTTCCGAGATACAAGCTGCCAAATTTCGATTTTTATCTTCATTTTTTTTTCTTCTTTGTGTTTTCGCACACTGGCACAAATTGCTATAAAACGCAAACTCGTACTCCGATCACCTTGAAATTTGGCACACAATAAGGGAGTCCAAAGGCAAATCCTAGCATCAAATGTGGTGCAAATCCAACGAATGGTTCGGGGGTTATGACCGATTATTCACGTAAAACAAGATGAATTTGTTGTCACACCTACAGGGTAAACCGCTTCATGGAATGAATTGAAAATTGCTATGTAGATGGAGTAACCATCGTAGGAGTGCCTTTTGGTGGTTTGAAAGGAATCGAGATAAAGACCATGGAGATATGACACAAAACCCAACCTATATCACAATTACGCGATTGATTTTTATGAATAAAAAAGTATTAGTTTTCACGCCTACTAGGCAAGCCGCTTAGAGCAATGAGCTGAAAATCGGTGTATAGCTGGAATAATCTTCATAGAAAGTACTTGTAGTAGTACAGAAGAATCGAATTACAAACCACTGAGTTATGATTCGAAAGTCAACTCCGTGTGGCAAATGCGAGATCGAGATACTCTAATAGAACAGTCACCCTAATAGAGTATTCAGCTAATTTATTTACTCCATTATAGAATTCTATTACATTACAAGTTCTTCTGTAAGGAGTTCAGCTGCAAACAGTTAACCTTATAGACAGTTCAACAAGAAGCAATTCACCCTATAGAGAGTTCAGCTACAAATACATTACTGTAATGATTCAGAACATTACAAGTCACACTGAAGAGAGTTCAGCTACAAACAATTTACTCTGTAGAAGTTCTGCTACAAACAAGTCTTCATTCAGAGAGTTTAACAACCAAAATCCACCATGTAAAGACTTCAGCTAGACTAACAAGTTACTCTGTAGAGAGATCAGCTAGAAATAAGAGAGAGCTCAGCTATAAAACATCATTTTGTAGAGAGTTCAGCTACAAACAAATCACACTGTAGAGAGATCAGATAGAAGAAGCTACCTTGTAGAGGGTTCAGCTGTGAAGTGATCATCCTAGAGAGAGTTCAGCTAGAAAAAAAATCACCCTGTAGAGAGTTCAGCTACAAAGAAACCATCCCGTGGAGAGATTAGCTAGAAAGAAGTCACCTGTAGCGACATCAGCTACAAAGAAACCATCCTGTATAGAGTTCAGCTACAAACAAATCACCCTGTAGAGTATTTAGCTACAAACAAATCACCTTGTAGAGTGTACAACTAGACACAAGTCACAAAGTAGAGAGATCAGCTACAAGAAGTTACATTGTAGAGAGATCAGCTAGAAGAAATTACCATGCAGAGAGTTCAGCTACAAAGAAACCATCCTGTAGAGAGTTCTCAGCTACACCCTGTAGAGAGTTCAGCTACAACTTCATCACCCTGCATAGAGTTTGGCTACAAAGAAACTATAATGTAGAGAGTTCTGCTGCAAACAAATCACCCTGTAGAGATTCAGCTACAAACAAATCGCCCTGTAGAGAGATCAGCTAGACGAAGACACCTTGTAGAGAGTTCAGCTATGAAAAGATCACTGTGTAGATAGTTCAGCTATAAGAAGTCACCTTGTAGAGAGTTCAGCTACCAAGAAACCACCATGTAGAGAGTTCAGCTGCAAACAAACCACCCTGTAGAGACTTCAGCTACAAATAAATCGCCCTGTAGAAAGATCAGCTAGAAGAAGTTACCTTGTAGAGAGTTCAGCTACAAAGAAACCATCACGTAGAAAGTTCAACTACAAACAAGTCACCCTGTAGAGAGATCAGTTAGAAGAAGTTACCTTGTAGAGAATTCAGCTATATACAAAGAAACCATCATGTAGAGAGACAAGTCTCCCTGTAGAAAGATCAGCTAGAAGAAGTTATCTTGTAGAGAATTCAGTTACAAAGAAACCATCAAGTTGAAGGTTCAGCTACAAACAAGTCACACTGTAGAGAGATCAGCTAGAAGAAGTTACCTTGTAGAGAGTTCAGCTACAAAGAAACCATCATGTAGAGAGTTCAGCTACAAACAAATCACCCTGTAGAGAGATTGGCTACAAACAAGTTACCCTGTAGAGATATCAGCTAGATATAAGTTACCTTATAGGGATCAGCTACAAACAAATCACCATGTAGAAATATGTGTTGGAAACAAATCACCATGTAGAGAGTTCAGCTAGAAACAAGTCACTCTGAAAAGAGTTCAGCTACAAACAATGGGAGTTTCAGCTACAGTTCAGTTATGTATAAGAAGTCAACTTATTACCTAGAGTATGATTATCTTTCATTGTTAAATATATTAATATTTTTAACCAGACAAAAAACTGTACACAATATTTCTTCCTTTGTTCCACAATTCCTGCAGAAAAGATAAAAACAAGTTAGAAGGAAGCCCTAAAGCCGGCCATAGGCCAGCTTTGGGGTATACAAATCCAAAAAGAAGTGAAATCTAATCCAAAGCAGCAAAGCTGTAAAAAAGAGTGTGGCCCTCAAAAAAGGCTACAGTGAAAAAAGATGTGAAATCCAAGGTGACAGCCAAGAAATGGCTGTGATGGTAGGTTAATGGCAAAAATTTTAATTACAACAATTCAGGTGAATTTGGTGCCGAATCCTAGTGGAGGAGGCAATGCAAATTCACCTGAATTATCTCTTTGCCATTAACCTACCATCACAGCCATTTCTTGGTCGCCACCTTGGATTTCACATCTTTTTTCACTATAGCCTTTTTGAGGGCCGCACTCCTTTATTACAGCGTGCATTGGCTGTTTTGGATTAGATTACTTTACTATCACCATTTCTAGGTTGAACAACCTTCTTGCTTAATAGCAAGGGTGTGTTTAGGCCAAAACCATACCTTGATGAATTGAATACCCCAGCTCATGGTGAATAGAATGACACACAAGTCCCAACTATCACTCTCAAAACTTATGATTAATTAAACAAGCACTTGTACTTTTCCCATATAGGCACTGTACAAATCGATTATTCTGCTCTTCTTATTGTCTATCACTATAACTCCAAAAGTACTTACCAGATAAGGTTGAAACTTTAACAGCTCAAAGGTTGGTTTTTCCCTTTAGACAACAAAAGAAATCATATAATGAAGTTCAAGGAAATAGCAAACAAGTCGGTTTTTGCTCAGTTGGTCACATAATTATTTTGTTTGACTACCCATATATATTATTGTAATTTTGCTACCATTTATAATACTCCAATAGAGTGTATATATTTTGAGGACTTCTATTACAACATAGACTTTCATTGGTAGATAAATAAAATTACAAACATTTACTAAGAGTATAGATATTCATTTGCATGTTATACTGGTCTATAAAGTGTGCAAAAGAAAAAAGATAAATTCATCCCCCTTCCCTCCCCTCCCCCCACCAAAACAACTCTGAAATAAAGCAAAACTTTGAGAGTTTGTATTTCACAAATGCTTAGGGTGATTTTGTATGAGGGTTGCTGAATGCAGAGGGCATTTACTGTATAAAATCATTTTATTTGGTGGTGGTGCAAAAATAAGCTACATGTTACGTATATGTGACCCAGTCTGACAAAACCGGGCTTATCGCCTATTTAAAAGTATGGAGAAATGTCAGTTTTAAGTAATTAGTGTGTTGTAGCTCGCCAATGGTTGAAGCTATGTGTACCAAATTTTTACACGTTTTACACCAATTCCTTACCTTCCAGAGCATCCACAGTGCAAGTAGCCAACAACTAAGTTTCCCGCCATTTTAGATAATTTTTAAACCAAGGTTGACTGTATCAGGCGAGCTGCAAATTGGGTGGAAGGCGGGGGCCCTGGAAGGCGGGAAAGATGGTGTTCAAAAATTGAAAAGGAAGGCCAAGAGATGAATTAGGCGAAGTTTTGAGCCACTGAGGTCTCAAAACTGGCTAAGGTGAAAGGAAATTCACAGCAAAGGTACTTATTCAATACTACAGAGCTGAACAGCCACATACAGTCATTCCAAGGCTGACCAGAGCTCCATAAAGGCCCCACACCACACGTACGGATCGCCACTGGGCTTGGAAAAAGTAGCCAGCAAAACCAGACCACTCAAGTCTAGCTGATTTTAAATGTAGAATTAGATAGTTTATTCATGTAGCTTTGTGTCCTGGGTGAAAAATGGAATCTGCTGACATGGGCGATAAGACCGGTTTTCTCAGACTGGGTCACATATACGTAAGCTCGCATTTTCCTTCTTCCTGTCAATACATACTTAGGCATAGCATGTCAGCTTTTAAGGTTGCACAACACAGTGTCTTCGGATTACACTGCTAGGATAATTCAGAAATATAGCACACTCAACCCTCAAGATCTGTGCCCTAGAGAATCATGCATACACTTAGATACATACTTTATAAATGCATTACAACTACGTATGTTACAATATACAGAATGTGTGTACATGTGTGCACTGGCAATGTCAACTCAATCATTCACTTACTTGCAGTACTACATTGAAGTAGCAGATAAATGTGGAATGATTTCGCAGTGGCTATATTATTTATAGAGGATTAGGTTTCAAATGTGTATATATACATACATACGGTACTGCTCAAATGTAACGTCGTCTTGCGAGAGTGTGATCGATTAAAAAACCTTGCTAATTAAAGGGCATTTCGCTTGCAAGTATTCGTCCCAAAATGAAACGGGATGAATAGTCGCAAGCAAAATGGGTGCCACGCCCTTTAATTAGATAGTTTTTTAATCACTCGCCCTCTCATGAGACGACATTACATTTGAACGGTACTGTATAATAATTACAAATTCATCATACAATAATATGGTTAAATACTTCTTATGAATTTCTATGAAAATATTATTTGTGACTGAATCTGCAAGAACCCCACACGTTCATGCCATTTTCAAATTCCACTTTGTTACCATTTCTTTATATTGATAGCATAAGGAATGGACAACCAAAGTTTCAGTCGGAGAAGATGAAAGCTTTAGAAGCTACAGTGCTAAACAACAGAATGATCAATTTGTACAGTATAATACAGAAAATAAACTACAGACACCCAATTGCACGGTAATGACTTATGAATGCAGCTTTATACATCAATGAAACTTCCACCATCATGCTCCCTATAAAGAGGTGGATCCATTGTTCAATAAGATAAGTGTGTCTTACAGTCCCTTCTTATGACCAAGGCAAAAGTAAAAACTGCAAAAAAGATGATAGTAAACAGCACATTTACTGCAATGCACACTAATACTTGTTTCCTTGACATGAAACAAAGCTGTGTGAACTCCTCTTGATTTTGGGAATACAGCAGCTTTTGCCACTAGCTCCTCCTTCACTGTGAAGCAGGTGGTCAAAAGTTTTACATTTTTTTAAATTTGTAAGTATTCTGAATTTACCCATTACTGTATTATTTAAAACACATTCTACTCTTAAATTAGGCTTGTGTGAATATGTTGGATTCTTACAGATCTGGTTACATATGGTTAAAAGAAATTGCAGTATAAATTTTAGAGTTCCTGTAACTTACTATTGGCTTCTACCATGCACATAAAAATTATGGCACAAATAGAGTTACAATAACTAGACATACTTGCAAATGTTTGTCCATTGTCACATTAGATATGCACACAATAGATATGTACAGTATGAGGGTGTTGTTATACTGCAAGTACTCTCATAGGGTGAAAAATGTGGGAGGTTGGATGGTGGGCAACAATCAAGGAGAAATCTACATATGTAGGGCCAGAGTCCAATATATACGTCTCAGAGGCTTGGAACTATTCGGCATGTAACCTTTGAACTTGCCCATACATCCTATCAGGCCAATCTTCAGGCAACTAGATTGTTACTATAAATCACCAAAAGCAAACATGGGAAAGAAGACTTTAGTGGTGCATGGGTAAATGCTATCAAATTTTGAGCTATCATGCAAACCTGTCAGGCATTGTCACAGCTATAATATGTCTTAGACATTTACCTTTTCATGTTTATTTCACACACATAGGTATATAATCCACTGAGAGTAATGTAAAGTATTTTAATATATATATATACAAATTAATGATCACAGTGGAATTAGCCACATAAACTTACATACCTTGACTTTTGGTCCAAATCTTGGATCCAAAGCTACATAGATAATTAGAAACAGTCATGATAATTTTAACTTCCACTATACACACAAAAACCTTCAAAATTTTTTCAATAGTAGCAGAGCTCACTGTAATTTAAAGCACAAGGAACAAGTATACGTAGCTGCAGGTGTAAGTGACCTCCCTCACTGTCCTGTTTTTTTGTCTGTGATCCCTATATATTCAAATGTAAAATTTCTAATTTTTCCAGACACTTGTTTGTTTACTTTAGCAGTAACAGAATTCATTACCATTGCATACAACATCAAAAGAAAGAAATCATGGTACCAGACACATTAATCATGCAACTGAATGTGCATCTCAAACATTAACGACTGAAATGTGAATTCAATCATGTTCCACCTATTATACATCATTGCAAATGAAAAGCAGTACAAGAAATGCAAAGAATACGGAAATTCTGATTAAATGTGTGCCTCAACTATCAATTTCTAAGTGACCAATTCGTTTCAGTTCCAGCTATGTTCCACCCATTACATGGGATTTAAACGATTAATTGTTTAAATGAATTAATGTT
Organism: Dysidea avara; assembly: GCF_963678975.1. Lineage (NCBI taxonomy): Eukaryota > Metazoa > Porifera > Demospongiae > Dictyoceratida > Dysideidae > Dysidea > Dysidea avara. The sequence goes on along the minus strand of NC_089277.1, from coordinate 26,032,506 downwards.
GGAAGGAGCAACAGGCATATAGCAAAACAGGGGTATTACAAATGAATCAGCACAGGGAACAAGCGTGCACAAAAGAAAATTAAGTTGGGTTCCAAATAGAATGCTCAGCGCACGTGCACTGAACATGTTTAGCACAAACACCTCGTGCCCTATCACCTTGTGTCCTACACAGTTATCCGCGATGCCAAAGAGAAAGACCGCCGCGAAAAAGACCCCCCAGAGATCTGCGAAGGGCAAATCGGCAGCCGCAACACCGACGTCTCGAAAGAGAACAAGGCAGAGCAGTGAAAATGGCGACGAAGGACGAAGCACGGACAAACGCCAGCGTCGAACAGAGGAGGAAAGCACAGCCGAGAGTCTCACCGCAGCTGACATCCCCAATATTGTGACCACCATACTCAAATCTCTTTTTGCCAGCGGCTCAGACCGAACGTCGGACAGTCGACCCAGTAATTCTGCGACACTTGCGAGCAACAGTCCTTCTACCACGTCGGACTCCACAAACGAATCTACCGATAGCCAAGTCTCCCCTTCGCGTCCTTTGACAGCAGAAGACATTTCCGCTATTGTCACCTCCATTGTTAAGAGCGGCGCCAACCGGAGTACTCCCACCAGAGATTCAGCAGGGTTGCCAGCCCCGGAGCTTGGTAAGTAGTGTGTGTGCCACGCTGTCTTGTACAACTGTAATAATAATAATAAACAGGTTATAGTAGGAAGCTATCAGCAGTTACACCTCAATCACGCACCAATTTATTGTTCTTAGTATATGAGCAACACATAGCTGATTAGTAATTAACTCCCGAATTTGTCCACACAACCTTTAGATCAAAGCACTGGTGGTAGGAGCCTTGACCACGTTGAAGAGTTTGAGCTACCCACAGCACCAGCGGGTAGCACTAAAACACCGTCTCCAACACCGGGCTCTGCTTCTGCAAACCTCCCTCCTGTCCTGGTGAGCAGTGGGCTGCCCCCAATTCCTGCCAAGTTGGTATCAAGAGCACAGGATGGACTGTTTGTCGAAATGGCCAACCTTCTCCCTCAGAAGCTCTTATCTCAAGAGTATTACACGGGGGACAGCACATCCAGCCCTAAGCAGAAGCATCACGATGTTGCTAATATCATAGAGTGGGTGCAATGCTTCGGCATTTACACCGCTATTATTTCTAAAAAAGAACCTGATCGGACAGCTGACCTCATTGGCTACCAGCAAATGATTATTGACTCTTCTCAGAATTGCTGTGAAGGTGGCTGGTTAAATTACGATCGACACTTTAGGCTGAAAGCATCGGCCACTGGATTGAAGGACTGGTCATTGGTGGAAATGAACATCTGGAAAAGGGCCTTTCCTGATAGAGTCAAGCAGTTCCCACCACAGTATACACCATCTTATACTAGGCAAGGTCCACAGCGCTATTCTGCCAACTATTCCCAACCAAGGGAACGGAAGATATGCCTTGAGTGGAACGACAGTCCCAATCCCAACTGCCCTTACCCCGATTGCAAGTTTGAGCACCGCTGCTACAGATGTGTGTTCAATTCTAGAGTGACAGATAAAAGACACAAGGCTCTATTTTGCCCAAACATGAATAAAAAGCAACCCCTTCTTGGTGCTCCTACCACCACCTCCCATAACTGAGACAAGCCACGCCCACAACTAACTGCAGTGTATATTATCACATTGTTAACATTGTTTGCCATATACAAAGTGTCTGTATGTAAGCACAATCTTTTAATCATGTGTACGTACATAATATACACGGAGGCTAGCTTGATAACAGTTAGCTGGTCAACTGTACACGTAACGGGGGAAGTGTCATGCATTCATGGCTAAGTAGTGCTGCTTTTGACATCACAATTTTGCATGTATTGTGTGCATGCATGTGTGCATACATGACTGCACAAATCATTACCTCTCCTCCCCCCCCCCCCCCCCCCCAGATGTAAACATTCCTGAAGTGGAAGCAACCATGACCACTCCAATGTGCACCTCGTATGACAATTGGATACCACAATGGAAATCACACATCAGTACTGTTAAACATGTAGCAATTGTGCCACCCACAGCCATGGCAATTACAACCCCATTACAGACACATAACTGGATTTCCCTGCTAAGATACTATCCGAACCAGGAGTTAACCTCATTCTTCATATCAGGTCTCCTTCATGGCTTCACAGTTGGCTACAGCTCTCAGAAATCATTGAAATCAGCCAAACGGAACCTTCCATGTGCCCTGGAACACCCAGAGGTGGTAGACCAGTACCTGGCAGAGGAACTTGCTCAACATCGCATAGTGGGCCCATACCATACTGTATGGGCCTCACAGTTGCATATAAGCCGTTTCGGAGTCATACCGAAGAACCATTAACCGAATAAATGGAGACTCATAACTGACTTATCCCACCCTGCCAACCACAGTGTTAATGACGGCATCCCTAAGACTTTGTGCTCTTTGTCTTACATCACCATAGACAGTGCCATTAAGCACATCATACAGCTGGGCCAAGGAACATTGTTGGCAAAGATCGACATCAAACACGCATTTAGATTGCTCCCAGTACATCCAGCAGACCGCCACCTACTGGCCATGCGCTGGAGACATCAGATATTCATAGATACTTGCCTCCCCTTTGGACTGCGTTCAGCTCCCAAACTCTTCAACGTCCTAGCTGATCTTCTATCATGGATCCTGGAGCAGCAGGAGTAACACCTCTTCTGCACTACCTTGACGATGTCCTTCTGATAGCCCCTCCACAGTCTTCTACTTGCCAACATAATCTATGTGTTGTTAAGCAGGTATGTTCCCAGCTTGGCATACCACTAGCTCTAGAGAAGGTTGAAGGACCAACCAATTCGCTGACCTTTTTAGGAATCACTCTGGACACGAAACAGATGGAAGCACGCCTACCAAATGAGAAGTTATCCCGCATCCGCACCACAGTTAGATCCTGGTTCCGCAAGAAAAAAGCCACTAAACGTGAAATACTCTCACTCGTCGGATTACTTCAGCATGCCACTAAGGTAGTAAAGCCTGGCCGCACATTTGTGGCTCGCATGTATGCCACAGCTGCCAAAGTTAAACGACTCTCCTTTTACACCAGACTCACAAAAAGTTTTCGTTCAGACTTACAATGGTGGCACATGTTCATCACTAGATGGAACGGTATCAGCTTCCTTCACAATGCCCCCTCAACCAGCCATTGTGACTATCAGATAACCACAGATGCCTCCGGTTCATGGGGTTGTGGGGCACACTTTAATGGAAGATGGTTTCAGCTCTCGTGGTCAGCCGACTGGACTTCTATCAGTATAATGGCAAAAGAGCTTGTCCCAATTGTGCTATCCTGTGCCATCTGGAGCAAGACATTGTCACAGTATAAAACTGAGTTCAGGTGTGATAAGTTTAGTGTCATAGAAGCAACAAAGAAAGAATCTTCTAAGGACCCTATGGCAATGCACCTCCTTCGGTGCTTGTGGTTCCTCACAGCAATGTTTGACATCAACATAGAAGTGTCCCATATCCCAGGGGTGCTAAATACTTCAGCAGATTTCCTGTCCAGGAATCAGCTGGCACGGTTCTTAAGGCTTCATCCACAAGCGTCAACCAGACCAGAATCTATCCCACCAGCCCTGGTAGCTCTTATCTCACCAAAAAGACCAGCTTGGACGTCATCCACACTTCGTTGTAATCTCCGGAAACTGCTCCCACTCACCAATTGACTTCTTACACCCAAACAGTACTCATCTTAACCTTCTGCACTCGTAGTTATCATATACACAATAGTTGTCAGTTTTAGTAACATTGTATATTGAACATTTCTCAATAATACCCACTGTATGTTTTCTATGTTTCTCCTTTACTAATTACCCCCCCCCCCCCCCCCCCCTATATGCTTGGTGACGGGTACATCGGCTCTTGTATAATTTTATCAATTGTGCATTGGATGAATAAAAGTAAACCAGGCTACCTTTACCTCCCTACTGCAGGTCATCCACAAGGGGCAGCCACACTTGCTTATAGTAACATCCAGCAGCTACAAAGCCAAGCCCAACAGTTCATCACTCTTGGTTTAGCTCCCACAACAAGATCGACTTACTCCGCGGGCTGGAAAAGGTTTACAAGCTTCTGTGCAGAATTTGGGCTGCTGTCCACGCCAGCACACCCTGCTGTTGTTTGTCACATCATTGGTGGTTAGCAATCTGTCATATGGCACTATTAAAGTATATTTATCTGCTGTTCGCCACATTCATGTTTTGTCCGGCTTTCACACAGACCTCAACAACCAGTTTACCCCCCGGCTTCAGCTTGCACTAGTTGGAATCAAAAGAAGTCAAGCAGCTGCATCCCCCCAGCGAACACGATTACCCATCACCCTCCAAATAATGCAGAAAGCCAAACACTTGCTCTCCCAGAAATCGTCTTATGACAACACAATGCTTTGGGCAGCCTGCTGCCTGGCTTTCTTCGGCTTCCTGAGAGTGAGCGAGTTTACAGTGCCAACCCAACATGATTATGATGCATCAACACATCTATCTCTAAGCGACATCTCGGTCGACAACCGCAATAACCCCCAGCTCATCAAAGTACACATCAAGCAGTCAAAAACAGATCCATTTAGGCAGGGCACGGATATCTACCTGGGAGCAACCGACAACTCTATTTGCCCTATATCCGGGCTAATACCTTATCTCTCCATAAGGGGAGCTCAAACTGGCCCATTGTTCATCACCAAGGATCATAGATATCTTACCCGCTTGCTGTTCAGTCAAAAATTAGACACTCTCTTAGACCATCTCCAAATAAACACACAGCAATACAATACTCACAGCTTCCGGATAGGGGCAGCTACAACCGCAGCTCAAGCACTCATACCAGACGCCCACATTAAGATGCTTGGAAGATGGAGAAGTGATGCTTACCAGCAATATATCAGGACCCCACCACGTCAACTTGCCCACCTCTCCAAGCGTCTTGTATCAGCACCTATCTCTCAAGGTGGCAGCAGCCATGCCACTTCAAGTCATTAGTTACCTTAGTAATGTGTTATGTACTCATTTAGTTTATTGCATTGTTATAGCTCACATATCATACACAAAATTATTCAATCACAAGTGATGAATGATTCAGGTACTTCATAATATAAAAGAATAATAGTAATTAATGTGTTGTTTTTTTTTGTTTTTTTTTTGTTTTTTTTGTCTTTCATTTTTTTGTATAAAGGAATAATACAACGACCACCCAAACACCAATCACAATCAGATCCTTGGGTGAAAGGTCACCTTAACTGCTCCCTTTCTGTGGCTTAAAAAAGTTGCAAGAGTCTGGAGTGGGACTAGTGCTAGTCTTGCCCCCAGACATCTTGCTCCCCAAGTATCTGTGTTTTTAAAAATCCCGATATTAACGGCTCACACTTTCTCCCCTACATTACAATAAACAAAGAATATTTCAAAAAATAAAATATCCTACAGCTGTCGCGGCCTTGTACATTTACCAAACACCTCTACAATCATTTGATTAGGAGAGGTCTGTGGCAACTGCCGCAGGAAGACGGGTGAAGGATCACCAGATGATTAGCAGCGGAGTAGTAAGCAGTCGCGAGTCAGCAGCGTAACATGAGTGAACAACATTAAACAGTGCTACAAATAAAGAAGTGCACCTGCAATCAATCCAGTTCACACTATGGAAAAGTAATGCACTAAAGCCATGCTGCAAGTTACTACCAATCAATCAACATCTATACAGTAGAGATGGCGCGCAAAGGAGGACAAAGGCAGATAAGTGATGCATGCATTACAGATGCTGTAGTTGGTGAAATGGGCAGAAGTGATGTCAAACAGTGAAAAAATCAAGCCCTTATCCATAGTCGAGTTATGCTTCGCTGCATGGAGGCATCAGTCAGTCAGACAGTTAATCAGATAGCAAACAATTCAGCTAAATAAAAAATAAAATTTAATAGAAACTTGTTGGAAGGGTTTGGGGTCACTATGAAGACATTTATGGGCTTGGTTAAGCCAAACCAATACTGTCAAGCTGTTATGGAGGCTTGATTTTTTTATTATTATAGTGACCAGCACTGATGGTCTGACAGCAACATGTGCTGTAGCTTTAGGATTAGCGTAAGCAACCAATTATCATCATATAGATTATGGAGCTCTGTAACTTCGGAAGTGAAAGTCACACAGATCTCCGACTTGGACCAAAAACAAAGTTATAGGCTTCTCTTACTACATGTAGTTCTGTAGGCACCTAACATATTCTGTTTAGAAGCCAGGGGCGTTTCATTGCAAAACGAGACTTACCTATTATCGTCAAGTGTAATGTAATATCATCACCACAATCAGTATACTGTATCAATTATCAAGTTCAGCACTCTATACGTATCTTGCTTACAGTGAGTGATAAAAATTATTCAAAAATATCCCTGTGCAAATGCTCATGCTGCAAATGACCTCTCACAGTGGTGCATTTCAACTTGCCCCAGTCCCCACCCACTCCAAAAATCAACTCCTTTGCCTCATGGATGGCGGCTTGGAACATGTATGTCTCCACCATTCTTCTAGCTAAACTATCCCGAGCGCTAGAAATGTTCAGCTACCAGCACATTATACCCCTTAAACTAGTGTTGCACCAATACACATTTTTTCACATTAATTATACCAATATCAATATTTGCCTATTCTTGTAAACATTGTGCTGGTATTAACCGATATTCAGTCCTTCAGAACAAGGAAGGGGGAGCAGAAAATCACCTAAAATTAAATGCAAATGTAATGATAATGTAATCAATGTGGTTAATTGAGTGGGAATAAGATTTTTACAATGTTGTTGAGGTATTGCCACTAACCCCTTCATGGAAAAGAAGCCAAGTGATTATAAAATAGCTACGCCAGCTTATCACACGGAGTTTCTGGTGGGATTCAAGACCATTTGCGAAAAATGATTGACTAATTGCATGGGGTGCCAATAAATATACACAGCCTACTATAGCCTGGCAGTCATACTTTCACAAAAAAATCCTACACAGTTATAAACAGTTAGTGTTGTACACTGCATTTCACAGCTTCTTTACTTTCACCTGTTCATTACCATCATCAATGATTGATTGTGGGTTTTAGTTAATCGACAAAATCTCTCCACTTCGTAACTGATACCGCTACATGTAAAATTAGTTAATATCGGCTTTTACTGATAATTCAACCAATTATCAGTGCAACACTACTTTAAACCTCCAACCCGACCCCCTCAGCTTGGATGACTCACGATATTAAATTCTGCACCCTGGCTGCCAGCTATCCCATGCTATGCTGGGATATACAACATCTGGATACACGAGCAGAGTACTTAACTATACCCAATCCCAACCGGAATGCTTACCTCATGCACCAATTCCCTATCCGTCGTTCCTTCTGTCCTGGTACTGTAGATCTTCAGCTACTCCTGATGGAGAGGTAATCCCCTTCCAAACCACTGGAACTGTCCCATCCGTCCTTGGGCTGTCGATTCATCCTACCCCCTAGCAGTCCATCCTACCTCCTCCACTCTTCCCACCACAATCACTTATGCAAATCTGCTGTGATTTGAACAACCTAAGAACTTGCCAACACGTCAATTGTCAATGCCTCAACATTCGCGAACAATACAAAGGTGCGCACCCAAATACAAAGCACACTTGCCCACCTTATTTGTGGGGATTCCCCTACCCAGCATGCATACCCCACTACTACAGTACCACTCACTCTTGAGTGCGAACTATGCAATCACCCTGACAAGGCTTTTGTACAGCTGTTCTTATCCGACATTTGACAAGGGTGTAACTTCAGTTACACAGGCCCACACTCCGCGTACACGGTGCACAGTTTACAATCTGCATTTGCGAACCCATTTGTTTTGGGAGACCCCCTTGCTCAGACTGCACTCAAACTAGAACCTTTCAGTGTCCTCACCTGTCTGTACTTGTGGGCTTCAGAATTAACAATTTTATAGATCCCTCTGTATGTGCTCTTAATTACTATGATGATGCATACTCCATAGTTAACAAGCTTGGAACCCTGATAATCACTAATATCTTTATTACATTTGCACGAAGATCCAAACACTTCATTCTGTACATTATCCCAACATGTGATCAGGATACATTAACACATGTACTAGAGTTATGTGTCAGATTTAATTTGTAGCACTTGTTACCATCATGCATATTCATGTGTAGGTTTACATTAACCTACATTGCTTGCTTTTGTGTGCATATTGATACAGCCGCTGAAGTCGGTCGTGTAGTTTCATTGAAAATATAGGGGTACATAGAATATCATCAGAGGATACATTGTATCTAATCCAAAACAGCCAAGCTGTAAAAAAAGTGTGCGGCCCTCAGAAAGGCTATGGTGAAAAAAGATGTGAAATCCAAGGTGGCGGCCAAGAAATGGCTGTGATGGTAGGTTAGTGGTAAAAATTTTAATAATGACAATTCAGGTGAATTTTTGTGCCGCTTCACAAAAATTCACCTGAATTGTCGTTATTAAAATTTTTACCACTAACCTACCATCACAACCATTTCTTGGCCGCCACCTTGGATTTCACATCTTTTTTCACCATAGCCTTTCTGAGGGCCGCACACTTTTTTTACAGCTTGGCTGTTTTGGATTAGATTTCATTTCTTTTTGTATTTGCATACCCCAAAGCCGGCCTATGGCCAGCTTTGGGACTTTTTTAACCTATGTTTTTTTCTTTACTACAGGAAGAAGAAAAGATGAAGTAGATGTACTTTAAATATTTTATCAGTAAATGTACAAATTATATATACTGTATAATACATATGTGACCGGATTTGCGAAAAGGGGTCCAATTTGCCAACTTTGACAATTGATAACTTCAGATTGGAAAGAGCTATTGCCTTGATATTTGGGCAGTGGTGAGCACCACTATAGCTGAATACATGGTGAAATGTTCAGGTTAATAATTATGTTACTTGAACACTGAGTTATGGTCTCCAACATTTACGGAATTGGATGTGTGTGGAAGACCCCTTTTCGCAAATCCGGTCACATATATTGATTACAGAAATCTCCATGGTGGTTTCTTTGTAACTGAACACTCTACAAGGTGACTTCTTCTAATTGCTCTCTCTACAGGGTGAATTGTTTGTAGCTGAACGATCTACAAGGTAACTTCTTCTAGCTGATCTCTCTACAGGTGATGTGTTTGTAGCTGAATTTTGTATAGGTGATTTGTTTGCAGCTGAGCTCTTTACAGAATGGTTTCTTTGTAGCTGAACTCTCTAAAAGGTAACTTCTTCTAACTGATCTTTCTACAGGGCAATTTGTTTCTGGCAGAATTTTCTACAGGGTGATTTCTTTGCAGCTGAACTCTCTACATGGTGGTTTCTTTGTAGCTGAACTCTCTACAAGATAATTTCTTCTAGCTGATCTCTCTACAGGGAGATTTGTTTGTAGCTGAACTATCTACAAGGTAACTTCTTATAGCTGATCTCTACAGGGTGATTTGTTCGTAGTTGAATTCTGTACAGGTGATTTGTTTGCAGCTGAGCTCTTTACAAAATGGTTTCTTTGTAGCTGAACTTTCTCCAAGGTAACTTCTTCTAACTGATCTTTCTACAGGGTGATTTGTTTGTAGCTGAACTATCTACAAGGTAATTTCTTCTAGCTGATCTCTCTACAGGGCGATTTGTTTGTAGCTGAATTCTGTACAAGTGATTTGTTTGCAGCTGAGCTCTTACAGAATAGTTTCTTTGTAGCTGAACTCTCTACAGGGTGATTTGTTTGTAGCTGAAATCCCTACAAGGTAACTTCTTCTAGCTGATCTCTCTACAGGGTGATTTGTTTGTAGCTGAACTCTCTACAGGTGATTTGTTTGTAGCTGAGCTCTACAAGGCGATACTTCTAGGTGATTTCTCTACAGGATTCCTTGTTTCTAACTGAACTCTCAACAGGGTGATCTGTTCATAGCTGAACTTTCTACTGGGTGATTTGTTTGCAGCTGAACTCTCTAAATGGTGGTTTCTTTGTAGCTGAACTCTCTACAATGTGACTTCTTCTAGCTGAACTCTCTACAAGGTGACTTGTTCCTAGCTGATCTCTCTACAGGGTGACTTGTTTCTAGCTGAACTCTCTACAGGTGATTTGTTTGTAGCTGAACTCTCTACATGGTGGTTTCGTTGTAGCTGAACTCTCTACAAGGTAACTTCTTCTAGCTGATCTTTTTCACTGCATATTTGTTTGTAGCTGAGTTCTCTACTGGGTGATTTGTTTGCAGCTGAACTCTCTACATGGGAGTTTCATTGTAGCTGAACTCTCTACAATGTGACTTCTTCTAGCTGAACTCTCTACAGGGTGACTTGTTTCTAGCTGAACTCTCTACAGGTGATTTGTTTGCAGCTGAACTCTCTACATGGTGGTTTCTTTGTAGCTGAACTCTCTACAAGGTAACTTCTTCTAGCCGATCTTTCTACAAGGTGATTGAGTTTTTTGCAGCTGAACTCTTTACATGGTGGTTGCTTTGTAGCTGAACTCTCTAAAAGGTGACTTCTTCTAGCTGAACTCTCTACAGGATGATTTGTTTGCAGCTGGATTCTCTACGTGGTAGTTTCTTTGTAGCTGAACTCTCTACAATGTGACTTCTTCTAGCTGAACTCTCTACAGGGTGACTTGTTTCTAGCTGATCTCTCTACAGGGTGACTTGTTTCTAGCTGAATTCTCTACAGGTGATTTGTTTGCAGCTGAACTCTCTACATGGTGGTTTCTTTGTAGCTGAACTCTCTACAAGGTAACTTCTTCTAGCTGATCTTTCTACAGGGTGATTTGTTTGTAGCTGAATTCTCTACAGGGTGATTTATTTGCAGCTTAACTCTCTACAAGGTGACTTCTTCTAGCTGAACTCTCTACAGAATGATTGATTTTTTTTTCAGCTGAACTCTCTACATGGTGGTTTCTTTGTAACTTAACTCTCTACAGGGTGATTTGTTTGTAGCTGAACTCTCTACAGGGTGATCTGTTCATAGTTGAACTCCCTATAAAGTAACTTCTTCTAGCTAATCTTTCTACAGGGCGATTTGTTTGTAGCTGAGTTCTCTACAGGGTGATTTGTTTGCAGCTGAACTCTACATGGTAGCTTCTTTGTAGCTCTACAATGTTACTTCTTCTAGCTGAACTCTCTACAAGGTGACTTGTTTCTAGCTGATCTCTCTACAGGGTGACTTGTTTCTAGCTGAACTCTCTACAGGTGATTTGTTTGCAGCTGAACTCTCTACATGATTGTTTCTTTGTAGCTGAACTCTCTACAAGGTAATTTCTTCTAGCTGATCTCTCTACAGGCCGATTTGTTTGTAGCTGAACTCTCTACATGATGGTTTCTTTGTAGCTGAACTCTCTACAAGGTGATTTCTTCTATAGCTGATCTTTCTACAGGGTGATTTGTTTGTAGTTAAACTCTCTACACGATAGATTCTTTGTAGCTGAACTCTCTACAAGGTGATTTCTTCTATAGCTGATCTTTCTACAGGGTGATTTGTTTGTACCTGAACTATCTACATGATGGTTTCTTTGTAGCTGAACTCTCTACAAGGTAACTTCTTCTAGCTGATCTCTCTACAGGACAATTTGTTTGTACCTGAACTCTCACATGATTGTTTCTTTGATGCTGAACTCTCTACGAGGTGATTTCTTCTAGCTGATCTTTCTACAGGGTGATTTGTTTGTAGCAGAACTCTCTACAAGGAAACTTCTTCTAGCTGATCTCTCTACAGGGAGATTTGTTTGTAGCTGAACTCTCTATACATGATTTGTTTGCGGCTGAATTCTCTACATGATGGTTTCTTTGTAGCTGAACTCTCTACAAGGTAACTTCTTCTAGCTGATCTCTTTACAGGGTGAATTGTTTGTAGCAGAATGATCTACAAGGTAACTTCTTCTTACTTATCTCTCTACAGGGTGATTTGTTTGTAGCTGAACTTTTTACAAGGAAACCTCTTTTAACTGAGCTCTGTACAGGGTGAATTGTTTGTAGCTGAACTATCTACAAGGTAACTTCTTCTAGCTGATCTCTCTACAGGATGATTTGTTTGTAGCTGAACTATCTACAAGGTAACTTCTTCTAGCTGATCTCTCTACAGGGTGATTTGTTTGTAGCTGAATTCTGTATAGGTGATTTGTTTGCAGCTGAGCTCTTTACAGAATGGTTTCTTTGTAGCTGAACTCTCTACAAGGTAACTTCTTCTAGCTGATGTATCTACAGGGTCACTAGTTTGTAGCTGAATTCTCTACATGGTGGTTTCTTTGTAACTGAACTATCTACAAGGTGACATCTTCTAGCTGATCTTTCAACAGGGTGATTTGTTTGTATCTGAACTCTCTACAAGAAATCTTCTTCTAACTGATGTTTTAACAGGGTGAATTGTTTGTAGCTGAACTCTCTACAGGGTGATTTGTTTGTAGCTGATCTCTATACAGGTTACTTATTTCTAACTGATCTCTTTAATTCTGTTCAGGGTGACTGCTCTATTAGGATGACTGCTCTATTAGAGTATCTCGATCTCGCACTTGCTACACCAAGTTGGATTTCGTGTTATAACTCCGTGGATTTAAGTCTGATTCTTCTACACCATTGAAGAGCCTTTCTAAGATGATAACTCCATCTGTACAGCGATTTTGAAAGCATTACCCCAAGCGGTTTACCTGGTAGGCGTGGCAAGTATAATAATAATAATAATAATAAAATAAAAATATTAAAAATTAGCTAATCTCGATTGCGTAATTGTTACACACTGTTGATTTTTTCGCTGTATCTTCCTGGTTTTTAGCTCGATTTCTTTCAAACCACAAAAGGTTTGAGGTTCAATAGTTAACCTATTCACCCACCGATTTTCAGCTTCTTCCCATACGCGGTTTACCCTGTAGGCGTGACAACATATTGGTGTTATTTTTCGTGCATAATCGCTCATAACTCTTTGTCTGTTTATGGTATTCCAGCCAAAGTTGGTACCGAGATGCGCCTTTATACCCCCCTTCTGTGTGCCAAATTTCAAGGCAATCGGATAACGCGTTCGAGTTTTATAGCAGTTTTTGTAAGTGTGCGACAAGAAAAAGAAAAATAAGAAGAAGAAGAAAAAAAAAACGAAGAAACTCAGCCAATTTTTGAAGTCGCATATCTCGGGAACGCGCGAAGCGATTTCGCTCAAAGTTGGAATGTAGAGTGCTGCAGTTGGGGGGCATGTCCACAGCAAAAATCGTCTTGTTTCATCAAGGAAGCACAGAGCTACGGAGGTGCGAAAATTGCGTTTTCTTTCTTCCTGTCAATATACTCACGGGTGTTACGCGCCGGCTTCTTGGGCCGCACGACACACTACCGTGTGTCTTGATTCACATAAAACATGTCACATATTTATGGTTGTGCATGTCCCATAACCATGGTAAATGGAATATTTGTCATCAAATTTCATGGTCGGTACATAAGAAGCTGTTCAAAGGGGGGCATAGCACAACCTGATGGCTCGTCCCAGTAGTGGTAGACCCCATTTATGGTATCAACGCAACCACTGTGATAATAATAATAATTATACATGTACAGATACATTATACTACTACTATATACATTACATCATTCATAGATTCTGATGTCATTAATGGTTACTTACCATCACGTGTGGCAGCATTACATAGTCATAATGTACCAGTAATGAGTAGTATGGTAAATCAGAATAACAATCAATAGAAGAATTGGATTTTGTCACTCATGATGTTGTATTCATTGTGCGCTTTGATATTGTATACATACCGCAATAGTACTGGAACATTAATTCAATTATGACAAACAGATACCACAGAAGTTCTGCAAAAATATAGATCATCATGTGTTATGTTTTTTATCACTGTTAACAACTATTTTGGGGGAAATTGGGTGCAAATTGCTGAACTTAGTTAAAAGTAAATCAGTCCAAAGATGCGTGTGTTATCACTAATGCGACTTACCAATAACTGCTATGTTCAAACTGGTTACTTTTGTTGCGAATAAATGTGCCTATGTTTATTGCGGCTAAATGTGGTTATGTGTTGCGATTATATGTGCTTATGTGTTGCGATAATATGTGCAATGTCTGTTGCAACTAAATGTGGTTATGCGTTGCGATTACATATGGTTATTTGTAATGTTTGTTGCAACTGAATGTTTGTAATGTTTGTTGTGACTATATGTTTGTAATGTTTGTTGCGACTGAATGTTCGTAATGTTTGTTGCGGCTAAATGTTTGCAATGTTTGTTGCAACTAGATGTTTGTAATGTGTGCTGCCACTGAATGTTGTTAATGTTGGTCACTCACTTGTTGTTTCTCCTGCCTCGTTGATTATCAGTTCTCTGTTGTTCTGAGTATTCTTCTCCTCCCACAAGCTAATGATTGTGGGGGTGGCTTGGTATCTGTATGGGTCTCAGCTGTCTTTTGGGATAAATCTCCAACTCTACTCAAGGCCCACAGCGAAACTCACTAATAGTTACGAGTTGACACGATTTCCGTACTTGAAACCTGCCATTTCTCGAGACGAGCTAGACGTACGGATACGAAATAAATTTCGTGATACATTGGATACGCCAATCGTATAAGAATCCGTAACTATTACGGTTTGACATGATAATAAAATGGCCGAGGCGACTTTGTCTTCACAAAGCCTAGCTAGGAGTCAAGCGAAATAGAAAGCGACAGTTTTGTGATCACTGCCACAAAGAAGTGTCCAAGTCTACGTATTATCGGCACAAGTTAATGCATACAGAAGACTCGGATCTCGAGGAGGACGCAAGTAGGGAACTTCTGGAATTCCCCGAAAATGGAAACGAAGAGGACTTTGTTGAGATATCTAACATGAGTTATGTGTGAGCGTGAGTTATGTGTGAGCGTGAAATTCGTTGTAGAAAGAAAATTGGAGAGGGATGACACGAAATAAGCGCCATCAAAGAAAATTTATACAACTTGAGTTGTTTGAACCGCTAAAACAGCCAGCTGTACAGTCCAACCAGCTCGGAAATTGGCTAGTCCTAGAGAGTGGAATCAGAAATCCCAGTGGTCAATTCTTCGAGCATTTTGATTAATTAACACAATGACCCATTACAATACTCGAGGTAAGAAGTCAGCACACATAATTTCTACATATCACTACTTCATATACAGGTATGGATGCCAACCGTGGCACACCTCAGGGTTCAGGTCAGACCATTCAATCACGAACTCCACAAGGCCGAGGTAAGAAGTCAGCACACATAATTTCTACATATCACTACTTCATGTACAGGTATGGATGCCAACCGTGGCACACCTCAGGATCCAGGTCGGACCATTCAATCACAGACTCCACAAGGCCGAGGTAAGAAGTCAGCACACATAATTTCTACACAATATTATCATTACTTATATCTAGGTATGGATGCCAACCGTGGCACACCTCAGGGACCAGATCACAGCTTTCAATCACAGACTCCACAAGGCCGAGGTAAGAAGTCAGCACATGTAATTTCTACATATCACTACTTTATATACAGGTATGGATGCCAACCGTGGCACACTTCAGGATCCAGGTCAGACCATTCAATCACAGACTCCACAAGGCCGAGGTAAGAAGTCTGCACACATAATTTCTACACAATATTATCACTACTTATATCTAGGTATGGATGCCAACCGTGGCACACCTCAGGGACCAGATCACAGCTTTCAATCACAGACTCCACAAGGCCGAGGTGAGAAGTCGCAGACTTAATTTCTGCATATCACTACTTCTCCAATAGATATGGATGCCAACCGTGGCACACCTCGAAGATTAGAGCAACAAATTACTTCAAGGACTCGAGGTGAGAAGGCAACAGGCCAAATTTATTCTGTGTGTTACTTGGGTACCACTAGGTGTGGATAATAGGAACAGTCATTTGGTTGGATTCTATGCGAGATCTAGACAAGAGCAGCATAGTGAACCTGTGACCTCAGCAATTGAGGGGAAACTTGACCAGATGGCTGCTATGATGCAAAGTCAGCAGGAAGCACTATCAAAGTTTGCCATGGACAATCAGGCATTGAGGATGACCGTAGAAGCCTTAAAAGAAGAAGTTGGGTCAATGAGAGAAGAGATAGCAAACTTACAGTCTGCCGGTCAGGAAGATACCACACCAGACGAAGCACTTGCTAGCTCTAATGATGAACGTCTCGATACCAATTTGAGTGTAAGTACTACAGTATTCATTAACAGTTAATATTAGAGAAGCTTTTATGTAAGTGCTTAAGTATTAGTTGCTGCATCTTACTTGATTGCATCGCCATGTGCAGGTGGATTAATAAACTTTCATTTGTTTATTTACCTTGTGTTGGATTGATACTTCTGCAACCATTATCATGGCTAACTGATCATATTTGTAGGGAGATGTTAAGAAGCTATATGAAGAATTCGATGCTGATTTTGATTTAGAAGAAAGGTACGAAATAGCAAATGACAACAAATATTGATGTAATTAAACCAGGTGCACGCCCACAGCCAGCCGAAGGCCGGTTGTGAGCGCGCACCTGGTTTACTGAACTTGTTTCCCGAAAAACGTGTGTGTGTACCTATGTATGTTTGTCTGTACGCACCCACGTGAGCAAACCATTAGCTCAGTGGTAAAAACAGCTTATCCACAACAAGTTAAGGCTAAACAAAGCCTTTAGTGAACCACCGCACTGGTGAGCTTTGGCTTGAAGGTGGTTTCTTTTCCGAGGTTTAAAACCGGCGCAGCGACTCTCCACAGGCTTCGAGACTGGCTTTCCTAGTGGGCTGTTCAGGTGTTCTACAACTGAAAAACGCCATAGTAGGCCTCATAGGCTCCCAGTAGATGCGTATCTCGCCATTCTAAAAGTGGGCGTGACCCGTACTTACGCAAACGAAAATGAAGAGCAGCCCGGTGGCTTTAGGGTTTGAGAGATTATATTCGTAGAAGACGGTGTACACTAATAAATTGGGGCAGGTAATGTTGAGTGATAGCTGGTATTAGCTAGTACAGCAAAGAGAACTTAAATTTTAGTGGCAAATTATGGTGAAGTGCATTTGAAATAGTGCTGAAATAACTATTCGATAATTTGCTACTAGCATTATTCGATTCGTTAAAGACTGCCCTTCAAATCGCTGAGCATTGTTCTATTGTTGTCTTGTGTTTGTGAGTGTTTTCAATAATTATTCTACTTAATCATCTTCCTCAACTGTTAGTCATCCATCTCTAAGCAAATTTAAAAAAAATATGAAGGTTAAATCCTGCTTTAGCTTTCACCTGTTAATAGAAAGGTGTCTGCAATAAATTAGGGCTATTAACTTAGAGCGATAGCTGATATTAGCTAGTACAGCAGAAAGAACTGAAGTTTTTGTACCTAACTGCACTTTAAGCACCACGTGACGTGGAGCATTTATTAGAATACACATGGAGTGTGTGTGTGTGTGTGTGTGTGTGTGTGTGTGTGTGTGTGTGTGTGTGTGTGTGTGTGTGTGTGTGTGTGTGTGCGCGCGAGTGTGTGTGTGTGCGCGCGAGTGTGTGCGCGCGCCAATAGTTTAAAAAGAGCCCCGGTAACAAGGTATTAGTTTGTTTGCATAACTACTGTAAGTTATTTGCTACTAGAAACTTATTTAATGATGGTTGAAAATGTAGGAAATGTGGTAAGTCTTCACTCCTTAGTATGTATTGCCAATATGGATCTGGTACCGATACCAGTAATATAGGCAGTGATACTACGTAATGTCAGTATTGGTACTTTTCTACTTTAGAGTGATTCCATTTCAAGATCGTCCTGAGAATTGCTGAGCATAGTTTTAGTGTTGTCTCATCTTCGCCTTGTAGGGATATTCAAAGTTTTGCTTATTCTGTAATTCTGCCGTTCCATTATTCCATATTTTGCCTTTTCTCACCTAATTGTTCATTGTCAAGTGACTCAAGTCGTCTTTTCATTGCACTTGAGAACTGCAGAATTTTGGCTCAAATATTTCAAAAGAAATTTACAGTGACCAGCACTGAAGTTTTAAAATAAATCATCTTCCTCTATAATTCAAGGTTGTTTTAAGTAAATTCTGCATCGTGATTTTCTGAATGATTGGGGTTATAATTATGATTGACCAGCCAACATTTTGGCTGCATTGAAGTAAGAGCAATGTCACCAGGTGATATTTGTACCTTCATGAGACTACACCTAATTGAGACTACGGTATGCATAGTATGCTTTAAAGTTTTGTCGCTAATGAGGTACTTAGACCCTTTATTTACATATTACTAAATTGGTCAGCTTTTAGCAACTCTTGCTGTATATACTTTAAAAATTGATGGAACATGTACATATAGTTTTTTTGTTTAAAATCTGGGATTTGCAAGGCATACTGGTATATATTGTTTGAGTCATGTAACGTAGTACACATTACATATTTTATTTACATATGTAGATGTTGGTTATTAATATTAGAGACAGTTCATCGTTACTATGAATCCCGTAGACGAAAGCTAGTTACTGATGTGAGGCCTGACAGGGTGGCTATTAAAGAAGCCAATGACAGAACACCAAAGTGAGGAGCAGGCAGAAAGCGGTTAGTTTTCTTTTGGTGCATCAATAAATTTCAATATTGTGGAAACAGTTGTATGATCGTCGCAAGAAGCTATGCGCGACGAAAGAAGAATAGAAAAGATGGAGAGAAATCATACCAGCCTATATGACTGAAGAGAGTGATGACGATGAAGGCTCTTACAGAACACATTCACCATCGTGGCGATCTACTGGTTAGTTACATTACATGAATGGTATTTCTTACAACAAGGCTGATTTTATGGTCTCCCTGATAGAACTAGAAGACTTCATTCAAGAGCTGGATCAAAGGTGGACAGTGAAAAGTGTATTGAAGAAGCCCAGAGTAGTGTCTACTCCACTAGTGTGTGAGGCCCCGAGGGGAGCTCCAGCTTGGGCAGTGAGAGCACGGTCAATAAGTCCTACTGTGTGTTAACTTATAATTAGTATAGTGTAA
Organism: Dysidea avara; assembly: GCF_963678975.1. Taxonomy (NCBI): domain Eukaryota; kingdom Metazoa; phylum Porifera; class Demospongiae; order Dictyoceratida; family Dysideidae; genus Dysidea; species Dysidea avara. The sequence goes on along the minus strand of NC_089277.1, from coordinate 26,013,491 downwards.
CAGATGATACATTTTAGGTAACAACTGCTTATCATGATGCACCACCAAATGGTCACCAGTTGCAATCCTCCTATACTGAAGTGGAACAGGTGTGTACACAGCTAAGCTGTATCATTTGTGATTTTATTTTGACCACTACAGGTTGAAGATCCAGCTGTTGCTAGTGGTGGTACAGGTCATGATCAGATGCACGCAGCTTATGATTCTGAGGTACGTACTACGTATGACATAGCAAATACCTCTTCTGATGGCTATTATCTATTTTCAGAGCCTCACACACTATCCTCTGCCGCAAGATGATTATTCAGATGTATGTGTGTACAGTATAAAAGTTCATATGTTTAGTTTAGCTGCACATTGCAAAGGGCTATTCACCTTCACCGGGCTATTGACCTTCACCGTACTATGCTCGCAACATACAGCCTCCACAAGACCAGTACTATCTTCAGGTAAATTAACCTACAAAATCTTCCGTGTGATGTACCTTAACTGGTTGTATTACAGTTCAGTCAACGACCAGATAACAATGATCATTGCATTAACGTAAGTGTCAAAGTGTCGATTAGGCTTACATTTACATATTATTGATTTTGTAGTGCTATGAAGAATCATTGCCATCACAGCAGGTGAGTTGTTTGTGTATAATTTGTCATTACTGTAAATAATAAGCATTGCATACTGAATATTGGGTTATTTCAATGGGATTGCTTTATACACTACCATCATGTTAACGTTTGAGAAGAAAGTTTGTTGATTGATACTTTGGCAATACAGCAGCAAATCTAGGGTGTTTTGCTTGAAATGTTAAGATTGAGTTTGTGTGGTAAAAGCTTGGCTACATCCATACATTATTGATATGTGACCAAAAGCACAGCTAGTTTTGCAATTTTCTGAAACTTTTTATAATAACTTCTTGGTTATATATAGAGAAAAACCGATGGCCTGGGATGTCCAAAGTTTTAGCCTTAGTTTTAGAAAGCAGCATTAGAGTGAAATAATGAATTTGTACATGTCTACAGTATGTGAAAAATAAGCCACAGAAGGTAACGTTGTGTAATCCATCATAACTCATGAAGGAATTGAAGCAAGCCGCTAGGACTTGGCTCCTTTCTTCCTTATGAAATTGAACACCTAGTAAGGTGTAGTGGCTGGGCGTCCTGCATGGTATTGGAAACCTTACAACTATGAAGGCAGTTGATAGCCCACAAATATGCATCATAAGTTGGCCTATGGGACGTGCCTTGTACAAGTGTAGCCACAACCGTGTTGTTAATCCTTATTGTAGTACCTTTGTAACCATTTTCCACTTATGCTAGCGGTTTGGGTGAATTTAGCAGTAGCTTGAAAGAAACGTCCAGCCCGCTATTTGAGACATTGTACAAAATTATATGTATATGCTAAATTATTTATTTTTCCTTAGGGTCAGTATGCTACACCTCCAAATCTTGTAAGTAAATTTTTTGCTGTTGAAATAAGTGGTTATTTGGTGCATATTCTAGGTACACCAAGTTGATTTGGCTGATCCAGTGGATGCCGTATTTGAAGATTCAGACTAACATTTTATTTCTTTTTAATGCACGGAAAATGTAATATCTAGTATACGGAAAATTTAATATACCTATACGGAAAATGGCTAGTTTTACGGGATCTAGTTTTACTGGGACGAAGTTCAGCATGCTTTGATACTACCGCGACGGTGTTGCTGGGTGTTAATAGAGAACTGCTGATACGGCAAAGGATGCTTTGATACTACCGCGACGGAGGTACTGGGTGTTGATAGAGAGCTACTGTTACGGTGCCAGACAGAATTCCGTCTCCAAGAAATGGTCCCACGACGAAGCAAGACGACTGATGATACGAAATCTGATACGAACGCTGTATCCACTCGTAACCAATCCACGACGGTATGTTATACGTACAAGGACAAGGTCGTCATAGACTACCAGTTTCGCTGTGGCCAATGTGAAAAAAATGGACTTCATTTGAGACAACAGATACTTGGGTATAAGGAAGAATTTGGTGTTGGGAATTGTTTCACACCACCAAGTTCTTCGTATTCAAGTATGACGATGGGCACAACTTACACCTATGTGTTATGCAGCAGCCATCCTAGATGATACCCCATACTTCACATTCCCTCTATCAGGAATGGAGGTGCTGCGTAGCATCCAGAGCTAGTATTGCTCTGTTTGTGAATGGCACAGAAAGAGGCATAAACCTGCAATGACAACAGTGTGCCAGAATACAGGTGCACCTCCTTTGGCCTTGTAGCAAACATGTGCCAATAAAGCAATCAGCTGCATGTTATGGCCAGTGGCTGTGGTAGTCTGATCATGGTGGTGGACCAGCAATTTCGAAGATGTGGTCTGTGGACTGAATGTCTGACAGCACCAACTGCATTGACAGAGAATAACACACAGCAAGGAACACACATACAGCATAACGGTTACTATAGTGTAGTGAGCTGTGCTATGTGACCTGCCATTATGTATATGTACTGTGCTGTAGCTATGCACCATACAGGGTGCTCTCCAGCAGTAGTGGTCTGGACACTAATACATATTGACCAGAATATTACCTAGCTAGTGAAGTGGTGGGAGGGATATGGGTAACACTCTCGAGTAGGTGATGGACTGACCGCATGTTACTTGCTGCGCATGCGTTGTTACTCCAAATAATGCTCAATGCTCTCTTTTAGCTAGCAAAAGTGTGTGTGGTGTTTGCTCCCACCATTAACTATGTCTAAAGTCTTTAAACTTCATTTAATGTTGGTCACTCACTTGTGTTTTCTCCTGCCTGGTTGATTATCAGTTCTCTGTTGTTCTGAGTATCCTTCTCCTCCCACAAGCTAATGATTGTGGGGGGGGGGGGGTTGGTATCTGTATGGGGTCTCGGCTGCCTTTTGGGATAAATCTCCAACTCTATACTTGAGGCCAATGTGGCTTAATTTGAGACAACAGATACTTGGGTATAAGGAAGAATTTGGTGTTGGGAATTGTTTTCACACCACCAAGTTCTTCGTATTCAAGCTACAGAAAGGGGGACCACCAAAGGAGGGTGGAACCTTTCACCCAAGTAAGCTGTTGAAGGAAGAGGGTGTATGTGAACCTTGGTGTGTGTTTCTGATTATCCCATTTGTGATTACGGTGTACTAATGAATTAAATCTCCTTAATGTGTGACCATATTATATAATGTTTAAAATACCTTTAAACCTAGTTAATGTTGAGAACGACAGCAGCACCAGACAATCCACCATAGAGTGCGACAGCAAATGGGATTGACGGGCACTAATTAGAATAGATGTGCACTAATAGGAATAGTGACTTTGCGCATGCGCACTAACACGTGATCGAGAAGTAGAAGCTGACGCTAACGCTTGACAACAAAAACATCATGCCGACGAGATCGCAGTCAAAAACGACGCCACCACAGAAGAAGACCCGGAACACGGAGACGACTTCGACGGGATCACAGTCGAAAAAGACGCCACCGCAGAAGGCGCCAGTACAGAAGAGGAGCCGGAATACGGAGACCACTTCGACTAGCAAAAAGACAATTCCGCAGAAGATGCCCCCAGCTGGAAACAAGAGCACTGCTACCGGTACGAAGAGGAAGCGTACAAATAGCGGCAGCAACCTGAGTCAGAAGAGAACAAAGATGGGGAGTTCTTCGGAAGCACGCCCTTTGACAAAAGCCGACATTCCGAGGATAGTTGCAGCAGTCGCCGACGCCCACTGGCGCGAGGTACCGGATGCAAGGAAAGGCAGCCGACGCACACGTAGGGATGGTAACAGCTCTAGAAGAGTGTCTTCGACAGCACGCTATCAGAGCCAAGATGAGTCGCCCAGCAGTGAATCCCAGTCCACTTCAGAGGAGGAAGACGCGGAGCACAAAGACTTTGGTAAGTAGTTGGACAACATACTGTACAGTCCTTTAGTATACAGTGTACCCTATATAATGACAACCTATATAGCGTTCTATATAAAGCACACTAGTAATGTTTTGTGTGGTCTCGTGGTAGCTCTATATAAAGCACACCATATACAGTGGCTAACTATGTAAATGCATTAACAAACTTCACGGCATCCTGCAGCACCAATACCTATATTGCACATTATGCTCCCTCAACAAACTGTCTGCATGCAGCCTGCTTTCTCCTATCTCCTTAGCCTTTGATGAGCTTCCTGATGGCGAGCAGATACCTCATGTTCAGGAGTTAGAGGATGACCTTATTAGCATTGACAGCTCCAGTTCAGGGTCTGTCTACTCATCCAAGAAGCTGCACCCACCAGTACTGATCAGCAACGGCATCCCCCTCGTCCTCCTCAAAGTTGTGAAGCGGGTGGAAGAAGGCCTATTTGTGGAGATGGCAGAGCTTCATCCCAATTACCTGGAGTCAGTGGACTTCAACTCAGGTGATCAGCCCACAGGATCACACAGGCGACCCCCGTAAGTCTTCGACATTGTGGATTGGATCCAGTGCTTCGGCATATACATGGCTATAATATCTCGCTGTAAACCAAAACGCATCGCTGACTTGATCGGCTATCAAAACATTATAATTGGGGCTTCTCAGATCTGCCATGAGAGACAATGGATCCTGTATGACTGCCGCTTTCGCCTCAAAGCATCTGCTTCCCGCACCAAACAGTGGTCTGTAATTGACATCACCATCTGGAACACAGCATTCCCAGACAGGGCAATCAGAAGGCACCAGGCTCAGGGCCCCAACATTTACCCACCTCCCCTCAATTACTCTCAGCAACCACTTCGCCAAAACCAGCCCCCTCCCAAGAAAATGGCAATCTGCTTAGATTGGAATGATAGCCCCAATGGGTGCACTCGGACGACTTGCCGTTATGAACACGTGTGTTACAGATGTGTTCACAGCCCCAAGGAGCAAGATAGGCAGCATAAGGCATCCCAATGCCCAGCTACCCAACGTGTAAACAAGCAAGCTGAAAGACGACCCCTGATGCCGTAAAGTACTCAACTTACTAATGACTGTGTTTTGTTTTTGTTTTTTTTGTTTGTCTGTTTTTTTTCTGGAACTACTCTGCTTACTCACACAGCACACCACTTTAGGTAGCTATTGTGTTTGTTTCATGGTTTCTTATTAAATTTGAGTATCCACCTAAATATGAAAAAAGCATGAGTGTTGCTGCATCGGCATGAGAATGTTAGATATCCAGATTCAATTAGCACAAGCATGCATACATACAATTAGTAGCTACATACACATACATACACGTATATATCGCCATCTTCCCCCTCTGTAGTGATGACAGAGGAGCACATTATTGGAGTCCACACTGAAGACCTGCGTTGCAACTATGAAAAATGGATTTCAGCGTGGTCATCCCACTTGGGCAGAACTCCAGCCACTGTAAGAGTTCCACCAGGGGCCACAGTAATCTCTACACCGCTGAGGGTAGACCATTGGAAAAGGATGTTGACAGACCACCCAAACAGGCCACTAGTGGATTTCTTCATCACTGGACTAACTGAGGGGTTTCGTATCGGTTTTAGAGATCAATCAACACCACTGAAGTCGGCTAAACGGAATTTAAGCTGTGCACTCCAGCACCCAGACATAGTGCAGACTTATCTGACTGAGGAAATGGCACTCGGACGTGTAGCTGGCCCTTTTCCAAAATCCGTAGTCCCACAGGCACACGTCAGTCGGTTTGGGGTCATCCCTAAGAACCACCAGCCTAACAAGTGGAGGCTGATAGTCGACCTCTCTCATCCTATCGAGGGAAGTGTTAATGTAGGAATCCCCAAGACGTTGTGTTCCCTGAAGTACAATACGGTAGACTCGGCAATTGAACATATCAAGCAGATTGGCCAGGGCACACTGCTGGCAAAAGTAGACATCAAGAGTGCCTTTCGCCTTCAACCGGTTCACCCAGCAGACCACCATCTCTTAGCTATGAGATGGGATCAGCACATATTTATTGACACCTGCCTACCCTTTGGACTCAGGTCCGCCCCCAAGTTATTCAATGTTCTGGCGGATCTACTGTCATGGATACTTGAACAACAGCAGGTCACACCAGTACTCCACTACTTGGATGATTTCCTGACGATGGGCCCCCCACATGCTCTAATCACCTATCTGAGATCAAGGATATATGCTCTACGCTGGGAATTCCCCTGGCTTTAGAGAAGGTTGAGGGACCCTCAGATTGCTTGACCTTCTTAGGGATTACACTAGACTCCCAAAGCATGCAGGCACGCTTGCCCAATGACAAGTTACAACGAATCCGCCTCCAAGTTGCTTCCTGGTTAACTCGAAAGAAAGCCACTAAAAGAGAGATACTTTCATTGGTGGGCCTTCTACAGCTTGCTACTAAGGTAGTATCCCCAGGGAGGACATTCTTATCCAGAATGTACCGCACAGCAGCTCGCCTCAATCGGCTGTCTTATTATACTCGCCTTAATACAGCCTTCCAGTCTGATTTAAGATGGTGGCACCTCTTTGCCTCTTCTTGGAATGGTTGCAGCTTCTTCAATTGTTCTCTCCCTGACCACGAGATACTCACCGATGCATCAGGAACCTGGGGCTGCGGTGCAGTCTTTGGGACTCAGTGGATGCAATTGGCGTGGTGCAACGAGTGGTCACGAAGGGACATCATGACCAAGGAGCTTGTCCCAATAGTTTAAGCTGTGCCGTATGGGGGCCTTTACTATCTGGCTACAGAGTAGAATTCAAGTGCGATAACCGGAGCGTCGTTGATTCTATTAACAAAGGTTCTTCCAAGGAACCAGTTACCATGTATTTGCTGCGATGTCTCTGGTTCTTCTCTGCTCATTTCGACATCAGAGTAGTTGCTTCCCATATCACTGGAGCAGTAAACATTGCCGCGGAGCAGTAAACATTGCCGCGGACCAGCTCTCAAGAAATAAAGCAATGGAATTTCTTCAGGCAAACCCTCATGTCTCCAGATCCCTGTGACGATGCCAACACCCCTTTTAAAACTGGTATCACCCCAAAAGCAGGACTGGACTTCACCTTCTTTTCTGCGCCACTTCAAGCGAACCATGAACAGACTGCAGATCCACTCCTAGTGATCTGAATGCACCAGACAAACACCTCACACATAACTTAGTGTATGTTATAACTGTATACTGCACTTAGCCGCACGGTGTCTTTGTTCCAAAATGTATGATTGCATACTGTTCATTGAGAATGTTAATAATAGAATGTATTAAGTGCACACTGCTTATTCAGAATAAATAAATTTTAAAAATAATAAAATAAAAATCCATAAGGGCACACTGTCATGGGGAATGCTTTACATCACTGCTGGTCATTCACCTATAGGTGGCCACCAGCAGAATACCCACATCCGTGGGCTCCTAAGCAAAGCCCAAAAGCTCCTGCAAACTGGCTTGTCCAAGTCAAGCAGATCCACCTACATGGCTGGTCAAAGAAGATATCTTCACTTCTGCAAGGCAGCAGGAATTAAGCCACTCCTTGCATCCGAAGGAGCTCTGACGCTGTTTACAACACACCTGGCAGTTTCCAATGTTTCCCATGGAACCATTAAAGTGTATTTATCAGCAGTTAGACACCTGCACATCTGTAAAGGACTGCACGGCCATTTCAGCCAACAACTGACACCCCGGCTTCACCTCATCTTGAGAGGCATTAAAAAGCGTCAGGCTGATGTTCACTCAAGGAGGAAGCGTCTCCCAATCACCACTCAGCTACTCGGAAAAATCAAACATTTCCTGTCTAAACAACCCACCTATGACAACACCACCCTGTGGGCCATGTGCTGTCTTGCCTTCTTCGGCTTTCTAAGAGTCAGTGAATTCACAATCCCCTCAAAGGGCTCATACAACTCATCCCGCCACCTCTCACTTCAAGATGTCACGGTTGACAACAGAACCAAACCCCGCCTACTTCAACTGTTTCTCAAGCAGTCAAAGACGGACCCATTTAAACAAGTTGCACAAGTCTACGTCGGTGCCACCGACACAACTATTTGTCCAGTTAAAGCAGTGCTTTCTTACCTGGCAAGACGAAACAGTCGCCCAGGCCCCTCTTTTCATCACCAAGGAAGGAAAAGGCTGGACAAACTCTATGTTCCGCTCAGCTCTCCAAAGCCTTATGGGGAAACTGAAGTTAAACAGGCACCACTATAATACCCATAGTTTTCGTATAGGAGCAGCAACCTCGGCATCACTGGCAAACATCTCAGACACCCACATCCAGATGCTAGGTCGCTGGAGAAGCAATGCCTTCCAGCGATATATCCGGCCTCCACCCACTGAGGTAGCTAAACTCTCCAAGTCAATTGCTACTGGGAATCAGTAGTACAACTAAACTACACAAACAGTTTTCTTTTGTTAGTGTATACATACTATGGAGTTACCCAAGTGCAGACTTCAAATTGTATGAATGTACATAATAATCATGTAAATATAATACATGTTATCAGTTGTGGGTGATGCCATACCTCTGCATCTGGATACCAGGCACTCACACAGGAACTTTGATACTTGGGTAAAGGAAACACCTCCTCTCTATGTAGTTACGGAGGGTCTCCTTTTGTGGCTTAAGGGAAGGTACTTGGCACACAGAATGCCTCTGGATTCCAAATCCCTTCCTAGCCCAAGTATCGAGAATTGTTTCAGAAGTTTAGGGCCTTAGATATTTGACCTCAAAAACTAGAAACAAATAATTTTAAAGAATTAAACATGGCAATCAGGGCAAAGTACATATACCAAACCACCACCACAAACATCAGTTTTTGGGAGGCGAAGAACTTCTACTGGACTGGCATCTTAGGAGCAAGGGCACATAAGAAAGGTTAGTCAAGTGACCAACATTAAAATTAATAATGTTTAAAATACCTTTAAACCTAGTTAATGTTGAGAACGACAGCAGCACCAGACAATCCACCATAGAGTGTGACGGCAAATGATATTGACGGGCATTAATTAGAATAGCTGTGCACTAATAGGAATAGTGACTTTGCGCATGCGCACTAACACGTGATCGAGAAGTAGAAGCTGACGCTAACGCTTGACAACAAAAACATCACCCACCTCCCCCTCCCCCTCTTCATACCTGCTGCCATACCTCTGGCTCGGTAGTACCAGAACTGCTATAAATCAATCAATCAATAATAGCAAATAAAGCAATTACAATGTGCTTCTGATATCAGGACCTCACACCTTCAATCTGTCATGGGGTACATTGTTACAAATTTATGTTTCCATATACCGTTGCTCAATAGGTAATTTTATGCTGTGTATTGCCACCTTACTGCAGATGCATATGTGCACATATGTATAGCTAACATGTGTTGTATTCATTAGCTACAGATTAGGCCACTCAAACAGGAGCATTGATGTGCGACTCCCCAATGGGTCAATGTCAGGTCCTTCAAAGGTGGTGTTGATGGGGCCGCTCTCAAGGAGCACCATCAATCACCTTGTCTACAGAGAGCTCCAGCCTAGCATTTGTGCTGTCTCTCAGCCGGAGTGTTGGCCTCATGCTCCTTTGCGAGCATGGGTTAGCTCCACTCAAACAGGAGCGTTGATGTGCGACTCCCCAATGGGTCAATGTCAGTTCCTTCAAGGCGGTGTTGATGGGGCCGCTCTCAGGGAGCACCATCAACCACCTTGTGCACAGAGAGCTCCAGCCTAGCATTTGTGCTGTCTCTCAGCTGGAGTGTTGGCTCCATGCTCCTTCATGAGCATGGGTCAACTCCACACATGTCAGAGGGTGCATCAGCATGCTGTCACATGGTGGTAGTGCTGGTCGTGCCGCTCTGACGCAGAGCTTACCCACAGCTCTAGCTGCACTTGCAGCATCTCCATTCCTGATAGGAGGAATGTGATAGTACTGCGCCCAATTAGGACGGTTGCCATATACTTATAAGTATATTGCCAACGTAGATGTGGCTTAAGGGAAGGTACTTGGCACACAGAATGCCTCTGGATTCCAAATCCCTTCCTGGCCCAAGTATCGAGAATTGTTTCAGAAGTTTAGGGCCTTAGATATTTGACCTCAAAAACTAGAAAGAAATAATTTTAAAGAACCAAACATGGCAATCAGGGCAAAGTACATTTACCAAACCACCACCACAAACATCAGTTTGTGGGAGGCGAAGAACTTCTACTGGACTGGCATCTTAGGAGCAGGGGCACATAAGAAAGGTTAGTCAAGTGACCAACATTAATTTGTATTACACTCTAAAAACTCAGTATACACATGCATACATGATTTCTAAATTTGTACTCTACGTGGTTGCAAATGATATTGTTATTATATAAATAACAGGCAAGTTGTATTCTGGCAAAAGGAAGCATGCTAGGCTGGCTTTATCCTGCAATAGAACGGAATAATTATGCATACATACTTACAAGCCAGTATTGTTACTATGCATAAACAGAAACTCAGTGATTTCATCGTATGGTTACTCAGTGGGCATTATCGCATGCCTATTTGGATAGGTATCATTGTTGGCCAATCATGCATTGTACCTGAGGGGGGGGGGGGGGATGGGAAGGGAAGGGACAAATATACCGTGCTGCTGACAAGTGCTACTGTGATGATTCATAATGGCGCCCGGCATATACTGGTACCCAGACTCTATTCTAATGCCTTTTCTAACATGTAGAATATAATTATAACAAGCATTACTGTTTGCTTCTTGTTGTTCTTACATAGCTATAGCCAGTACGCATTCACCTGAGCCCCTCCCCTACCCTAAAAAAAAACAGTAATATCAAGGAGGTGGAAATGTGTCTACTCCTGATGGTTTTGTAATGTTTGCACAAAAGAATCATCCATACTCAATGTATGGGATATTTTTGCACCCTCATAACTCATTTGTTCCTGCCCGTATCAAAGCACTTTTTTTATTATTAGTTCTGGAATATTTAAAGGAGGGGGGACTTCACTTTGCTACTAAATGTGTGGTCAGCTGGCCCACATAACAAGAGTTATTTACAAGAAACAAGGGCACTGAACACAAACAGATTGTAGCACTGGTAGGCATTACATTGTCGGCAGAAGTGGCATCAAGTGCTGCAAATGGGATATAATTCCCAGGTGTGAACAGGGTAACCGTTATTGTCTAAATGAAATAAAGATGGCACAGAGCTCAGTAATGCTGAAACCTTTATTACTGTAGCTTGGCATGCTAGCATGTTCAGTGATACAAAGTGACCAGTATAACTGCAATTTAAATTAATTTACAAAAGCAGCAAACAGCCTTAGCCATTTGATGTGTCCTTAAAGTAAGCCTAAATAAAGGAGGTATTAAATCACAATTGAACTTTAGCAGAAAGTAACAGGTAGTGTTCCACATCAGCGTTGAAACCGGGTCGGGTCATCCGGGTCACATTTTCTCCGGGTCATCCGGGTCTGACCCGGTTTACAATTTATCCGGGTCTGACCCGGATTGGATCACGTGAGAAACGAAATTGTTCGTTTGACGACGTGGAACTTATAAACGCTATCGCGTAGCTCTTTCGTGAGCCACGCCCACTTATCGCATTACCAACATATGCTCAGCCACGCCTATTTGTTAGTAAGTGGAGTATGTAGCACGAAACTGAGGGTATCTATGGTGAGGGGTAGCTATTGTCAGTAGGTGAAGACCTTTTTTTTTTGGTCTTCAACCTACAGCTGGGCTGAAGTTGCAATATTTACTCAACACGAATCAAACGTTCAAAATGTAGACTCGTTCGCTCGCCCGAGACTAGCCGAAACACGTCTCGGCTTTAATTACTCCGGGTCAATCCGGGTCACATCCGGGTCACATCCGGGTCTGACCCGGATTGCTATCCGGGTCAGTGGGTCATCCGGGTCAGCAGTAGTGACCCGGTTTCAACGTTGTTCCACATGATAGAGTAGGTCATGCTGCAAGCCATTTAAATGTCCAAAACGTTGGCTAAGTCTTGAGAGAATACAAAATTATGTGTATGTGAACATGTTTGCTTTATTCTCATATGAGGGCCTGATGAGCCGGATTATGTGATGCTCAAGGGGAATTAACCATGATGTGATATCTGAAGATTAGCTAAATGCGGCTGTCTTTCGGCACACAAGAGTGACGATGGAACTGCTAGATGTTTCTGATACATCCCTACAAGCAGTCATTTGTTAGCATGATAACTAAAAAAAAATGATGGACTGACCACATGTTACTTACTGTGCATGCATTATTACTCCAAATAATGCTCTTCTCTATATAATGCTCTCCTTTAGCTAGCAAAAGTGTGTGTGGTGTTTGCTCCCACCATTAACTATGTTTAAAGTCTTTAAACTTCATGTAATGCTAGAGTGTTGTAATGTTGGGTATAGGTACTGTGGGCTGTGAGTACTGTCAGGCGTAGGCACTATTGGGCGAAGTTACAATTGGGCATAGGCACTTTTGGGTGTAGGGCGTAGGCACTGTTTGGCTGTATGTACTGTTGGGCACTAGTAATGTCTTGTAAGTTACATCATCAAAGATAGCATTAAGCATGGCACAACTGGAACAGTGATAACACACGATTCCGCTTCAAGCAAATGCGCCTCACCTCAGTTACCCTACCTCCCCCAAAGAGTTGTATGTACGTATGTGTATACATGTATGTGAAGTGATGTTTCTATGTAGTTATCATGTGAAGTAATGTGTTTATAGCTTGGTGCGGTGGAAGGGTGGTTTGTGTAGGGCATGCCGTAACGTGTCGTGATGTGTCACGAAGGTAGCATGTTAAATGTAGTTTTTTGCCTCAGCAACAAACAAAAGTTAACAGGCTAGCTTCCTGTAGTGGTGGGTCAGGAGCAGAAATCAAGTTTTAGCACCATCTGTTATCTGGTTGCATAAATGCACATCATAATTAAATTCCACATTCCTTATATAATAGTGGAACTGAGTTGTGTCTGCCACAATTGTCTATTTGTGTTATTTGTGTATTTGGTGCCTGATTTTAGTTTCTCAGCCCTTAGAGGTCTAACTAGAGAAGTTTCCCACCCACCCTCCCTGCTAGCCTGCTTTCTTGAGATGTAATTGGCAGCCGGGGTGGGGCACGAATTGCTGAATTTAATTAAAAGTAATTCAGTCCAAAGATGCACGTGTTATTACTAATGCGACTTACCAATAAATGCTATGTTCAAACTGGTTACTTTTGTTACAACTAAATGTGCCTATGTTAATTACAGCTAAATATGGTTATATGTGCTGCGATTATATGTGCTTATGTGTTGCGATTATATGTGCAATGTTTGTTGCGACTAAATGTGGTTATGTTGCGATTACATGTGTTATTTCTTGCAATGTGCGTAACATTTGTTGTGACTGAATGTTTGTAATGTTTGTTGCGACTGAATGTTCGTAATGTTTGTTGCGACTAGATGTTTGTAATGTGTGCTGCCACTGGATGTTAGTAATGCTAGAGTGTTGTAATGTTGGGTGTAGGTACTGTGGGCTGTGAATACTGTCGGGTGTAGGCACTATTGGGTGAAGTTACAATTGGGCATAGGCACTGTTGCATGGGCGTAGGTGCTGTTGGGAGTAGGCACTGTTTGGGTGTATGTACTGTTGGGCGCTATTAATGTCTTGTAAGTCACATCATCAAAGATAGCAGTAAGCATGGCACAACTGGGACAGTGATAACACACAATTCCCCTTCAAGCAAATGCGCCTCACCTCAGTTGCCCTACCTCCCCCAAAGAGTTGTATGTATGTATGTATGTGTATACATGTATGTTAAGTGATGTTTCTATGTAGTTATCATGTGAAGTAATGTGTTTATAGCTTGGTGCGGTGGAAGGATAGTTTGTGTAGGGCATGCCGTAATGTGCCGTGATGTGTCATGAAGGTAGCATGTTAAGTGAAACTGTTACATACACACATACACACTACATACATTTAAATCGGTACAACAGCTCCCTGAACTTAACTTAGCTATCATTTCAGCTGCAATTTAATAATGTTAGTGTAGTACAGTGCTCATGAGTTCATTGCTTGCACACATACATAGCTAGGATTCGCTTCGTATTTTGTTTATACAAATCAAACATCACAACCTTTTCAGCAAACAGCGAATTGTTCTAGAAGCACTTGAAGCACATCTAAACAAAGGCTGGATCTTTTATTGAATGAGAACAGTTCTGTGGTAGTGCTACTCAACGGCTTTACCTCGTAACTGCTGGATTGTGGTAATGCAAATCAAAAGAAGTAATCGGCTGTCTGCTGCCCGTATCTGCAGTGACTCTCTACTAGATTTTTCTTTGCCCGTTAAATTAATATGCATCCACCCACTGTGTTACTTATGTCATGCAGGTACTTCTACTATCTTTTTCTTTGGCTGGTAGCTAAAAAGCTTTGTTTCTTTTGTAGATCTCTCCATCCGAGAAATACAACCAGCTTTTGGCTCCAGTTATAACCAACCATGGTTGTTTCCACTAAAATATTGTTCTCCTCAGGTTGATTCAAGTATGGCTGGGGTCCAGGATTACTCCCATGCCTCACTACCATTCCAAAATTCCATCTTGCAGTGTCATTCTTGACACAACACACTCACGTGCAGCACTAAATCCATTCCTACTACCCTCCACAACTTTATAGGTGGACTTAAATTGCTCTTCTATCCATATCCTTTGATTCTTTGAAGGATTGGCAATTATCAGTGCCAGTGAGGATCTACTTCAAGACTTCCCACGTGGCCTTCTTTCCGTTTGTTCAAACCGTCTAAACTTTTGTCTCTTATAAGGTCGCTTCACGGTATCAGCCCACCTACTTCACCTATAAGGACAAAAGGAGACATATTTGTAGAAAAAGAATGGAAAATAAATTAGATTTCCCTTGCTTTGTCTAGGCAAGATATCTGAATTCCGAGATATTTACCGTAAACACAACCGGTTTTATTTTTAAAGTTTTGTGATGATAATAGGTGACTGACAATAATTGGTTGCTTACACTACCTAACCTAATTTCAAGCACTTAAGACTTAGCTACCTAACCTAATTCAAGTACTTATACTTAATGACTTGACTTAGTGAATGACTTAATGACTGATAAGGTGTAACAGAAAAGGGGCCAAAGTAAGGAAACAAATTCCTCCAACTCCAGGATTCGAACTGCAGGTCACGCAATGTCTAGTCGGGGCCACACTCAGTCTTCCTCCAGGAGGGATGGATTCTCTTCCTTAAACCTAAAGTATTTATAATTAACACTTTACAGAGACCAGCACTGAAGGTCTGACAGCAACATGTGCTGCAGCCTTAGGATTACCTAACCTAATTTCAAGGACTTAGACTTAATGACCTGACTTAGTGACTGACTTGGGTGATATTCTTGGGCAAGAAAGCCCAAATCTCCTGATCTCTACTAGTGTACTGTATGATAACTATGTGTTAATGTCGGTCGTTAAATAAAAAACCCCAAACCATCAGCCATTTGTGTCAAGCTGATATTGTTCACTTGTCAACCGCCGTCCAATGATGGTGGTTGTTTTGGTAGTTGTGCAGGGTTCCATGGTTCTCCTATACAATTTTGTAATAAGACCATTGATATGATCAGCCACAAATTGTGGCTCCCAATTGCATGAGGCTTGGGGGCGAAATACCTGGGGGTTCCCAACTTTGAAGCCACAGGGATTTCTAAGGCTATCCTAATAATCCTAATGAAACCCTGCACTATCACACCCCAAGCTAGTCCTGGGATGGAAGAGCTACTCTTGGAATGGGAGAACACTGGACTTGAGTCTACCACACAAGACTCCCTTCAACGTCTGATTCTGCCACACAAGACTCCCTTAAATAACTGAGTCTACCACACAAGACTCTCTTCAATGTCTGTGCATTTCCTCCTGTGATAGAATAATCCCATACCAGTGTTAATTCCCTCTTCTTAAAGATGTTATTTTATTATCACTCTGATATATTGCAGCACTAACGTAACTGGTGTTTTATGTACTCATTTCCAACATATTCTCCTAGTCCTAGGGGTGGGCTATGGGATGTACCACCTGGTCACCCAATTGGAACGACCCATACACGCGGTATTTTTCCCACGCATGTGTTCATAATGTTTTCCAATTAATACCTACTGTTCTATATTACATCTAGTATTGTGATGCAGGTGTGCTACATACCTAGATAGCTGCAATGTGTCACTACACCACCCAAACACACACACAAATTATCTCCCTCCATTAACTTTGTTTAACAAGTTAAACTCCATTTATTGTACATGATGAATTACTGTACACTAGATGGTATACAGAAGATACGTACCACATAGTATAACACATACAAAGTTAAAACATACGTGTATACATACCTGATTCCATAACTTTTAAACATTGAATTCTATAGAATGGCGATATTAACAATATACGTAATTCTCAAGATATGCATGTATATCTTATACTAATGACTAAAAATTGCTGAAATACAGTACACACTAGAGATGCCAATACATAATATTAGTTGTCAATATAGAAATACTCCTTCTACAGCAAACAAAGTTAGTTAACTACCCTGCAAGAAGCACTATGTAAAGCTCTGCACATGGCTACTGTTCTATTTTTACAAATAGAACAGTAGCCATAAGATGAACCAAAGAGGACAACATAAAGCAATTAGCCATTTTTACAAATACAACATAATCTTGACAGCTAGGGTATGTATTAAATTATTTGTGGAGGCCTTGCATTTTATATGAGTTGACATATACATGCACTAGAGGCCACACCACCATGAGCATACCCAGTGAATACATCTACATGTAATAAGTCTATCCTCAGTACATAAAGATCTAAACTAAGAGCTATACTTGACTGCAGTATTATATCAGTATTATACAGTATTATCGGATTGGTATTGTATTGGTTTCAAAATAATACCCACATGTCAGATTGGTATTGGATTTATATAATTTCTTATATTGGTACACCTGTAATACACACATACTGAACCTACCAGGTACTATATACCACATACTCTATATGTACGTAGCTGGATCTGCAAAACCTGACATGCTAACACATTCGTTTTAGCAAGTTTCCTTCACCTACTGCATGTTAATAATCGACTTATGGTAATTTTCTTTATATTATATTTGATAATGCTGATTTGCAAAGGTTTCCACATCAGATGCACTAAGACTCTTCTGTTACAGCAGTAGTTTTTGAGGGATCCCTACTATGTACACGGAAATTTTAAGTTCAGTTAGGGATCAGAGAAAAAAAGTAAGGAAGCAAGGGAGGTCACCTACATCTGCAGATATACTAGTGGACATTAAATCCTTCAACTTCAGTCTACCTATGACTAAATTAGGGATTAAACTTCCACTAGTATATCTGCAGGTGTAGGTAACCTCCCTTGTTCTCCTACTTTTTCTGTTTTTTCTGTGATCCATGATCAAACGTAAAATTTTTTATTTACTTTTTTGTAATGTAATCTGGTAAACCCATGTGTATCGCATCAAAATAAAGAATGACGCCAGACTTAAAATTTTCGTCTGAATGCATGCCCCAACTTTCAATCATGGACTCGAAAGTGAAGTGACCATTATGTTACACTTTCAGCTATGTTCAGCCTGTTACACAGAATTACAACAACAGTAGAAGAAGAGCATCTGCTATCAATCCAGTCACCATGGAAAATACGGATGATTCCCTTTTACAAATGTAGGAAAGCCATCATGTGCTAATGCAAATCGACACCTTAATCTGTCAGCAAAAAGAAATGGGACACAAAGGAGGACAAAGGTAAGTCCATGACACATTCATTGTACGTTATTACTGTGGATGCCAAATGGCACCAATTGGGCTGAAGAAACATCAAACAGAAAAAAAAATTAAGCCTGTAGCCTTCGCCGTTATAGTGTTATGCTTGTCTGGTCAGTCAGTTAGTCGGTCGGTCGGTCGGTAGGTCGGTCAGTCGGTCGGTCGGTCAGTCGGTCGGTCGGTCGGTCGGTCAGTCGGTCGGTCGGTCGGTCGGTTGGTCGGTCAGTCAGTCAATCAGTCAGTAGAAAATTTTAAAAAAGGTCTATTTTGTAGCAACCTATTGGAGCATTTAGGGTCATACTGAAGGCACTTTTGGGCTTGGTCATACTTAACTAATACTGCCAAGGTGCCAGGAAGGTATTTTTGAGTGATATTTTTGGACAGAAAAATCCATACCTCCTTACATATATACACTACCAATACAACAGCTACATGATAATTACAGTTTAAGGGACTGGCATAATATAATATATCAATTATTACCTGCAAGGCATTTCAGGAATGACATATCCAGACACCATAATATATAAATCATACTCTCCACTATGTCCGATAGTGAATGATATGTTATACCAACCATTTCTATGATCTTTAATATCTAGTGGCAATGATTCAGAAGTATTAGATTTCATTGACGCAGAAAGGACTTCTATACAATCACTTCTACCAGACACAAGCTCTCCATGATTATTCCTCAACAATACAGCTACTGACATTGGTTGACTGACAACTACACATTCCACCATATTCTTCACTTTGCTCATTTTTGCAACTGGTAGATTCCCTAACTTCTTCTTCAAATTTTCAATTTCTATATCTTTTTGATTACAGTCACTCTCCAAGGAAGTTATCCTGTCATGTTTCTATGTGAAATTAATATTATATTTTATAAAGTTAATTTACAATATGTATATGTAACTTATACTAAACAACAAATAGGAGAATAGTTTAAACCCATTCACGGCTACAAATTCCATGCACATGGCAGTTTGCTGTAACAAAAGACGACCAGATTACAATTATTCTGATATTATTCACTGGAAATGCATGTTTCTTAGCACCATGTGCCTATTCTAAAATACATATGCTCACAGAAGTCCTATTCTTTGAGATAATAGACCCTTTGCACATTAAATGAGGTTTAAAGTATTTAAACATAGTTAATGGGGGGGGGGGGGGGGGGGGGGGGTAGAATGCCAAGCCACCATGCATAAGCTAGGTTAGCATTAAAAAGAAATAGTGCTTTAATAAGAATAAAATAATGCATGCGTAGTCAGTCGCACGAGACGAAGAAGGTTGCCAGGCAGAGGAAGACTACGCCATGAAGGAAAAAGGTTACCTCCATGACAAATGTAAAGACTCCACCACAGAAGAATTCTGTCATGGACACCAGTGAGCCAAAAGCTGTTTCGACACATTCAACCAAGAAGAGACAAGCCGATGAGACAAGCAGTACAGAGCAGAAGAAGTGGCCTAAGACTCACCCACTGACCCCGGACAATGTTCCGGTTATTATCAAGGCTGTTATCAAGGCACTTCCCGAATCATCAAGTACTACCACTGGAAAAGAAGCCGCTACCGCCATCACAGAAGAACGGACTAATGAGCAATGCAATGAGGAAAAATGCAAGATGACAAGGACCAGAACAGTGACACTGAGGAGTTTAGTGAATCTTAAGTAACTGCCAATTTATTGTATGCTTAATATGTACTCGTAGAGGTGGAGAGTTTGCAAAATCTCTTGGGGGGTCGTAACACATGTGGTTCCTTATAACTGATTAAAAACTTTAACAAAATTGTGCTGGATATGGCTATACAGTCCAGCAGCTGCACCACAACTCCATTAAATGCTAACTAAAATAGGGCTACCTATGGCTCACCATAATCCCACCCGAAACAGCTAGCCACAGTATCGCCACTCATTGCGAAGTGTTATAAAACAACATAAAAAATTCAAGTCACTATTTTAATGAATTTAAAAATAAATAAAATACAGTATTACAGTTACCAAACATGCCTAGCCACTAAGTTTGCCTAATTACTCTACTAATTAAGAAACAGGAACTACCTATCCTCACTAGCAGCGGCCTCCCACCAAGATTAGTAAAAAGAGGAGGATGGAATGAACATCGAGATGTCTGAAATCCTGTCAGACCACCTAAGCTCCGCAGAGTTCAACACTGGCGACCAATCTACCAGTTTAAAATCCCATCCAAAAACAGCTTGTAGCTATAAAAAAGTGCGCATCCAAGTAAAGCAAAGTTAACTGTGACAAAAAGTAGTGATATACTGTAGTGCGGCCATGTGTGAGGTGTGCAAGTTGTAAAATTAATATTAGCTAATCAGATAATACAATATTATTGTTAAAGTGTTAATGACAACTATGTGATGCTGCTAGTTTTTAAGTGTGTGAGCATCGTCATAAATGCCACTCAAATTTGATTCTCAATAAAGCAATGTGTATAGATTCTCTGATAGCAATAAATAATTTGAGTTTGGCCACTTTTCCTTTGTTCATAGCATTGCCGTATACAGGAAAGGCGGCCAAACTCAAACTATTTATTTATATCAGAGAATCTATACATGTTGCTTTATTGAGAATAAAATTTGCATGGCATTTATGAAGATGCTCACACACTTAAAAACTATCAGCATCACATAGTTCTCATTAACACTTTAACAATAATATTTTATTATCTGATTAGATAATATTAATTTACAACTTGCACACCTCGCACATGGCCGCGTCATGATATCATTACTTTTTGTCACAGTTAACTCTGTTTTACTTGGACGCGGACTTTTTTTATAGCTACAAGCTGTCTTTGGATGGAATTTCAATACTTTTTGTTAGAATAAGCATACACTGTTGAAAACAATAGGTGAGTTTCCATGGTTTTGACAGAAACCCCAGATTACAGTAACAGAATATTAAAATACAACTGTAACTTTAGTGGCATGTAACACTGCAGTCAACTAACAGCTATTTTAACTAATAAACCCTTAGTAACACTTTGCCTTTTATCTTGTACTGCATTAAAACAATCAAGATACTCTAATAGAGCAGTCACAAAGCAGCTCTAACACAGCAATAAAAGTTACAGCATAGTTACAACTTCTACCAAGCATTGTTTAAATTACTGGCTACTTGCAGACTTTATAAAAATACAGCACTAGTATAAATGTGACTGTTCTATTAGAGTGATTGACTGCTCTATTAGAGTATCTCTATCATTGCGGAGAAACCACGCCCCTGCCCATAGCAGTACGAGCTCTTGTGAAATAAAATGAGAATAGTAGAGAAATGGCAACTATGTACAGAAACAATAGAGGGGCACGTAATTATGTTCTGTTGAGTGTAAATGCCTTACAATTTATATTACTAATAAATAAGTGCACCAGAATAGGCTGTAATTTTTCCTGGCAAGACTCTTAAGTTCTTAAGGCTGTTGTCTCATTGCCAGAAGGTTGTGTTTTTGTGTTGAAGGGATTTAGTGCCACTGAGAGAAAATTGGTGAATTTAACTATACATGTATTTGTGTTGTACAACTTAATTGTAAAATTTTCTGACCTAGCCTTTAAGGAGGTGGCTGCATTTGCAGCCCTAAGCAATTGGTAAGAAGCATGCTGTTCTAACTGGCTATAGAGATGGATTTAGTGTGTGACAGTGTATGAGACAGTGAGTGCTAACAGAAAGGGGGCAGCCTATCTGTTAGAGCACCAAAGGCACTGCTTCAGACGTAGGCAGTTGGCTGTCAGCCCAAAGTGTAAAAATTTTAACTTTTGGTCCCTATAAGCTCTGTAATGAAGTCTTATCCATAGGATATATATTTTTCAGAGTATCCGTTTCAGTTCTACTATATAGTAGCCAACAGCATTCCAGTGGTTTAGTGGTGACCACAACACTGCTTGAGTAAACTGTGGTAAGATTTCAGACAACCAGAAGCCCTGGAATTCCTTCAACACATGAAATACCAAATATCTAATGCCCGGCTTTCAACCACAGTGGACCTGTTTTGGTGGCCACTTGTACAGAAAGCTGCCTCTCTAAGAAGGCCAACTTTTAAATTCCCCTGTGAGACATTTATATGGTTAAATCAGTGCCTTGCTAAAGCAGGTACCTGCTTAATATAAGCCAAGAAAATTTGGCCCAAAAGTAACCATCTTACTGCAGCTACTTATGTGGTTTACTCAGGTACAGTACTGCTCAATTACAATATCGCTTGCACATGCAAGTTTGCTTGAGATTTTTAAAATCACTAATTAAGGGGCGTGGCAATTGTTTTTGCTGCAATTCTTGTGAGGGAAAGAGCTGCCACACAGTCTTGAGAGTGAAACAGTTGCCACACCCCTTAATTATCAAAATCTTGAGCAAATTGTGTGAACGAGCGAGTGCAACGTTGCTCTTCAGCAGTGCCATATATAGCCATATCAGATACTGCCTAGCGGTGACACACCATGAGTATTTAAGTCATAAGGCGTTACTTTATCATCCATCTAAATATACAATCCCTGAATGTGTCATTTTGTGTACAAAACAATCTGCCACAAGGTTGACCTTAAAGCGACCTGAGTAAGGTTTCAGTGTATATTATTAACCATTAATATTGTTCACCATTGTTAACGGTAGGTACAGTGAAACCTCACTTAGTGGCCACCTCTTTAATAAGACCACCTCGTTATATTGGCCACCTCTAGTAGGTCCCAAACATAGCTAAGCACTACTTTATGACCTCATTAATAAGGCCACCTTGCTATTAAGGCCAATTTTTTGGTCCCAGAGCTGGCCCTATTAATGAGGTTTCACTGTACTTGTATGCATTTTTATTTTTCGTAACTTTTCTTCTTCAGGTTTACTGATGGGCACTATGAAGTATTGTTGAATGGTCCATGCACAATGTGGTGACTTGAAATACTAAAACGGTACTTAGCATGTCTTGTATATACGCACATGTTGTAATGTGTTGTAATGTGTTGTAATGTGTCCACAAATAAATATAATTGTATTCTCTATAAATACTCAGTTCCTTTGTGCCACTGGGTCGTAAGTGTGGATCAACCAGGACATTTGGGTCACACTTTGTCCTGGCCAAGTGGATCTCATCCACTGATGACAGAATAATTAAACAGGATCAGATCACATGTATAAATTACAGTGGAACTTGCACCTTCACTCAATAAGCAGGTAGCTAGCAGTGTCTAAATTCTCAATTTGGAATTGGCTTTTCGAGAGAGGTTGTCTTTCTATACTGGTGGCCATTAACACAGGTCGTACTGATGGAGTGTACATATTAGAGATGCAACAATATCCTCCACTTAGTGTGTTTGATAGTGATGCAGTGGAGACTACATATAGTTGTATTTAAATACTAAGCTATTATATTGCAACTCTAGTACATATTTTTGTAACTGTTTAGACATACTGGAGCCACACCCACTCATCTGGATTCTACAAATGGAGTCATACCAACTTGTTGTCACTGCAAATACTCATTACTCCCATTTTGTTTGAATGAATATGCATGCCATCATGTGAGACTTGTTACCATGGCAGGCCACTGGAGAAGATTTTCTTTGCAGTTATATCACAGTCATCATTGTACAATTCTTACATTATTGTTGTGAAAACTGTTTGGTATTCATGTGTCCTCTGTATGTTGTAATTACATGTGTAATTTTGTGTGGGGGTGCTATAAAATACATTGTGACAATTGTACATTATCAGGTGGTTTTGCACACTTCCTTTTAGGCTAGCTACATGTGCTAATTACTCGCAGCTTGTGTCAACAACTGGTAACCGCAGTTGTGCTCTGTGTCATTCTTGAAGCCACGCCCTTAGAGAGCAAATTATGTGGGGGCGACTACATTCAAATTTCAAATCAAACGGTGGCACGCAGCACACTTCTTTATGGCTACATGCACTGATTAACTACACACAGCTCAGTTCATCAATAACCAGTGACCGCAGTTATGCTCTGCGTCATTCTTCAAATTCCGAGTTAAATTCTTATAGAGAGCAAATTACGTGGGGGCGACTAAATTTCAATTTCAAACTAGCCATTCTCGAAAACTTATGTTTCCATCTCAACAAAAGTTTTAGAACAGTTTAAAGACACATTCCAAGTGAGTATTGTGGAAAACAACAACATGGGTTTTGTATTTGGCTTCTAGGTCAACTAAGGACGACTGAAACTTCGTTTGGTGCTGAAATTATGACTGTAGGGTAATGATGTATGGTGAAATCGATGATGTGAATCTTGAGGCGATCGAGAGAGTACTGAAGCGATAGCAGGGCAATCAGTGTTTGAAATGCACAAAGGAACACAAGTCATACACCTGTGGTTGCGTCTAACTGCATGCAATAAAAATAAATAAATTTTTAAAAAAAACCTCCCCTTTGATGTCGGCAATCTCGATCTCAAAACAGTTGGTATGGATTTACTTCACTGCTTGTGTGGTAGTTACTAGTGACACAATGAGTTCAACTTTAGAGTTTCAGAGGGATAGTGTAAGTGACAGGTGAGCTACAGGAAGGCCAAATTTGACAATGTTCGTTCCTGTAAAATACTTACGTGTAGTGGTCATGTCATTTTTTGTATGTGGCGCGCATTTCTGCTTTACTGGCCGTGCGACTCACTACCGTGAGTCTTGATCAAGACCGCACGAAGTCAGCAATATTATGGACTGGATCCAATGTTTTGGCATCTATATGACCATCATATCTCACCACGCACTACATAGGGTTGCAGACCTCATAAGCTATCAAAACTTAGTCATATCCACCTCTCAAAAGCATTAGGAGGGTCACTGGGTTGTTTATGATCGAAGATTACATCTTAACCCTTTATTACCGAATGGCTAATATATTGCCAAAAAATGCATGTTACGGGTGCCCTTTATAAATGGACCCATAATTCTTTCGTCCTAAGGGCTATGAAGTTGAAATAACCACCAATTTGCTGAGTAGGCCCAGGCGTTTCTAATAAAGTTTAACGCGAAGCGATAAGAACAAATATGGGGAACTATCAATACTTATAAACACACAAACACGCATCAAAAACAATTGTACCTGTTTAAATTTCGATAACTTTCGCTCTGAGCATCATGGTGTGTTCTACTAAGAATAAAACTACTCACGTGATAAGGATGCTAAAAATATACAGTATGATGTAACCAGGGGTTATAACAAGATGGCGGCGTCCATCTTTCGCTGCTATGGTGAAGAATAACAATGTGCCTTTCTTCACTTCAAAGCGTGTGAGTTATGTGTTTTGTTGTATGGTTTTTAGATGTTTGGGTAGAAGGGAAAGATGGCTTTCATATGTATATAGCGTTCCGTGTTAATTGATGGGTGGGGTCCTCACGTATCACGCAAAGATCACACAAGCCATAAAATTTCATTTCCTGAGGTTTTTCTGCGGTTTTAAGAAATAACTTCGGTAGGAAAGGGTTAAAGCTTCCACAACAAACAATACGGAATGGTCTTCCTACAATATAATTTGAAATTAAGTATTTGCCGACTGTGCCATAGAAAATTGCCAGTCAGACCGTCCTCAATCCACCAATTTTGCCAACACTGCTCACCGACCACCCCGACAACTACCATCCAATTACAAACGCCAGATCTGTCTCAACTGGAATGACAGTCCAGATGGATGTACCCGCTCCCCGTGCCGTTACAAGCATCTGCAAGAAGCTTACAGCTCATACCACAAGTGAGTTCCAGCTTGGACAACTCACCTCATGAATTCTACTGATGATGTCAAAGTTCCACATGGAGCCACAACCATTACCACACCACTTATTACAAGAAACTGGGCAAGATTGGTAGCAAATCACCACAACAGGCAGCTAGCACAGCTTTTCATCACTGGCATTTCCCAGGGCTTCCGTATTGGGTTCAAACAGCCACCCAAGCCCCTTAGATCAGCAAGAAGAAATCTGAGGTGTGCCCTCGATCACCTAGAAGCAGTATACCAAAAAGCTTCTGCTCCCTCACCCACAGAACTGCAGACTCAGCCATCCAGCATATCCAGCACTTAGGGAAGGGCACTCTATTGGCTAAGATTGATATAAAAGTGCTTTTAGACTACTACCAGTTCACACATCAGATCGTCACCTACTGGCAATGAAATGGGACCATGCATTTACATAGACACCTGTCTACCATTTGGACTCCGCTCAGCTCCAAAGCTCTTCAACGTATTAGCTAACATGCTTTCCAGGATACTTGAGTATAGACAGGTAACACCAGTTCTCCATTACCTGGATGATTTCCAGATTTTGGGACCACCAGAATCATTAACCTGTGCTGATAATCTACCCACTATCAGAAGAGTGTGCACTGAATTAGGCATCCCACTTGCCTTGGAGAAAGTAGAGGGGCCATCAGACTGCCTTACTTTTCTCGGGTTCACCTTAGACACCAACAAGATGGAAGCTTGGTTCCTAGATGAGAAGCTGCAGGGAATTCGCAGCCTACTGTCAAACAAAAAGCTACAAAGGGGGAAATACTATCCCTAGTGGGTTTGTTACAGCATGCAACTAAAGTGGTTAAACTTGGAAGAATCTTTGTATCTAGAATGTACAGTGAGGCAGCCTGACTCAAACGCTTGTCATTCTACATCCGTCTTTCAAAAGGCTTACGTTCAGACTTGAAATGGTGCATCTATTCAAAAGTAATTACAATGGCATGAGCTTCCTTGAGGGATTTACAACACCACAGAAACATGATGTCCAAATTCAGACAGATGCCTCAGGAACCTGGGATGTGGTACTCTGTTCGAAAATTATTGGCTTCAGCTGGAATGGTCAATGGAGTGGAAAAGGACAGACATCATGGCGAAGGAGCTAGTTCCAATTGTCCTAAGCTGTGCTGTATGGGATCCTCTTCTACCTGGAAAGTCCATAGAATTCAAGTGTGACAATAAAGGCCTTGTGGATGCCATCAATAAAGGGTCATCTAAAGGACCACAGTCATGCACTTGCTCAGATGTCTATGGTTCTTTTCCGCATTCTTTGAAGTCAGGATTTCAGCATCACATATTCCTGGGGTGCTTAACACTGCAGCTGATATGTTATCTGGAAACCGCAAAACCCAGTTCCTACGCTCTCACCCTCAAGCTGCCCACAAACCAACACAAGTTCCAGCCTTACTTCTACGAATTGTATCTCCCAAACGACTTGATTAGACTTCTCGTGCCTTTCTGCATCACTTCAACCGTACAATCAGCATTGTCCGGATGTACTAACCACATCTCATTGACTTCAAAAACAGAATATAGATTAAACATTCACACATATAGTATGCTTACTGTCTGACATAGTTGTATTACCACTGTACACACACACCTTCAGCTGATACTCTTTGTCATTATTATTATTATCAATATCATGTCAACTATTAAGCACTATTTGCACAATCATAATCCTTGTTACTTGAACATGTGACTCCTCCAATATGCTCCGCAGGTTGCAGTCGGCTCCTTGCTTCAGCTCACCAGTTCCTGGCAGCAGGCCTGGCTACATCAACCATGACTACCTACTCAGCAGGCAAACAAAGATATGTCAAGTTCTGCAAATTGGTTAAATTTCAGGTGACTTCAACAACTGAGTCCACTCTAATATTGTTTACAACACACCTGACAACTGCTGGCATCTCGCATGCCTTCATCAAAGTCTACCTTTCTGCCGTGCAACACATGCATGTTACGCGGGGCCTGCACAGCAAATTCAACCAGCAGCTTATGCCGCGACTTCAACTCATCCTAAAGGGCATTAAAAGACAAGAAGCAATCCACTTACCTTTCCAGAATATGGCTTCCAATCACCATACAGATCCTTCGCAAGATACAAGCCTTCCTTTTCAAAAAGAAATCATCATACTTAAACATTATGCTTTGGGCAATGTGTTGCTTTGCTTTTTTGGCTTCCTACGGGTCAGTGAATTTACCATCCCTAGTGCTGACTCATATGATTTATCCTGTCAAGGACATTTCCATCAATAGCAGGGACAATCCTCATTTACTACAAGTAACCATAAAACAGTCAAAAACTGACTCTTTTAGGAGGGGCATACACCTTTACATGGGAGTGACAGATGGTAGAATTTGCCCAGTTAAGGCAATACTGTCATACCTAGCCATGAGAAGTGGCCAGGCCAGGCCTCTTTTTGTGACGAAGGAGGGCAAGGGCCTTACTCGCCAAATGTTTAGCTCAGCACTGAACTCCTTACTTCAACTGGACTGCAAGCATTATAATACCCACAGTCCGGATTGGGGTAGCTACCTCAGCCATACAAGCCAGGATCCCTGACAGTCAAATCAAAATGTCAGGTCACTGGAAAAGCGACACCTACCAGTGTTACATCCCCTACAGAGCCTGCCAAGTTTTCAAAGACGTTGGTGACCAATCATGAAGAACTGCGGTCTCAACCAAGGATCCTATTTTGAATTCTTGTTATATTCTCATCTGTACAAACCCTATATGTGACTGAATTTTGGAAAACCGTCGATATACACACAACAGTATTTTTGTAATAAAACGCATTTTAAAACTATGGGTAAAAAACGCAAGCTCCAGAAAAAAAATTATGCAAGTTTTTATCGCCTTGCTGGTGGGCAAATTAAGCCGCCAATGGATACATCCTGGGCATCATCTTGTTCGCCTGTCCATAGGGAGTACAGAAATCTTTGTTTCATCTCCACACACACAGATTCCAAAGTTACAGACATTTGTTTACGTTGCGGTTACGAAATAATTTACTGACGATCGTTTTTCAGTGAATCTGCCTTCCTTCTCGAACAAAGAAGCATGCCTGGGGGAAAAACTATACCTTGGTGGATGCAATAATTTATGGAGAACACAATGAGCCAAGATTCAATTCCATACGTCATTGTATCAGTAAGTTATGATGGTTTATGTAAGCGCTTGTAGATTCTTTTCTCGATAGCTTCTGTACATATCAAATAATTTGCTCGTCCGGCTGTCTGGTGCTGTATTTCCAATGCTGCTTAACTTAGGAAGCTGAAACTTGGCTAGTCCATTCCTCTGTCCCTGTAGAAAACAAAGAACAAATAAAATGCATTTTGAAAATTGTGCGGATATCGACGGTTTTCTAAAATTAGGTCACATATAGCAAAATAAATAAATAAATAAAGCATATGTGCATACAGTACCACTCAAATGTAACGTCGCACTCGCTCGCATTATTTCACGAGTGGCGAGTTTACTTGTACGATTCACGAGTGAATCGTGAGCCTGGAACACTTGCGCGACACTCGAGAGTGCAACAATTACGAGTGACTTTATCTGCACGAGAGTAAAGACCAGCAGGCTAGAGCGAGTGACTCAACATTTGAAGTACTCGAGAGTGAAAAGGTCGAAGTACACAATAGAGAAATGTTAGCCAGTGCGCTGCATTAAGAAAAGTAGAGATGCCGGAGTGGAAACACGAAAACGAGCTATAATTCTTAGTCGCCTGGGGTATAAACCTGCCACTATTCACGACAGGCTACGAGAAGAGGAAATCCACGTGGACATTAGAAGTATTCAGCGGTATTCAAGAAGGAAGGTAAATTCAGAAGGTAATGAAGCTGGTTGTACACGAAGCTAATAGCTGTTTGACAAGTTAATTACGTTGTTCGCGAGTGACCACGCTCATCGAAATGGCGTAGTGATGTTGTTGAAGAAGTTGTAACTGAAGAATTATTGCATTAGTTGTACCTGAACAAGGTCTTGTAGCAGCTACTATATCTCGTTTTCTCCAGCTGCCAATCTTGTTACGGACGAATTCTAATGCCAACTGCAGTGAGCGATGATTTCAATCGCCTAAGTTACGAATTCAATCACCAAAGCCTGTAATGTCTTAAGAGGGCTTGACAGCGATTTGCTTCATTGTAAAGAGTGAAAGTGAGACAAAGAGTGAGCTACCATTGTAGTAAACACTGTCCAGCATGTGCCTTTCTTTGTGTTGGGGGTGGTAGCCAAGGGAAGTCCTTCAAGCCCGGTTTAAAAAATTATAGTAAATACTCCGTTCGGCGAGTCCATGCCGACTCACTATGCGTACGAGTCAGCATTTATAGTGCACTCGCGAGCCTCTGTATTTATGAGTCACTCGAGAGTTGGAACTCGCGATTATACATCCCTCGCCATGCTCTCGCAGGTATATGCTAGTATCTCAAATGTAGAGTGTGAGTGCCGGAGTAACGAGTCACGAGTGTCGCGCAAGTGCGACGTTACATTTGAGCGGTACTGTATTTATGAGCATGTGTTTACAAAATATTAGTTTTCATATGTACATACATAATAAAATTTTATAGAAAATTCAAAAAAAAAGGAAGTGGCAAAAAAAAAAACTATGTTCACTGAGATGGCTAATTGGAAAGATGCAATACAAATAACACCTCTCCTTACAATAGTTTACTTGTTCCACTTTCCTTTGATGGTCCCCCTTTCTATGGCTTGAGTACATGGAATTCAGACGAACATAAGCAATTCCTGATACCAAATTCCATCTTACCCAAGTATCTGTTGTTTTAAACCAAAAGAACCCATTCACGTTTTGGCTACAAAAACAGAGTTGAATTTTATCCTGCAAAGGCAGCCGAGACCCCATACATTTACCAAACTACCTCCACAATCAACAGCTTGTGGGAGGTGAAGATTACTCATAGCACCAAAGGACAAGATACCTTTCACTCCAAAGAATAGATGAGTGACCAACATTAACTGGTTTGT
Organism: Dysidea avara; assembly: GCF_963678975.1. Lineage (NCBI taxonomy): Eukaryota > Metazoa > Porifera > Demospongiae > Dictyoceratida > Dysideidae > Dysidea > Dysidea avara. The sequence goes on along the minus strand of NC_089277.1, from coordinate 25,983,004 downwards.
TACTCATTAGTATTCTTGAAGCTGAATGATGATTCTTTGAGTTTATACTAGTGTTTTCAATGACAACCAACAAAGACAGTCAAGAATCTGGTGTGATGAGCATAATGCATAGGACATTGTTTTAATCTGACAAACACTAACTATATAGAAAATAAATTGGTCAGTAAGTAAAATGTATGATTGCTTTACCAATTGTTGTTTTTTACTCTTTGTATGGTAACTTCTTTGTGATTTTTACTATGTAAACATTAACTGTATAACTATGTAAGTTTGTACGTAAGTCTACTGCAATTATTTACAGGTGTAATTACAAATAGTTTAGTACACAAGTATCATCATACTGGGAAATTCAAACTTTGGCTATCCACTCCTTTGTTACTGTAGAAAGTAGGGAAGCAATAAAATGGAATTCAAGGAATGTGCAAAATGACTGGATTATGCTCAGCGGTTCACATATTATACTAATGGACATTTGTGACCCAGTCTGGTAAAACCAGTCTTATTACCTATTAAAAGTGTCAAGAAATGTTTTAATATTTAAGGTGTTGTAGCTTTGCAAATGGTTGAAGCTGCAGTTAGCAAATTTTCACATTTTTTACACCAATTCCTTACCTTTTAGAGCATCTGCTGTACAAGTAGCCAACAGCTACTGTAAGTTTCCTGCTAGTTTTTGACTCAATACTGATTGTATCAAGCAAGCTCCAAAAGGAATAGGTAGCTACTGGGGTCGGAAAAGGGCAAGAGGCTGTTCAATAAACATTAAGAAAGAAGCCATAGGAATGAATTAGGCCAAGTTATGAGCCATTCAGGTCCAAAAATTGGCTATAATGAAATGAAATTTACAGCACAGGTCTTTATTCAACACCACGGAGCTGTACAATCACATACAGCCATCCCCAAGTTGGCCTGAACTCCTTTAGGGCCTCAGACTAATCATACACCACTGTGTTTGGGAAAAGCAGACCACTCAAGTCTAGCTGATTTTGATAATGAAATTTGATAGCTCATTCATGTGGCTTTGTGCTCTTGGTGTAGAATTAAATATGCCGTCATGAGTGATAAGACCGGTTTTCCCAGGCCCAATAATCCCTACACTTTACTTTATACCATGACCAAATTAGGGAAATACACCTGCAAGTATTTAGACTACAACAAGTTTGATACTGAAATTTGATTGGCTGAAAACGTGGTCTCTAAATCTCGTAGAGCCACGGTCATGTCCAATAGAGACCACGCTCTGAGGCGATATGAAATACGATAAATACGCGCCTGTAACATTGGCAACGCATGGGCGTTTAAATGGCTAGTAACAGCCATACTGAATTAGAGGGAGGTGTAATGGGCTTGTTTGTACTAATCAACACTACATTACTTGCTTACAAGCAGCTGTCGGGGCACAACAACAGCAACAATGAGTTGTAGTCCAGTTGCTGAGTCCAGTACTTCGATACATAGCACGCGCCTGTAACATTGGCAACGCATGGGCGTTTAAACGGGTAGCAACAGCCACGCTGAGGTCCCGCCATGTAGGGAGGTGTAGAGGGCTTATTTCTAGTAATTAGCCATACATTTCCCATTTACAAGCAGCTGTCAACTCAAGATACAGTAACGAGTTGTAGTCTAAAGAAGTTAGACGTCAAGAACCACTGGGTTCTACGGGATTTAGAAAACCCTCAGGCACTTAGTAGCGCCCTCACTGCACTCGGGCGCTACAGCCCAGGGCCTTCGAGTTTTCTAAATCCCGTAGAACCCTGGTTCTTGACATCTAACTATTATATAGACAACCTCACTTGTTTCACTACTTTCCAGCTTTTCCCTTGTTTTAATAACTTTCTTCTTTGATCTCTCTGGTCCAATCTAAAATTAAGAATTTTTCCTTCAACTTGTCTGTTTACTTTAATAACATAATTATGGATACTGAACCGATGAATGCCACATCAAAAAAAGAATGGTACTAGGCATGCCATAAATTTGCATCTGAACACTTCTTCCAACAATCAACTACTATAAAGTGAAGCAACCATTCCACTCTGCTTTCAGCTATGTTCCACCCATTCTACAACATTACAAATGAAGAACAGCACAAGAAGTGTCACTGCAACATGGACAATACAAGCAATAAACGTGATAGCTAATAAACACAACCACAGACCAGAAGCCATATTACACTATCACCCTCTTGTGTTATCAACAAAAAGAACTGGGACACAATGGAAGACAAAGGGAAGTCCATTCATTATACGTGTTATATGTGACCGGATCTGTGAAAACAGGACCTAATCACATATTTTGCGAATTCTTGTTTATTAAATATTTATAATCTATTTAACCAAATGTACCGACTGGCAAAGTTTCAGCTCCATATGCCAATAATTTTGGGAGTTTCAGCCCCTACAAAGTAGCAACAACAGAAATATCAATTTCTACAGCAAGTATAGGGAAAATAAATTACAGGCGCTTACAAAAACAGTTGCAACTTACCAACAGATTGAGGTACGGAGCTACAATTTTCACCATCATATACGCCATGAACTGGGAAATCAATTACTGGGTAAGTTTTTCCTTTACTCACTCTCCTTAACTGCATACAAAGGCAAAATTTGTGAAGAAAAATCGATTGCATACGATTGCTTTGACGTGATGTAAACAAACGCTCATAACTTCCATATCCTTGGGTCTACTGTAACAAAACAAAGATTTTCCAACCGCTTTGGAGTAGGCGAATAAGGTGATATCCAGGTTTTTATTGTTATTCCCTTCTTTCACTATGAAAGAGGCGTTCAAAAATTTATGGATTTTTTTCAATAATATGCAAGTGTTTCACCCAATGTATTCAATGCTTTATACTGTCAATTAGGCTTGTGCGATTTCGCAGATCCGGCCATATATGTACTGCAGTTGGTGAAAAGGCACATCTTGGGATGAAGCAACATTAAACAGTGAAGAAATCAAGCTCAAGGTCTTATCTATTGTCGAGTTATGCTTGGCTGGAGGCATCAGTTAGTTAGTTAGTTAATCAGTCAGTCTGAAGAAATTTTTTTTTTTCACAGAAATTTGTTGGAAGGGTTTAGAGTTGCTCGAAGACATTATGAGTTTTGCTATGTCTAACCAACATTGTCAAGCTGCTGTTTTTTGGGCAATAATGTTGGGCAAGAAAGCCCAAACCTCTATGATCCCTAATACACTGTAGATAATAGTTTGAACTTCTAAAATTTGTTGATAAACTATCAATCAATAAATTCAACAAAATTGAATGGCATTGTATGTATCTACAAATAAATGTATAATCCCATGTACATAGTCTCTCAATACATCTCAGCATTACCACTCAAGTGCAACATCGTTTCGCATGAGTGTGAGCAATTAAAAAATTTGCTAATTAAAGGGTGTGGCACCCATTTAATTCACAAGTCTGCATCCCTTGAGCTGAAGGGATGTACAAGCAGTCATGAATAAAATGGATGCCACACTCGAGGGATGAATACTTGTGAACGAAATGGGTGCCACATATTTTAATTAGTGAGTTCTAATCAGTCACATTCACATGAAATGATATTGCATTTGTCAGCGGTATGTACCATAATTAATTTTATAATACATGTATGTACATACGTAGCTTCAAACTCCCTGCAAACTGTGCACAAAACATACAATAACATTAACCTCTTTAATTTCCTTGGATAACTCTATGTTCATTTGTTCTAATTTTTTGTTGCTTTTCTCAAGATCAACTTCCTGTTTTTCTTTCCATAACAGAGTATTAGAACCACTGTTATCTCCGGAAGAAATAAGCAATTCATGAGGTAGTGTATCTGGAACAGAAATACCTTCTTTTATGACCTTTTCAGCAAGCCACATAACTGCACAAAACTCATTGATTGAGATACCACCACTCTGATCAAATAGTCTCCTAATATAGAAATATAGTACAATCGCATCAATAGGATTACTGAAATTTATAGCTTAAGTAAATACATTTTCTGATACATTAACTTTTAATTGATATATTACATTCAAGGGTATATAGCATGCATATACGTACTGTACATATAGTATCCACACCAAAACCATTCTGACATACATACCATATATTGGAAATATTGGCTTTGTCCAATTGCAGCTGACTTAGCACTGAATGCATCTTTTCATCTGCATACATACATGTATTAATATACACTTTAATTAAGAAATGTACTGTCATCTTTAATGCTGTACAAATGTGCTGCTATTAATGCCGTATGCATGGTACATTTGGTGATCTAATTTGGCGAATTGGAGAAGAATGGAGATTGCATGGTGAACATTTAGTTTGACAAAAAGGAGAACAATGGAGATTGGCAAACGCTAGTTTAATTTAACGAAACATTTCGCGATTATGTGAGAGTATGGAGTCCTACAAGAGTGAAAAAGTTGTTCATGGTCATCATGTTTATGAAAGTGTGACAACGCCATTTATCGGAGAATTAATTCGCCACCAGGAAAGTGGAAACAGAAATGATCCATTTGCAGTGGCAGTATCGAAACCAGCTGCCTCAGATTCACTCATGGTTGACGGCCACGTGCCCCAAAAGATTTCTGCTGCTTGCAGTGTATTTTTGGAGTTGAGGAATAATTTGTTGTACTGTAATAGGACCGAGACAGTACTCGACAGATTTAAGACAGGGAGGCCTCGACATGCCATGTAAACTAACGTTCACTGGCGTTAACCCCCAGTTGTCCAGTGTAGCAAGACTTGCCAAGCGCTTTGGAATTCCAAAAAAAGAAAATTACCAGTAGATGGAGAACATAGTGACAACAAGGAAGAATCACATCCTAGTAAAAAGCAAAAGGATGTTGCAGCTCAAGAGCCAGAGGTTGTCTGTATAGAAGATGTACTAATAACAAATGAGCAAGATGGTGAGTCTCAACAATTTCATCAAATTCTGAAATTGTAGTTTTCCCTGCTGTTGAATATTTTCTCTTCGTGTATCCTATTCAATCAAATAGACCTAGCTCAACTTTTGGTGCTATTAATATGACCACCACAAAAATGTCCATCATGCTGCCTAAGCCTGGTTACATCTCTTGCTGCTACAATCCCTTCTGCTGCTGCCATCGCTACAGTTGCATTAACAACAGTGCCTGTCAATCTAAGAGACTCAATATACTCTTGGACAGCAATGTCCATTTCCTCACCAAGTTTCAAGGGCCTTTTCCTCTCCTTTGGCTCAAGAGTTTCTACACTGTCACTGCTTCTCCTGCTTTCTTTGGATCCGTAGATGCTTCTTCACACACTTTGTTTAATGCGACTAAGTATTTTGACTTTAACCGCCTGGCTGTTGATTCGTTGATTTGGATCTTCCATAGTGAACTATAATGAGTTGCAGCTTCGTCAGGCCGTGGTCCACAGCGTATTTCCTAAATTGAGCTCTCAGTAAATGTTACACTTTCCTCTATCTGTGGACTTCGACAATTCCATAGCATTGGCTACAGCTTCATCAGCCATTTAAATCCACTTGGGTACAGGTAATACCGGTAGTTTCTTGTCATCTTCGTCCTTGTTTACCCTCCTAAAGTACTTGTATAATGCCATGTACTCCAGAACATGGAATCATATAATGATAGCAATTAAAGTTTAGTGGTGATTTTCTTTGGCGATTGGCAGAGAATTCTCCAAACCACCAAATTAAAATCATCGCCAAATGTACCACGCATATGGTATGTGCATGCATGTATGTGTAGCTTTAATCTACACATGTAGGTACACAAGAATTCTTATATGTACGTAGCTCTACCTAGCTACATGAAGCCATCAACCACAGATGTACTAATGTATTGGTCACAATCCATCTATCTGTTAATCTAATTTACATTGCCTGGGTATATGACAGTATTTACGTAATTACTATTCAATGCAATATTATAGAAATACAACGATTTGTAATCACCATATATATCAATGTGCCATTACTATAGTTCTTAGAAATGCTATCACTTAACTTCTTACATGAAAGTATTCCTCTGTTTTCCCTGTCTAATTCACGAAATGCTTGCTGAAATCCCCCTAGCTTATTCATTGGAATTTTCCACAATGATGGAGTGGCTGAATGTGGATCAGTTTGACAAACATCACCAGCCACTTTAGAAGACTAAACAATAATAAACAAGTTTTTATGTACTCTTGGGAATATATGTACAACATGAAATATACAAATCCTAAATCACACAGTACAATAGTACTGTATAGTACACAGTACAATAGTACTGTATAGTAGGGAACACGAAGGAGTAGGCATGGCCCACAAAATACGTAACATCACCCAAAAAGCAGCCTCAATTTTCCCTGACGAAGATGAGGCAGTATTGGTTAGGTAATACTAAGCCTAAACAAGCTTTCAGATCAACCTGACATACTTCCAACAACTTGCTACAGAATTTAAAAAAAAAATCTATTTAACGGAATTTTCTAGTGACTGACTGACTGAGTAACTGACTGATGCCTTTAGACCTTGTAAGTACTGCAAACATTGTACGTAGTTTGTACACAGTGGGTGTACAATGAGAATAACAAAATTGTATGAAGGTGCAATTTACAACTACTTGCGATTCTTCTACTGCCTTCCCCAACCATATTATGTATCATGTTGCCACGATTAATGATGTCATAGCTTTCTAGCAAACAAAAACAATGCTGCTGTTCAAGGCAGTGCATTTTAAGAGTTTAAGAGAGAGAATGGTTGACAAAAACCTGAAAGTATCAACCCCTCTAGGCACACTTACATACTACAATACACTGAATACAGTGTATATTTTACTACAGCAAAACGTACTTGTACTTTACTTAAGTACTTCCAGCATGTACTTGTACTTTACTTAAGTACTACCTTGATTGCTGCATTGATTGCTGCAGGAGTACTTGTACTTGTACTTTGGAGAGTTCAAAAGTACTTGTACTTTACTTAAGTACTTTTAAATGTACTTGGCCCCATGTCTGCCTTCAGACAAGTGTAACTCGATAACGGCTAAGGCTACGGGCTTGATTTTTCACTGTTTTGACATTCCTTCAGCCCGACAGGTGCCTTTTGGCATACCGCAGTACATACAATGCATTCTTCATGGACTTACCAGTGTCCTCCTTTGTGTCCCATTCATCTTTGCTGACAGCGAAAAGTGTCAATTTGGCGATAGCACATGATAGCTTCCTTTCATAACGGAAATAGTCTGTATTTGTCATAGTGGCTATTTTGATATCAGAGGTGTTTTTCAAACAGTATACCGTTGTGTAACCAGTTGAACATAGCCAACAACGAAGCGTAATGGATACTTCACTTTTCAGACAATGATTTATATAACTGGGGCGTGCAGCACCATTTCTTTCTTTCGGTATGCGTGGATTGCAGAGGTGCTTTTCAAACAGTTCTTGATTCGAAATCCTGCGTAACGGGTTGAACATATATAGCTGACAATGAAGCATATTGGATACTTCACTTTTCAGATGATAATTGGGGCGCGCAGCACCATTTCAGATGCGGTATGCGTGGGTTCACCAGTCATAATTATTATTTACAAAAAAATTTAACAAACAAGTACACAGAAAAATGTGGAATTTTAAACTAGAGTAGTGACCATAGCACATCGATAAAAAGTACTGAAACAAGCTGGAGTAGTGCACGATATTAATTCACAGTAAAACAATAAGAAGTGTTATATCCCTACTGTGCTCAAGATACCATAATGGAAATGCACAGTAGGGATATAACACTTTTTATTGTTTTACTGTGAATTAATATCGTGCACTACTCCAGCTTGTTTCAGTACTTTTTATTGATGTGCTATGGTCCCTACTCTAGTTGAAAATTCCAAATTTTTCTGCATACTCATTAGAGTATATTGACAATTGAATGCTCTATTAGGGTGACTGTTCTATTAGAGTATCTCAATCTCGTTTTTCTACACGTAGTAGTTCGCTTTCGAATCATAACTAAGTGTTTTGCAATCCGACTCTTCTGTACTACTGCAAGTACTTTCTATGATGGTTATTCCAGCTACATAACAATTTTCAGCTCATTACTCTAAGCGGTTTGCCTGATAGGTGTGAAAACTAATAGTTTTTTTATTCATAAAAATAGATCCCGTAATTGTGACGCAGGTTGGGTTTTGTGTCATATCTCCATGGTCCTTTTATCTCGATTCTTTTCAAACCACAAAAAGGCACTCCTATGATGGTTACTCCATCTTCATAGCAATTTTCAGCTCATTCCTTCAAGGGGTTTACCCTGTGGGCTGACAGACCTTCGACCTTATTTTACACGAATAATCGGTAATAACTCCGTGAATGTTCATCGGATTCCTACCAAACTTGGTTGGTACTGAGATCTGTTGTAATGAGCCCTTTAAGTGTGCCAAATTTCAGCCCAATTGGAGCATGCATTCGTGTTTTATGGCAGATTTTGCAAAGTGTGCGAAATAAAGCAGAAGAAAAAAACAAAGAAATTAAAATGACATTTTGGTCACTCATATCTCAGAACTGCCTGGAGCAGTTTTCTTCAAATTTGGTATGTAGACTCCCCTACCTGGCCAGCACTTATGTAGCAAATTTGATTCCAATCGGAGAAGGGATCACAGAGCTACATAGGTGTGAAAATTACATTTTCTTTCTTCCTGTCAATATACTCACGGTGTGGCGCGCCGGCTTTTTGGGCCACACGACACTACCATGTGTCTTGATAAGAAAATTAACTACAATGTAGTACTGCTGCAATAAAAAGTACTAAAACAATTTGAATTGGATTAGTACGTAATGTCCAGTTACTATCGCTATTGTGCGTCTAATCTCCATAGCACAGTGGGGATATTCACTTCTTATTGTTTTACAGTATCTGAACATTACGTGCTACTCTGATCCAGCTTGTTTCAGTACTTTTTAGTGGTACTACATTGTCCCTACTCTCATTTAAAATTCCTAATTTTTTTTTATATAATTATGTGACAGCTACAATTAAACTACCTGCTTAGTGACATGACTAGCACCACAATGCTGTCCGGTTGAAGTGTTATCAGGATAGACTGCTTGGCTATTTACGATATCTTCAAGTCTTTTTGCTATGAACTTGATATCAGGTCGAAGATGGGAAGAATCATTCAAACAATTTTTCAGTAAATTTTTAAGCTCCAGGCAATCAACTTCATCAGTTTTGATCATTTCAATGTATTTTGAACGTCGAGCAATTTCAAAACTATCAGTTCCTCCTGTTTTATGGTGTTTAGGGGCAGACGGTCTTGGCCACGTTTGTGTAACGGTGTGTAGCATTATTCCACCATAGCTGAATATGTCTAGGGAGAGATCATTTCGTACAGTAAAGTGAGTGACATTCCACAGTGGTAAAAACTCCCTTCCGGGAAACTTTGTGTTAGCACTGGTGTTTGGTTGTATCAGATTGACTACTCCAGAGTCGCTGATTTTAGCTTGCATTTGAACTGTTCCTGAATGATTTAGGAGAATTTTGTTTGATGATAGTGTACAATGAGCAATTGGCGGATTATAGGAGTGCAAGTACAGCAGACCATGTGATACATGTAACAGAATAGATAACTTATGTTTGAACCCTAGTTGTGTGTTTGAATCAGGACGTGAGCAGCGTTCCAGTAGAGACGTTAAGCTTTCTTCCATCATTTCCATTACCAGTAATGGAAGTCGTCTATAAGTGCCTTCACTTAGGCTAGCACCAAAGAACTGTACTAGGTTTGGGTGTCGTAAATCCGCGATTACTCGACACCATTTTAGGAACTCGTCACAATTATTTGCCCCATAAAACCCTTTGGGAGCAACGTAGAGTTCCTTAGCTGTGCAAGTGGCTCCGCAGTGATTCACTTTGAACACTTTCCCATAGGTTCCCAGCCCGATCTGTTCTTTGGCAGTCTTGGGGGAGAGCCATACTCCTCTGTACTGCGAAGACTTTGAGGAAGACTTAGACATCATGACTGACTCTCTACGGTGCTGCCAGTGTTCCAAAAACCATACAATGACACTTGGTGATTCCTGGAAATCATGCGGGGATTAACATTTCAGGAGCTGTTTACAATAATGATGTCATTCGCTAGGCCGGCAAGTCTATTGGATAGAGTGACGCACCCACAATCAAAAGTGCAGTGATCATTGATCAAGCCGACTTGGATGCATGAAGAGGTGTGTAATTGTCCAGGAAATTGTTGGCATTGAAGATCCTTCAACATGTTAAGTCTTCCTGCTGGTTTATATCATGACTCTTTTACCAAACGTACGCGGTTTAATGAAACTGCGATTCGTTTCAAGAAAACTTTGAATAGTGAGTGAAACGCCATCGCTGTGGAGCCGGTGAGTTTATGTGACCATTTTATGAACCGTCGAGAGAAGTTTCAATGACGAATGTGTTGAAGGCTTGTGGAGTACATTAAACGATCGATTCTTTCCATATGACGTAACACCACCGGTACTCATCCAGATGTTGTCCAACTGTAACAAGGTGACACACCACCAACAACTAGATTCAGAGGAACTGGCAATCTGTTGAGCACATGGCAAGTTTAGACAGTTGAGTAGTGACATCAAGCCATTACTAGAGATTGATGGGTTGAAAGAATCTACAGTACATGTACCACAACAATACCATTCATCGTGTGTAGAGGATTGAATTAGGAATGATTGTGTTCCTATTCATTTTAACTTTTTTATGCAAAATTTGACCAAGAATCAGATTGAAAGAAGTTTTTTTACATCGATACTACAGATGGGTTTTTCTATGCTATCAAATTACACATCACATTACTACAAACTGAGACCACCTTTAGACCTCTTCCCTGCTTTATATGATTTTCAGATGGAAATTGGCCCAGGACAAACAGTTATCGTACCGTCTATGACAATAGTGACTGGCATACTGGGCATAGGTGAGATGATGTTAACGAACTGTGTGTATAATGGTAAACTATTTCATAAAGTAGAACACGAAGCTAATAACATGTATGACTGTTCTCTTCCAATGATCAATGTGGTCAGTACGCTCAGTTGCATTACCAAGTTTAATTTTGCAAATTCTGGTTTGCTTAATTCTAGACACTTGGAACAGTTGGCCATTGCATGCCCCATTGCTTCAATGTCTTAAATTGGAGAATAACGATGACTGTTTTGAAAAGGTTAGAAAGTCTATATATGATTGCCTGTCATTATCTTGGATTGCGTGGATTAAACTTAAAGAAAATTTCATATATAGAAGGTCATGTAAGATTGTGGGAAGTATGGCAGTATGAAGCTTACACATTTAGCAATGGATGTGTGTGTTTTCCATGATCCACTGTATTATTCATTATTGTGTCATAGAACTGATGACAATGGCCTGATTCCTTTGTTTCAGAAATGTGCCAGTTTGCAAGCATTAGAGTTTTTTGAATCCATCATTTTACCGTTCAGAAGCATGCAAGTCTTGTGAAGATGTTGCTGATACAGACACTAAATGGTCATTGTTGTTTCATTTCCCGGCACTTGAGTACTATAGGATATCTAGTAGATATTCAAATGTTATAGAAGATGTTCTCAATGGCTGCAAGGATCTTATGGTTTTGTCATTTGACTATTTCCCACAGATCATTTCCTCAGTTGCAACCACCAATTTACAGCAACTCTACATTGACTCAACATATTATAAAATCCCAGACATCTTCCTGGAGACAGTATCTGTTCATGGTAGATTAGTACATGTCATTTTGAATGTCTCCTCCCTCACTGTTGATGGAATCATCACTCTAGTTAAGAACTCTCCAGAGCTATTGACCCTAAATATTTATGCTGAGTTCCAATTTGAATTGGATTCAAGCAGTCCAGAAGATTATTTGAAAAAAAAGCTTACAGAAATTTTCTAATAGAAAACTTTTTAATGTCGGCTCTCACTTTGTCACTAGTGGCACCATTTTGTGATGAAAGTTTGTATGACCTTTTAAGTGAAACTGATCTTTGCCCATTATGGCATACCTATCGTTCTCCATAGACCAGTATTATTAATGATAGTAGACAATGTAGGTATTTTGTTGATATAATATTATAGTTTTTGCATGTGATGTTATACAAATGAGAGTGCTACACATAGCAGGTAAGATATCGAGCATTTGCTATTCCTTGAGCAAAGGACTTTATCATAATATTGAACATAGCTGTTAGCAAGTGAAATTGTTCTGCAGCAATTGTACCTGTGAAACTACAGCAGACCTGTTCTAGATCTGATACTTTTTTTAGGATTAGGGCTTCTCCCTAATAGTCGATCTTCTTTGTGTCATTGATATACTAATTGTTGCTTTTAAAATGTACTTGTGTGATGCATGTTAAAGCTAGTGTAAATGTATCAAAGAAGAAAGACTTAGAATGTCATCTTCAATTGTTTTCTTATTAGCTGCTACAATTTCCTGATATCCATAATATTAGTGCATTAATAAATGTTTGCAATGCTTTACCCTGATCTGTACTCAGCCAGTTTTGTATCAAAGTATCTAGTGCTGCAATTCAAGCATCTTTCACACAACTCTGTTGTATTTTTATAAATAGTGTGTATATCAATTCCACATAGTTTGCCACTTTCTTCCAGCCATGTTTAATCTTGGTATGCTTCATCATTGGTTCTGTCATAGTATAGCAGTAACTACACTAATGCCTACATTATGGTCAGTAACCTGTATTAAATATAATAATTGCCATGGTGATTTGTGGAATAGAGCTTGACTGTAGTAGATGATAATATGAATTTGTACATGTCTTTACTGGTTGGTTGGCTACAATAAAAACACGTAGGTTACAATAACTGTTCATATTGTCTGTGTTTGTATACGTATAAGCAATATGATTACCTAGCTGCTTCAGTTTGATTATCCTCAGACAAACCAGAATTTAAATCACTTACCAATAGCAGCAATTCAACTCTTTTAAATACAATACAAGATAGCTTACTCTGCAGTTGTTTTTCAATCACAGTTGCAAGTATTGCAAACTGTTTAGTATTTTGATAAATGTTTTTGTATAAGCTACGAACTGAGCTTCACATAAAGGACCACGTAACACTCAGAATTGCATGCTTTTAAGCAACTCCTCCCAATACTTTTAGGATTTCAAATTCAAAGGAGTCCACTACATTCTGGCAGTCTTATCACTTAATCACTAGTCTGTTGAAGTGGTTCTATAGTAACAAACACCATTATTTATGCGACCTAATTTTAGAAAACCGTCGATATCCGCACAATTTTCAAAATAGATTTTATTTGTTCTATGTTTTCTACAGGGACAGAGGAATGGACTAGCCAAGTTTCAGCTTCCTAAGTTAAGTAGCGTTGGACATACAGCACTAGACAGCCGGACGAGCAAATAAATTGATATGTACAGAAGCTATCGAGAAAAGAATTTACAGGCGCTTACATAAACCATCATAACTTACTGATACAACGACGTCCGGAATTGAATCTTCGCTCATTGTGTTCGCCATTAATTTGTGCATCCACTAGGGAATAGTTTTTTTTCCCCAGGCATGCTTCTGTGTTCGAGAAGGAAGGCAAATTCACTGAAAAACGATCGTCGGTAAATTCTTTCGTAACCGCAACGTAAACAAACGTCTGTAACTTTGAAATCCTTTCGTGTATGGAGATGAAACAAAGATTATTGTACTTCCTATGAACAGGCGAACACGATGATGCCCAGGATGTATCCATTGGAGGCTTAATTCGCTCACCAGTGAGGCAATAAAAACTTGCGTAATTTTTTTTTCTGGAGCTTGCGTTTTTTATTTTTTTTTATATATAATTTATTTTTTTAAAGAAAGAAGAACCCGAGGAAGAACCGGCCCAAGTTGGCACTCCCATCCACCACACTCTACGCTAAGATGTTCTATAAAATGGGTTTAGCCTATTCCTACGCCTACAGAGCTACTGAAACAGAACCTACAGAACACAGAATAGAAAAGAAAAAGAAAAAAGGAAACGGCCCCAAGACGCCCCTCCCCCAGTGCAAGGTCAACTGATGCTGGAAAATGACCATTAAAGAGATGACCAGAGGAGGAGCGAGAACCCCTTATGCACATGATGGCAGAGTGCAATAAGGAGAAGCCAACCTGAAGACGGCAGCGAAGCCAGCTCATCACCCTACAGTACGGCGATTTCCACTTACAAGACAGGAGGAAGGCCAGGCGCTTGTAAGCCACAGTGGTGGAGGCACCCATGCCTCCAGAAGTTGAAAAAACAAGAGGACTAAAATTACCATGTTCCACCTCTCGCACTCTCTCCTCATACTGACGGCGCTTCGAAGTTTCATGCTGGCCGGTATAGGGATTACAACGGTTTGAAGGGGCATAAGGGTTAAATATTCTAACATCAAAAAAAGTAGGTTCAAACCGAGAACCCCAGAATCCAGAAGCCTTGATGTCCAAGCGAGCACCGACATCTTGGTTAGCTGTACGTAGGAAATTGCATTTTTTACTCTTAATTTTTTTTTTTTTTTCGATTATGTAAATAACAATAATTATGAACATAACACACGTACATACTGAAAACTACACCATATACTACTACTTATTACCTAACTATATACTTAGTTTTTAAATGCGTTTTATTACAAACGGAGAGGCTATTCGCACGGTCACGTGCTAATCAATCTCGTTATGTACAGACTTTCTCAACCACAAAATTACGTAATACAGGAAACTGGGTTGTCACGTGATCACCGCACAAGCCGTTTTGTGGTCAACAAGTTTTCTGCATAACAATGACGATTGAGTGACCTTTATTAAAGATTTGTTTACAGTGGAGTGGATATGTGTAGCAGGTGACCTCAAGCTACAGTACCCTATGTCTTGGCTTCTGCTTCATGGAAGGTATTATAAAACTCAAATTGTGTAGCTATGCTAACTAACTGAGTAGTGAGTTAAATACTTAGAGTAATAAGTAGTCAGTATAGTGTACTGGTAGTTGTGTATGCCAAGTAGCACTTTCATTACATGGACTCTAAGTAGTGATTGAGCCTTGAGCTAATAATGTATGGCATTGTTATCAGGTGGTTACAAATCAACCAAGCTTACCAACCAATGTCTGTAACCTTACCAGTTATCGCTGCACATGGGATAACGTTGGGATTTGAACTTTGATTAGTACAAATGCCTGCTTTGTGCTGTTTCCGTATAGTATAGGTGAAGCGACATAGCCAACCTGGCCGATTAGAACATTGGCTTGGTAATTGCAGGTTCCAGGTTCGATCCCCCCACTCCAACTGTAAGTTGCAGTTTCCTTGAGCAAGAGACCTACCTACTATGACTGTATAACTGGGACTTGGGGAAGCTAGTGTCACTTAGTGGTGTTGGGGTTATGAGTTCCATGGGAATTTACTGGTTACTTGCAAAATGTAAAAACAAAATCACGTGCAGAATTTCTGATGAAAATTTGTGTTCTGCCTATCATATGACAATCAGAATACATATACATCATGTTTTGCTGGCAAAGTGTTAACTACAATCCTTGCTATATAGTTCAAGATATTCGTATCACAGGTCACATGTTTGATCATGTATTTGTTCTTATACATTTTTGCAATTAACCTGAAAAATCAGTAGAAACTAGGGCTGAGCGATACTGCCATTTTAGTATCACGATCGATACTAAAGCCACTATTCACGATACTGAATAGTTCACGATACTTACAAATAAGTCAATCATAGCTGGTGCTACATAGCATATTGCTCAGCATTCCTGCAGGAAGTCCTTATAGGTGATAACAAACTAGCCACTATCATCCTTGTTTACAGTAACGGTTATTGTAACACATGCTTTGAGGTTGTTGTGGTGTTCCTAGTAGAAACATGATCAGTATCCCAATTTCATGGCTTGTGTTGTACTCTTCTTGATGTTTTCCACGAACTCTATACAGCGTTCTTCACTTCGTCATTTAATAGCACTGTTGCACAGAATGTTCAGAAATTATGACTGGCATTCATTTGATACTTGACGTTTGTTTAGTAGAACAATTACTTGTATCCTCCCAATTGTGTTGTGCATATCAATCTTATACGGATTGTTTTATTTTGCAGAGTATTAAAACAAGATGCTTTGAGGTTGTTGTGGTGGCCCTAGTAGAAACATGATCAGTATCCCAACTTCATGGCTTGTGTTGTACTCTTCTTGATGTTTTCCACGAACTCTATACAGCGTTCTTCACTTCGTCATTTAATAGCACTGTTGCACAGAATGTTCAGAAATTATGACTGGCATTCATTTGATACTTGACGTTTGTTTAGTAGAACAATTACTTGTATCCTCCCAATTGTGTTGTGCATATCAATCTTATACGGATTGTTTTATTTTGCAGAGTATTAAAACAAGATGTCACAGAATTCACCAGCTTGGGCAATCCTGATGTAAGTGTTTGTGATTTTACTATAAACTATATGCAATCATGAACATGGTTATGTAAAAAAAGTTGTAGGTGTTGATCGATCCAACTATATTCTAAATGTCATTACTACCATACAGTATTTCTTTATATAAAAGCCTGGTCTTGTATCTCCTTCTTAGCTGTACTGACACAGCCTGTAAATGTATCAGGCAGGCCCCAGTATTTATTTTCAAAGTGTGCTGGAAACTCCCTGGCTTATAATCGAGACAGGCGTTTATTTGTATGTGGCTTTTATACGAAATATGGTATACATGTACCGTGGAATTTGTTAATCAGGGTACTTGAAAATAAGGACACCTGCATATTCTGGACACTTTGTAATGGTTAACAGTTAAACTTATCTTCACTGTAAGCATTAAAAATCTTCCCAGTATAGAGTGATAAAGAATTTCTTGCTCTCAAAATAATGGAGTATGTGTTGTACATATTAAGAGGACTATGTTCTAGATTACACATACTCCATAACAAGGAATACCCATCTACTCTAAGTTACATGGAACTGAATTGGGTGTCCTTAGTAGGGAGCTTGATTTAAGTGGTGGTTATTTGCATTACCTATATAGGTTTGTAGTTTTAGATAAAGTAACCTCAGTGCCAATAACTGTCTATCCAGTGCTTTTTTTACAAGTTGTCAGTAGTATGATCAGAGAAGGAAGGAAACAATTTAGGACTATTAAAAATACAAATAGTTGTTTTCTGGGACAAACTAAAATGAGTGGACAATGTGAAGTGTGATCAGACACTTGTTTAAAGTATATACCTAGTTAGTGTTACCAAAACACTATTTTATAGATTTCATTTTGGAAAACTAATTATAAGTGTTTTAACAAAAGAAATGCTGACACAAAGTGCAATCTGAATACAACAACCCCTGTTTGCTAGTGTTGTATTGTGACTATTGAGGTGCTTATGTGGTAAAATTCCAGATACACTATGCAATTAACGAAATAGTTTTGAGTGGGGCTTTTATATAGTGTTACCGACCTCTGTATAATGATAATTAAAGTGGGGTGGACACCAACTAGGCTTTAAAATAAAGGAAGAAAACAACAAGACTGAAGGGGGCTGTGTTGGCTCTTTAGAAAATGTAATGCATTAAAATTTGTAAAGAAAATCATACATCTATCCTCCTCACCCCATACACACAGACTAACACAACGATATTTACATCATTCTTTCCTGCTGAGCCAGAAGGATGCCAAGGCCCAAACTGTCATTTGAATGGCACCTCTCAAAACTATCTTTACAGTAGCAAGGAACATTATATTTATTAATTTGTGGTCATACAGTACATGGAGATATATTTGTTTATATAACTTTGGTTGTAAATATTGTTATTATTTTGTTTTATACGTAGCTACTTTCAGTTATATTAACATAAGCAGAAATGGGTGATACTAATTACAAACCAGCACTATCCCCACCCAAGGTGTATATTATGTGCTGAACCCTGGGACCAAGGACCTGGGGATCCAACTTTTCTTGGAATTTTATACATTTCCCTGTGTTTACACCTTTAAGTCACGACATTTCATCTCGCATGGTCAGACCACTTCTATATCATCATTACCTCGCATAATATCTATGATTAAAAGCATCTTGAACAGTCTGGACTGGTTGCTCATTTGGTTATCCCATGAATGCACTATCATATTACCTAACTGGAGACGAACTATTTTCCAAGAAGCGATCACTACTGGCTATACAGGCAGTTAGGCTTGTGTACTTCTGCATGAAGGCAAAATGTTTAAGTTTTATAAAGGTCACTATGTGGCTGGATTCACTGGAAGTGTGAAAATCAGCATCCATCAGGCCTGTACTAACCAGTCTTTCAGAGTAGGCACTAAATGCTAGGCATCATGTGAAGCATTGTGATGGAGAGTAAGTGGTCTGGCCATGCAAGTCTGGATGCTGGCATGTGACTTGGAGGTACCAATAAATATTGTGAGTTATACATGGTCCCCACTGAGGACCCACCCAACTTTTCTGAGGACTCCTCAGTACTGCTTGTATTATGTACACTAGTAATCATTATTGTTATTTATATTCCAGGAGGTGAGAAGTCTATGTGATTGCAGGTGTGCTCATTCAACACTTCCCAGTTTTACAGTGAAGAACCTTTGGTGATGATGTCCAGATAGGGTCAAGCTTAAGGCAGCAATCAATGTGTAAAGTTGTAAATTTGTGTAACTGACAATTTGATTGTAGCTAGCTATCTACAGTACCAGTGTTGTTCTTTACTTTACATAGGTATTTGTGGAATAATCTATAATATATAGACGTGGGATTTTAGTTTGCAACATGCACTCAAATGTTGAACAATATACATCAGTGTAATATTTACCACAGCAAGAATATTAACCCTCATGTCGGTATTGTAATTGCTATTGTCTCTCTATACTGATACAATATGAACCATATATCTAAAACTGACTGCAATGCTATTCAGTATTGGAGCCTGTGGCCTGTTTTTGTTTGAGCCTAGGTAAATTTTTTGACTGGTGTGTAGTTCCAACACCGTAACATAGATGGAATAAATAGTTGTGTATGAATTATTTTGTGTACATAGTCAGAATTTTTATGCCCTAAGTGTTAAGGTCACACATCTGGTGAATGTGCAGATAGTACATTTGATGAAATTACATATCTCACCACTTAAATAATTGTTTTGCAAGTCTTGCCTTTTCTATACCTCTCATGTCTTCATTTTCACAAAAATCTACTAGTGCCTTTCCATGCTCATTTTGTGTTAAGCTTACTCCACCTACCAATTCTCCCCTCACAGACCAAAGTCTGCCAGTCCACAGTCCAGGATGAGCATCCACCAGTCTTTATCTTGTCTGGCTGCTTCGTACTACAGTATAGCCTGACAGATCAAAGTCTTAGAATCAATTTTTTTCCAACAATTATGCACTTATATTGCCGAGCTATGCTGACTTTGTTCATGATTTGGATGTAGCATATCAATGGATAAAATCTTAATATTTACAGGAAAAGTTGAAGGTAAAACTCTGATTTTAAGTTGTCATAGTGAGTGCAACAGAAAATTTTTGAGGTGATAAATTTGCATATTGAAATTCAGCAAGTTAAGAATCATTACAGCATAGCGGACCTACTTTACAACATACAACAGGTGTGAACAAGTAATAACATCCACAAATTATTTTCTAAAGTGACAAACAGTAGGCAATTAGAATGTATACACACTTTATATATAAACAAATTGTGTGTTGTGTCTTCCCATAACCTTCAGTGCAGACAGCATGCAGTAGCTCCTTCGAACAGTAGATACCTGTACGGAATGTAAAAGAGGAGTTAAGAAACTTTTTCAGTTGAGTAGGGACAGAAGCTAAAGTTTTGGTAGGGATCACAGAAGACAATCAAATCAGCAAGGGAAGCCATCACAAACCCACAAATTGACACTTCTAGAACAGTGGAGTAAGGAATTAGATAAAAGGTAATTCGACAATGCACATAATCTTGCAGCTGTGATGGTTGGCATAGGCCCAAATAATGCCTAACAGTAAAGAAACTGAGCCTTAAGTTGTGTTTGGCTGAAGCCATCATTTAGTCAATGCAAATTTAAGATTTAATAACTTCTCAGAAGCATTTTCAGATCACTCTGAAAGCACATTTGGGCTTGATTTTGCCTACCCAATGCAGCCAAGTAAATTTTGAGTGAGCAGGAGATGTCAATCTACATACATCATCCTTACTAGCCTGTACTGAATGAACTGAACAAGTGATGATGTTTGATTGATGATTTGATTGTCTATATGGTATATACGTTCACTAAAACTTTGTGACAATAGACTTACCTCAGTGGTATCTTGAGGACTTTACATGGCACCCCAACAATACAAGCATCTCTGTGCCACTAGCACCTACAGTAATATGAAGAACATTCACTAGTTTGAAAGCAGTTGCTTCTCTGAACTAAAAATCACACAATATGTAGGTGATTTTGTGAACCAAACCCTCCAGTCAACATGTTGAGTTGTTGGAAACTAATGATAAACACCATAGTCCCTGTCTAAGGTAAACCGAAACACTCCTTGCAATGAGTAATGGATGTTTAAAATATTATACGCTAGCTACAAACAAGAGTACAGTATATAATAGAAACCAAGAGTGTCGAACGGTGTATTAGCCTGTGATTAATCACCACATATAATAACATGGATATTTCAGTAATTGTTCATTTATGTGAAATGGTAATTGGAAATGTGTATGTGGCAACGGGCCTTTGTTCGCCAGTTTTCTGTGTTATTCAACCAAGTATTCAACAGTTATTGTACAAGGAAAGTGTAGTAAGGACCCCCAGTTCGCTAAAACAATGGTTGCACAAATGAGAGTGTTGCCACACCTTCAGGGATCCATTTAGCGATGCCAGAACTTTAACATTAGCCATTTCCCCTTTAATGCTATCATGTTTCCACTGGCCGAATTGGGCTAAATACGGCAACCCTTAATGGCACTATAAACAAACAATTACTAAAATATCCATGTTACTTCACGCAATCATTTATCATCGGTGTAAACTCCGTAACAGCAGCACAAATGGAACTCAATAACAATCGCATAAAACACGAGGTAACACTTACAACAGCACGTGACCAGGGGGAGCAATAATTGAGATACATCAACAGTGTGTGTGTGTGTGTGAGCAATACTATTACATGAGTAATACACCTGTTCAGTACTCTTGGTTTCTTTTACATACTCTCCCTACAAATGTGACTGAGCCTGCGAAAACAGGGCATGTGGGCACAAACTACACCATGTCGCTCTATAGGTCATATCTCAGTATTGGAAAAGTATATTTCCATTCTGTAACTTGCATCATGATGCCAATGAATTGCGGACAAAGGGCTGAAAATTGCAATGCTATAGCATAATGATCCAAAATGTTATGAGTGATGAAAGTGTGAAAAAGTAGGCAAAAATCATGTGCCCACATGCCCTATTATCGCAGGCCCGGTCACAAATTATGAATTGGACTTTGTTATAGGTTGTGAACAGATAAATCATGCAAGTATCACTCATTTACACCCATGTCAATACACATTAAAGCACACCAATGTACAAATGTGACAATTCACAACCAAAGTTATAGCAGTTAGTTCCATTTATGACTGCACCAAATTAAGCAGTAAACGCATGTTCCTATGTAGTAGTAGTTTTACATCGCCAAAAATTAAATAAGATTACACACAACAAATACCCAGTGATTGCAATTTATATGGAGGTGACTTTAGTAAGAAGCTTAATTTAAGCCCCCCACATACTAGGGGCTGGAAACTAGCCACCTGCTACTGAGGATGTGGTCACCATTAATTTGAAAGCAAAATCTACAATACATGTTGGGAAAATATTAAATACTCATAGTGAAGGGAACGTTCGATAAGTTAAGACTATTACTACAGTGTTCTTGTGATACTTTAGGATGATCATATCGTGTACGATCAACACTTTCAATTTATTTATATAAAATCATGTCCAAAGACTGGACATGGTCTATATTAAACAAATAATACACTTACATCAGGATTGTTCAAACTGGTGAATTCTGCGACATCTTGTTTAATACTCTGCAAAATAAAACAATTAGTATAAGGCACAACAAAATATGGAGTAATTGTTCAACTAAACAAATTCCAGGTATCAAATGAATACCAGGCATAATTTCCAAACATTCTGTTTGCAATACTGCTATTAAACAATGAAATAAAGAACATTGTACAGAGCTCATGGAAAGCATCAAGAAGAGTACAACACAAGCCGTGAAATTCAATCATCTGGGACACTGAACACGCTTTTACCAATTTTGCAAAAATGTATAAGAACAAATACATGATCAAACACGTGACCCGTGATACGAATATCTTGAATGATATAGCAAGGATTGTAGTTAACAGTTTGCCAGCAAAACATGATGCATAAGCATTCTGATTGTCATGATAGGCAGAACACAAATTTTCATCAGAAATTCTTCAAGTGAAATGTGCACGTGATTTTGTTTTTACATTTTGCAAGCAACCAGTAAACTCCCATGGAACTCATAACCCCAACACCACTAAGTGACACTAGCTTCCCCAAGTCCCAGTTATACAGTCATAGTAGGTAGGTCTCTTGCTCAAGGAAACTGCAACTTACACTTGGAGTGGGGGGGGCATTGAACCTGGAACCTGCAATTACCAAGCCAGCCAGGTTGGCTATGTCGCTTCACCTATACTATATGGCAACAGCACAAAGCAGGCAAATTCCAACATTGTCCCATGTGCAGATAACTGGTAAGGTTACAGGTATTGGTTGGTAAGCTTGGTTGATTTGTAACCACCTGATAACAATGCCATACATTATTAGCTCAAGGCTCAATCACTACTTAGAGTCCATGTAATGAAAGTGCTACTTGGCATACACAATTACCAGTACACTATACTGACTACTTATTACTCTAAGTATTTAACTCACTACTCAGTTAGTTAGCATAGCCACACAATTTGAGTTTTATAATACCTTCCATGAAGCAGAAGCCAAGACATAGGGTAGCTTGAGGTCACCTGTTATACATATCCACTCCACTGTAAACAAATCTTTAAATAAAAGTCACTCAATCATCATTGTTACGCAGAAAACTTGTTGACCACAAAACGGTTTGTGCTGTGATCACGTGACAACCCACTTTCCTGTATTACGTAATTTTGGGGTTGAGCAAGTCTGTACATAACGAGATTGCGTACCAATAGCTTCGTGCTATTCGCACGGCAGTCACGTGATGTTATTATTTTACGGATAGTACACGGTTCATTCATCTCCGAAAACTACACGTGGTTTTGAGCGGGATTTTTCTTTCTGGACGTTTCTCTGTGGTCTTTCGTCACATGTCCGATGTTTTGTATAGGAGACGAGTTCAAGAGTTACGATGATCTTTAAGAGACAGTCTCTGCCTTTGAAAGAACGGAATTCGTCCAATTAAACGTTCAATGATCAACATGATTGTAGGAACTGAACCTTAATGCACGCACAATGATTGTAATCTAATTAGTATTTAGTAGTAGCAACACATGTTGTCTTATGTAATCTGTATGTGTGATTGTGGGTTGGAATCATCCAGTTATCGCGTGATCATACAATGATCAAAATCCGGCAATAGATTCAGCAGCGAAACGTGCACCATCGAAGGTATACAATGAAGATTTGAGGTATAGAAAAATAGATTTTGTTTGTGCACACTGAGGAAAATGTTCGGACTGCATTTAAGCAGGGAGTATACCAAGATCGAGAGTATACCAAGGAGAGTATACCAAGGTAGTATACCAAGATCCAGTCATGGATTTTTTCTTCTTTCTCTAACTTTTCAAACATACTTAGTGCAGGTGATATAAACATCTTAGGCCTTCTGGTATACAGGCTCTGCCTTTACCAGGTACTTTAATCATAATGACAATCATAATAAAGATCAAGATACTCTAATAGAGCAGTCATGCTAATAAAGCTGTCATAGTATTAGAACAGTGTGTAGCGAGCTTCTTTTTCAGGCAGTGATAAATGCATAGTTACATGCACTGCTTGAAGGTTCTTAGTTTACTAATTTGTTAAGCTGCTTTACTGTAGTTGTGCCCAGTTATACTGATAGTAAAATGTCAGTAACTTTAAGTATATGGAACATAATTGTTTTACTAAGTTTTAAACTCTCAGTAAACATCAGTGAATGCAGGTTTACTGAAAAGCTACTAAAATTCCAAACAATTAACTGTTCCATATACTGGGGATATACCACTCTAGTAAACTAAGAAACTTCAAGCAGTGATGGTAGGGTGGGCAGCTATATTGTCAGCAGGCTGTGACCTTTTTTCAGTGGTCTCACCTTACCAAACCAAACAATGTAGCATGCCAATTTGACCCCCTTTCCGAAAGTCTGCATGGATTCACCCCTGGTGTGTGCCACTTTTGTTATCACATAGGCTGAATTGTTTTGACATTGTCGGTAATTTGTATAGGTAATCACACAAATTTGAGTGCAATTAGGGAATAATTGTACGAGTAACAGTCAAAATTGCACGAGGCGAAGCCGAGTGCAATTTTGGCTGTTACGAGTACAATTATTCCATAATTGCACGAAAATGCGTGTGATTGCCTACTAATCACATAGTGACCACTCTTCGTGGTTTGTAGTACACATCTATCCAGTTCTATGTGGCCATTAACTTCTACCAGGTGATTGCATCATCCTTCTTTGTATTACATCATTTGTTGTTGCACTTAAAAGACTTCGCGTGTCAGCAATTCTGATTGGCTACTCAAAATGTCTACATATGTTGCACTTAAAAGGCTTCTATTGTCAGCTTATTTGATTGGCTATTCATTATATGTGACTGAATTTGACAAAACCCGGCTTCGACGCACAAAACTTCGTTAGGAGATATGGCGATTTTAAGTAATCATTGTGTAATAACTTCCCAGTGCCTACAGTTGTGCAAACAAAATTTGCACCAAGTATGCATCTATTTACTAGCTATCACTGAGTGGGTGTATACATTTCTGATACCCAAAATTAGCCCTGTTTTGGGCAGCTTTTCTCGAGTGAGTAATAATATCACAGGTGATAGTAATAGGGTGGGAGGGTGGGGGTGGATGGTGGTCTTAATATACGGGTATAAAATGGAGTAAGAAGACGATTGGAATCCAGAGGCCAAGTTTGGGCTCTCCATGGCCCTCAAATCACTCCAAATTGACCGAGAACACTATTGGTGAGCTCTCTGTGAAGTCCCAGCTCACTACACACCATTATCACAAAGCCATGGCCATTCAATGACGCCAATCTCCCACTCGTGGCTTTGAAAGGGTCGGAAGAAAGCTGCCACAGAAACCAGACTTGCCAGTCCTGAAGGAAGTACAGTGTGGAATGTGATAGTGTATTAGGCCAGCAATCCATTTCTGGTAAAAACGTAAGTTTGATTTTGTGCGTGTGGAAGCCTTGTTATGTGAAATCCGGTCACATATCACTTTCTTGTTGCACTTAAAAGGCTTCTGTTATTCTGCTATTTTATTGGCTACTTTGCAGTGCAATTACAGAAACAAGGCCGTGCGATTTGGGATTAATTGCACTCCTACTATTAGGACTAATGTATGGCAAATTAAACCACTATGTGATTAGTACTAGTAATAGCATGGGTAGCAGTGAAATTTGGGATAAATATCACGAGTGTTGTATTGGAAATGGGGATAAATTTCACGAGGCGAAGCCGAGTGAAATTTACCATTTCCAATACAACAAGAGTGGTATTTATCCCAAATTTCACTGCTACCCATGCTATTCCCAGTTAATACCATACTCGCTGCATATGCGCATGCTGTGCATTAGCGTGCTATATACGCAATCTGTCACTATGTACTAAACACGTGTCAACACTAATTTTTAACATAAATTCTAGCCAATGAAATTGCAATTACAACTTTTTCACTGCTACCAGTGA
This sequence comes from Dysidea avara, assembly GCF_963678975.1. Classification (NCBI taxonomy): domain Eukaryota; kingdom Metazoa; phylum Porifera; class Demospongiae; order Dictyoceratida; family Dysideidae; genus Dysidea; species Dysidea avara. The sequence goes on along the minus strand of NC_089277.1, from coordinate 25,957,096 downwards.
AATACGGGATAAATTTCACTGCTACTATTGAGACTTTTGTATGGGCAGAGAAACAGGTATGGTATTAGACAATTAATACCCAGTGAATCCTGGTGCTGACTCTTGCTTGTCGGGTATTACAGAAAAGTTTTTCAATTTTGGAATTGAATTCTGTCCATTGTCATGATTCCTCGGAGTTGTAGACCCCCTAGCCACAGTTCAATAACTAAACAAGGGGATGCTACTTGTTCTACAGGAGAAACAATGAAAGTGATGTATGTGATGGAATTAAGGTAAAATTCAGCCTTGTCTATACTTGTATGCTAATGATAAATTTCTTTGTTTACTGTAGGATGGCATCACTCTTGCGTTCGCATCACTTTGGAAGAGGGCAAGTGAATGAATGCTGTTGGAAAAATGTGGTTTTGTAACTAGAAGGGATGCGAGGATGCATTTGGCAATATTTTTGACTCAGACTGCATGACTCCTATTGGATTATTTTTATCTAATTAATCTGCTACTTTACGATGTGTGCTATTTTGTAAATCTCTACTTATTAATTTTATCATATATATCAGTTTGTAAAACTCTAACTGATTATGAACTTCATGACTGCGTACAATTTACCATCCATGCAGTTGGGTCTAACACATGCTTGCATGTTTTACAACGATGGCTATAATATGTAAGTACACAACCAACAGCTAGCAGTCCATAGCAGAGAAAACGTATTAATGCGTGTGGATGCATGGTGTATCCTTGGACTCACACGACCAAAATTCGGTGACGTATGATCTATCCATTACACTTCCCGCATGCACGTACACACCCCGAAGATTTATGCCATAGTAAAGGATCTATGTGTACGCACATGCTAACTGCATCTGTCTTCTCTTAGTAACCGTGCGAATAGCTCTGAGCGGGGTTCTGTGCTATTCGCACGGTCACATACGAATAGCTCCGTGCTATTCACACGTGACCGTGCGAATAGCAACTGCCTATAAAAGTACCATTGTGCGTATATCGACGGTTTTCCAAAATTCGGTCACATAATGAAGTACAATATACATACTTTTATTATAAGTTACAGTGGAACTCTCTTAACAAACTCCCCCAAATACTTTTATCAAGACACACGGTAGTGTGTCGTGCGGCCCAAGAACCGGCGAGCCATACCGTATGTATATTGACACACTGTTAAAATGAGGTGTTACAGGTGCACCCATCGTAAAGGTGTTCATGTACACCCATGGTATTTACAACACCCTAAGGGAGTGCTGTAGCACTAGGGGTGTTATTGAACACCACAAATGTCACTTTATTCCCCATAATAGCTAAGCCACTGTAAGGGTGTTTGCCTACAGCTTGGTATATTGAAACCCACAATAGGATGCTTCTATTAAAAATTAGGTTATAAATACATTTTGTTAACTTCTATAAGAGTAACTTGGATACAACCATGTGATAAGTATAAAAGTGTTGCAAAAATATAATTGTGTACAGCTAATGTGGTTTGTTGTTGTTAATCATTGCGTATAAATTGAAATCAACATGAAGGTTACCGGAATGTTATAGCAAGCCTACATTTCTTTTCAACAAAATGCCACCATGGAGAGCACTAGAACACCTTTAAAGTGTACTGTGATGCCTTTATAGCTATTCCTAGAACACCCTTAGGGAGTATTGTAACGCCTTTGTAACACCTTTTAGTTGCTCCTAGAGCACCCCTGGGGAGTACTACAACTCCCTTCAAAGGAGTTTAATTTACACAGCAGTTAGAACTCCTCTAAAGGTGATTGGATTACACCCTATTTTTAACAGTGCAGGAAGAAAGAAAACGTCATTTTCACACCTTTGTATCTCGGTGATCCCTTATCCGATTGGAACCAAATTTGCTACAGAGTTGCCCGCCAGCCATGGGAGTTTACAGTCTATATTTGAAGGAAATCGCTCCAGTCATTTCCGAGATACGAGCTACCAAAGTTTCGATTTTTTTTCTTGGTTTTTATTCTTTGTGTTTTCGCACACTTGCAAAAATTGCTATAAAACGTAAACGCGAACTCTGATCGCCTTGAAATTTGGCACACTGAAAGGGAGTCCAAAGGCGAATGCTAGTATTTGGTGCAAATCCGATGAATGGTTCAGGAGTTATGACCGATTATTCGCGTAAAACAAGGTCGATTTGTTGTCACGCCTACAGGGTAAACGGCTTCATGGAATGAGTTAACAATTGCTATGTAATTAGAGTAACCATCGTAGGAGTGCCTTTTGGTGGTTTGAAAGGAATCGAGATAAAGACCATGGAGATATGACACAAAACCCAACCTGTGCCACAATTACGCGATCGATTTTTATGAATAAAAAAGTATTAGTTTTCAGGCAAACCGCTTAGAGCAATGAGCTGAAAATCGGTGTATAGCTGGAATAATCTTCATAGAAAGTCCTTGCAGTTGTACAGAAGAATCGGATTACAAACCACTGAGTTATGATTCGAAAGCCAACTCCGTGTAGCAAATGCGAGATCGAGATACTCTGATAGAACAGTCACCCTAATAGAGCATTCAGCTAATTTATTTACTCCATTAGAGAATTCTATTACATTACAAGTTATTCTGTAGGGACTTCAGCTGCAAACAGTTAATCTTATAGACAGTTCAGCAAGAAGCAAGTCACCCTGTGGAGAGTTAAGCTACAATTATATCACTGTAGAGATTCAGAACATTACAAGTCACACTGAAGAGAGTTCAACTATAAATAAATCATGCACCCTGTAGAGAGTTCACCTACAATTAAATCACTCTCTAGAGAATTCAGCTACACACAAGTCACTGTGCAGAGAGTTCAGCTACAAACAAATTACCCTGTAGAGAGATCAGCTACAAACAAAACACTTTGTAGACAGTTCAGCTACAAACAAATCAACCTTTAGAGCGATCAACAACAAACAAATCAACTTGTAGAGAGATCAGCTAGAAACAAATCAACCTGCAGAGAGATCAGCTACAAACAAATCAGCTTGTAGAGAGATCAGTTACACACAAATCAACCTGTAGAGAGATAAGCTAGAAACAAATCACCCTGTAGAGAGTTCAGCTACAAGCAATCACCCTGTAGAGAGTTCAGCTAAAACAAATCAACCTGCAGAGAGATCAGCTACAAACAAACTACCTTATAGACAGTTCAGCTACAAACAAATTACCTTGTAGAGAGATTGGCTACAAACAAATCAACCTGCAGAGAGATCAGCTACACACAAATCAACTTGTAGAGAGATCAGCTACAAGCAAATCACCCTGTAGAGAGATCAGCTAGAAAATAGACACAATGTAAGGAGTTCAGCTACAAGCAAATTACCCTGTAGAGAGTTCAACTACAAACAAATCAACCTGTAGAGCGATCAACTAGAAACAAATCAACATGCAGAGATCAGCTACAAACAAATCAACTTGTAGAGAGATCAATTACACACAAATCAACCTGTAGAGAGTTCAGCTACAAAAATCACCCTGTATAGAGAGATCAGCTAGAAACTAGACACAATGTAAGGAGTTCAGCTACAAGCAAATCACCCTTTAGTGAGTTCAGCTACAAACACATCAACCTGTAGAGAGATCAGCTGCAAACAAATCACTTTATAGATAGTTCAGCTACAAACAAATTACCCTGTAAAGAGATCGGCTACAAATAAATCAACCTGCAGAGAGATCAGCTACACACATTGTCAAATCAACTTGTAGAGATATCAGCTACAAACAAATCACCCCGTAGAGAGATCAGCTAGAAACTAGACACAATGTAAGGAGTTCAGCTACAAGCAAATCACCCTTCATTGAGTTCAGCTACAAACAAATCAACCTGCAGTGAGATCACCTACAAAAATTAAAGCACCTTGCACAGAGTTCAGTTACAAACAAATTACCCTGTAGAGAGATCAGGTAGAAGAATTCACCTTGTAGAGAGTTCAGCAACAAAGAAACCACCATGTAGAGAGTTCAGCTGCAAACAAATCACCCTGTAGAAAATTAAGTTACAAACAAATCACCCAGTAGAAAGATCAGCTAGAAGAAGTTACCTTGTAGAGAGTTCAGCTACAAAGAAACCATTTTGTAATGAGTTTAGCTGCAAACAAATCACCTGTACAGCATTCAGCTACAAACAAATCACCCTGTAGAGAGATCAGCTAGAAGAAGTTACGTTGTAGACAGTTCAGCTACAAACAATTCACCCTGTACAGAGATCAGTTAGAAGCAGTTTCCTTGTAGAGAGTTCAACTACAAACAAATCAGCCTGTAGAAAGATCAGCTAGATTAATTCACCTTGTAGAGATTTCAGCTACAAAGAAACCACCATGTAGAGAGTTCAACTGCAAACAAGTCACCCTATAGAAAATTCAGCTACAAACAAATCACCCAGTAGAAAGATCAGCTAGAAGAAGTTACCTTGTAGAGAGTTCAGCTACAAAGAAACCATTCTGTAAAGAGCTCAGCTGCAAACAAATCACCTGTACAGAATTCAGTTACAAACAAATCACCCTGTAGAGAGATCAGCTAGAATAATAGTTACCAGTTACCTTGTAGATAGTTCAGCTGCAAACAATTCACCCTGTAGAGAGATCAGTTAGAAGAAGTTTCCTTGTAGAAAGTTCAGCTACAAACAAATCACCCTGTAGAAAGATCAGCTAGAAGAATTCACCTTGTAGAGATTTCAGTTACAAAGAAACCACCATGTAGAGAGTTCAGCTGCAAACAAATCACCCTGTAGAAGATCAGCTAGAAGAAGTTACCTTGTAGAGAGTTCAGCTACAAAGAAACCATTCTGTAAAGAGCTCAGCTGCAAACAAATTACCTGTAAAGAATTCAGCTACAAACAAATCACCCTGTAGAGAGATCAGCTAGAAAAATAGTTACCAATTACCTTGTAGATAGTTCAGCTGCAAACAATTCACCCTGTGGATAGATCAGCTAGAAGAAGTCACCTTGTAGATAGTTCAGCTACAAGCAAATCACCCTGTAGAGAGATCAGCTAGAAGAAGTCACCTTGTAGAGTGTTAAGTTACAAAGAAACCACCATGCAGAGAGTTCTGTAATAAATATATAAATTATGTATTATCAAGACACACGGTAGTGCGTCGTGCGGCCCAACAAGCCGGCGCGCCACACCCGTAATCAAGACACACGGTAGTGCTTCGTGCGGCCCAACAAGCCGGCGCGCCACACCCGTGAGTATATTGACAGAAAGAACGAAAACGTCTTTTTCACACCTTTGTATCTCAGTGATCACTTATCCGATTGGAACCAAATTTGCTACACAGTTGCCCGCCAGCCAGGGGAGTCTACATTCCAAATTGGAAGGAAATCGCTCCAGCCATTTCCGAGATACGAGCTGCCAAAATTTCGTTTTTTATCTTCCTTTTTTTTCTTCGTCTTTTCGCACACTTGCAAAAATTGCTATAACAAGCAAACGTGTACTCCGATCGCCATGAAATTTGGCACACAGAAAGGGAGTCCAACGGCGAATTCTAGCATCAAATTTGGTACAAACCCAATGGATGGTTCAGGAGTTATGACCGATTATTCGCGTAAAAAAAGATCGATTTGTTGTCACGCCTACAGGGTAAACCGCTTCATGGAATGAGTTGACAATTGCTATGTAGATGGAGTAACCATCGTAGGAGTGCTTTTTGGTGGTTTGAAAGGAATCGAGATAAAGACCATGGAGATATGACACAAAACCCAACCTGTGTCACAATTACGCAATCGATTTTTACGAATAAAAAAGGATTAGTTTTCACGCCTACTAGGCAAACCGCTTAGAGCAATGAGCTGAAAATCAGTGTATAGCTGAAATAATCTTCATAGAAAGTCCTTGCAGTAGTACAGAAGAATCAGATTACAAACCACTGAGTTATGATTCTAAAGCCAACTCCGTGTAGCAAATGTTAGATCGAGATACTCTAATAGAACAGTCACCCTAATAGAGCATTCGGCTAATTTATTTACTCCATTATAGAATTTTATTACATCACAAGTTATTCTGTAGGGTGTTCAGCTGCAAACAGTTAATCTTATAGACAGTTCAGCAAGAAGCAAGTCACCATGTGGAGAGTTAAGCAAATATATCACTATATAGATTAAGAACATTACAAGTCACACTGAAGAAAGTTCAGCTATAAACAAGTCATACACCCTGTAGAGAATTCAGCTACAATTAAGTCACTCTCTAGAGAATTCAGCTACACAGAATTCAGCTACACACAAGTCACTGTGGAGAGAGTTCAGCTACAAACAAAACAAATTACCCTGTAGAGAGATCAGCTACAAATAAAACACTTTGCAGAGTGTTCAGCTACAACAAATCAACCTTTAGAGCAATCAGCAATGAACAAATCAACACAAATCTACCTGTAGAGAGATAAGCTAGAAACAAATCACCTTGTAGAGAGTTTAGCTACAAAAAATCACCCTGGAGAGACATCAACTAGAAACTAGACACAATGTAAGGAGTTCAGCTACAAGCAATCACCTTGTAGAGAGTTCGGCTAAAACAAATCACCTTATAGAGAGTTCAGCTACAAACAAATTGCCCTGTAGAGAGATCGGCTACAAACAAATCAACCTGCAGAGAGATCAGCTACACACAAATCAACTTGTAGAGAGATCAACTATAAAAAAATCACCCTGTAGAGACATCAGCTAGAAACTAGACACAATGTAAGGAGTTCAGCTACAAGCAATCACCCTGTAGAGAGTTCAGCTAAAACAAATCAACCTGCAGAGAGATCAGCTATAAACAAATCACCTTATAGAGAGTTCAGCTACAAACAAATTACCCTGTAGAGAGATCGGCTACAAACAAATCAACCTGCAGAGAGATCAGCTACACACAAATCAACTTGTAGAGAGATCAGCTATAAAAAAATCACCCTGTAGAGACATCAGCTAGAAACTAGACACAATGTAAGGAGTTCAGCTACAAGCAATCACCCTGTAGAGAGTTCAGCTAATACAAATCAACCTGCAGAGAGATCAGCTACAAACAAATCACCTTATAGAGAGTTCAGCTACAAACAAATTACCCTGTAGAGAGATCAGCTAGAAACTAGACACAATGTAAGGAGTTCAGCTACAAGCAAATCACCCTGTAGAAAGTTCAGCTAAAACAAATCAACCTGCAGAGAGATCAGCTACGCACAAATCAAGTTGTAGAGAGATCAGCTACAAACAAATCACCTTGTAGAGAGATCAGCTAGAAACTAGACACAATGTAAGGAGTTCAGCTACAAGCAAATCACCCTTTAGAGCGATCAGTAACAAACAAATCAACTTGTAGAGATCAGCTACAAACAAATCAGCTTTTAGAGAGATCAGTTACACACAAATCAACCTGTAGAGAGATAAGCTAGAAACAAATCACCCTGTAGAGAGTTCAGCTAAAACAAATCAATCTGCAGAGAGATCAGCTACAAACAAATCACCTTATAGATAGTTCAGCTACAAACAAATTACCTTGCACTGCTTGAAGTTTCTTAGTTTACTAGAGTGGTATATCCCCAGTATATGGAACAGTTAATTGTTTGGAATTTTAGTAGCTTTTCAGTAAACCTGCATTCACTGATGTTTACTGAGAGTTTAAAACTTAGTAAAACAATTATGTTCCATATACTTAAAGTTACTGACATTTTACTATCAGCATAACTGGGCACAACTACAGTAAAGCAGCTTAACAAATTAGTAAACTAAGAACCTTCAAGCAGTGTTGTAGAGAGATCGGCTACAAACAAATCACCCTGCAGAGAGATCAGCTACACACAAATCAACTTGTATAGAGATCAGCCACCAACAAATCACCCTGTAGAGAGATCAGCTACAAACTAGACACAATGTAAGGAGTTCAGCTACAAACAAATTACCCTGTAGAGAGTTCATCTACAAACAAATCAACCTGTAGAGCAATCAGCTAGAAACAAATCATCCTGAAGAGAGGTCAGATCAGCAACAAACAAATCAACTTGAAGAGAGATCAGCTACAAACAAATCAACCTGCAGAGAGATCAACTACAAACAAATCAGTTTGTAGAGAGACCAGTTACACACAAATCAACCTGTAGAGAGATAAGCTAGAAACAAATCACCCTGCAGAGAGTTCAGTTACAAGCAAAACACCCTGTAGAGAGTTCAGCAACAAACAAATCACCTTATAGAGAGTTCAGCTACAAACAAATTACCCTGTAGAGAGATCGACTACAAACAAATCAACCTGTAGAGAGATCAGCTAGAAACTAGACACAATGTAAGGAGTTCAGCTAAAAGTAAATCAGCCTGTAGAGAGTTCAGCTAAAACAAATCAACCTGCAGAGAGATCAGCTACAAACAAATCACCTTATAGACAGTTCAGCTACAAACAAATTACCCTGTAGAGAGATCGGCTACAAATTAATCAACCTGCAGAGAGATCAGCTACACTCAAATCAACTTGTAGAGAGATTAGGTACAACAAATCACCCTGTAGAGAGATCAGCTAGAAACTAGACACAATGTAAGCAGTTCAGCTACAAGCAAATCACCCTTTAGTGAGTTCAGCTACAAACAAAACAACCTGCAATGAGATCACCTACAAAAAAGCACCTTGTACAGCGTTCAGCTACAAACAAATTACCTTGTAGAGAGATCGGCTACAAACAAATCAACCTGTAGAAAGATCAGCTACACACAAATCAACTTGTAGAGAGATCAGCTACAAACAAATCACCCTGTAGAGTAGGGCTGGGCGGTATTGGAGTTTCGCTTCACGATATATCGTGCAGAAATATATCACGATATTACTATTTATCGCAGTTATTAAAGATGACTGCTATATTAGAGTAGCTGACTGCTTTATTAGGGTATCTCGAACCTAGCTGACTGTTCTATTAGAGTATCTCGATCTTTGTAAAAAAAATGACTAGCTAGTACTAGGTCCTTGTTTGCAGTAGTATCACGTGATTATTTGAGGTGCATTATAACAACCTTAAGGGCTTAATAAGCTGTCACAAACACTAAAAATCGTATTAATATCGATATCGTGATATTATCGTTTCACCGAAATCTACGCGATACAGATATCGTTTCATTGCAATACCGCGGTATTACTATAATACCGAGAAACCGCCCAGCCCTAATGTAGAGAGATCAGCTAGAAACTAGACACAATGTAAGGAGTTCAGCTACAAGTAAATCACCCTGTAGAGAGTTCAGCTGAAACAAATCAACCTGCAGAGAGATCAGCTACAAACAAATCACCTTATAGAGAGTTCAGCTACAAACAAATTACACTGTAGAGAGATCAGCTACAAATTAATCAACCTGCAGAGAGATCAGCTACGCTCAAATCAACTTGTAGAGAGATCAGCTACAAACAAATCACCCTATAGAGAGGCCAGCTAGAAACTAGACACAATGCAAGGAGTTCAGCTACAAGCAAATCACCCTTTAGTGAGTTCAGCTACAAACAAATCAACCTGCAGTGAGATCACCCACAAAAACGCACCTTGTACAGAGTTCAGTTACAAACAAATTACCCTGTAGAGACATCAGGTAAAAGAATTCACCTTGTAGAGAGTTCAGCAACAAAGAAACCACCATGTAGAGAGTTCAGCTGCAAACAAATCACCCAGTAGAAAGATCAGCTAGAAGAAGTCACCTTGTAAAGAGTTCAGCTACAAAGAAACCATCATGTACAGAGTTCAGCTACAAAGAAACCACCATGTAGAGTGTTTAGCTGCAAAAAATCACCTGTAGAGAGTTCAGCTAGAAACAAATTCCCCTGTAGAGGGATCAGCTAGAAGAAGTCACCTTGTAGAGAGTTCAGCTACAAAGAAACCATCATGTAGAGAGTTCAGTTACAAACAAATCACCCTGTAGAGAGATCAGCTAGAAGAAGTTACCTTGTAGATAGTTCAGCCACAAACAATTCACCCTGTAGAAAAATCAGCTAGATAAAGTCACCTTGTAGAGTGTTCAGTTACAAAGAAACCATCATGTAGAGAGTTCAGCTGCAAACAAATCACTCTGTAGAGAGTTCAGCTACAAAGAAACCGCCATGTAGAGAGTTCAGCCTCACAAAAACCACCTTGTAGAGAATTCAACTACAACAAATCACCCTGTAGAGAAGAAGTTACCTTGTAGAGAGTTCAGCTACAGAGAAACCATCATGTAGGCAGTTCAGCTACAAAGAAACCACCATGTAGAGAGTTTAGCTGCAAACAAATCACCTGTAGAGAGTTCAGCTACAAAAAAAATTGCCCTGTAGAGAGTTTAGCTAGACGAAGTCACCTTATAGAGAGTTCAGCTACAAAGAAACCATCATGTAGAGAGTTCAGCTACAAAGAAACCACCATGTAGAGAGTTTAGCTGCAAACAAATCACCCTGTAGAGAGACCAGCTAGAAGAGGTCACCTTGTAGAGAGTTCAGCTATAAAGAAACCATCCTGTATATAGTTCAGCTACATTTCAAGTCACCCAGTAGAGAGATCAGCTGCAAAAAAATATCCTGTGAGGAATAATGGGCATGTAATAAATATATGTATATAATTTGTATAATTACTAATAAAATCAAAAATATTTGAAGTATTACAAATCTTCTTTTAAGTTCTTTTCTTCTTCCTGTGGAAAAGAAAAAAACACATGGGTTAAAAAAGCCTTAAAGCTAGCCATAGGCCGGCTTTGCAGTGTACAAATACAAAAAGAAGTGATATCTAATCAAAAACAGCCAAGCTGTAAAAAAAGGTGCGGGCCCCCAAAAGGCCATAGTGAAAAAAGATGTGAAATCCAAGGTGGCGGCCAAGAAATGGCTGTGATGGTAGGTTAATGGTTAAATTTTAATAATGACAATTCAGGTGAATTTGGTGCCAAGATTGTACAAGTGGCACAAAATTCATCTGAATTGTCGTTATTAAAATGTAACCATTAACCTACCATCACAGCCATTTCTTGGCCGCCACCTTGGATTTCACATCTTTTTTCACCATGGCCTTTTTGGGGGCTGCACCTTTTTTTACAGCTTGGCTGTTTTTGATTAGATATATATAACTTGTACATTTACTGATAATTCAGAAATATTTAAAGTATTTAACATCTGCTTCATCTTTTCTTCTTCCTGTGGTAAAGAAAAAACGATAGCTTTAAAAAGCCCCTTTTGGGGTATACAAATACAAAAAGAAGTGAAATCTAATCCAAAACAGCCAAGCTGTAAAAAAAATGTGCGGCCCTCAAAAAGGCTATGGTGAAAATATTAAGATGTGAAATCCAAGGTGGCGGTCAAGAAATGGCTGTGATGGTAGGTTAATGGCAAAAATTTTAATTACGACAATTCAGGTGAATTTGGTGCTGAATCCTAGTGGAGGAGGCAACGCAAATTCACCTGAATTGTCGTAATTAAAATTTTTGCCATTAACCTACCATCACAGCCATTTCTTGGCCGCCACCTTGGATTTCACATCTTTTTTCATCATAGCCTTTTTGAGGGCCACACACTTTTTTTAAAGCTTGGCTGTTTTGGATTAGATCAAGACACACGATAGTGTGTCGTGCGGCCCAAGAAGCCGGCGAGCCACACCGTGAGTATATTGACAGGAAGAAAGAAAACGTCATTTTCACACTTTTGTATCTCGGTGATAGCTTATCCGATTGAAACCACATTTGCTGCAGAGTTTCCCGCCAGCTAGGGGAGTCTACATTCCAAATTTGAAGGAAATCACTCAAGCCATTTCCGAGATATGAGTGGCCAAAGTTTCGTTTTTTTTTCTTAGTTTTTTTTTCTTCGTATTTTTTTTCTTCTTCGTCTTTTCGCACACTTGCAAAAATTACTATAAAACCCAAACGCGTACTCCGATCGCTTTGAAATTTGGCACACAGAAAGGGAGTCCAACGGCGAATCCTAACTTCAACTTTGGTGCAAATCCGATGAATGGTTCAGGAGTTATTACCGATTATTCGCGTAAAACAAGATCGATTTGTTGTCACGCCTACAGGGTAAACCGCTTCATGGAATGAGTTGAAAATTGCCATGTAGATGGAGTAACCATCGCAGGAGTGCCTTTTGGTGGTTTGAAAGGAATCGAGATAAAGACCATGGAGATATGACACAAAATCCAACCTGTGTCACAATTACGCGATCGATTTTTAGTAATAAAAAAGTATTAGTTTTCACGCCTACTAGGCAAACCGCTAAGAGCAATGGGCTGAAAATCGGTGTATAGCTGGAATAATCTTCATAGAAAGTCCTTGCAGTAGTATAGAAGAATTGGATTACAAACCACTGAGTTATGATTCGAAAGCCAACTCCGTGTAGCAAATGCGAGAATGCGAGATCGAGATACTCTAATAGAACAGTCACCCTAATAGAGCATTCAGCTAATTTATTTACTCCATTATAGAATTCTATTACATTACAAGTTATTCTGTAGGGACTTCAGCTGCAAACAGTTAATCTTATAGACAGTTCAGCAAGAAGCAAGTCACCCTGTGGAGAGTTAAGCTACAATTATATCACTGTAGAGATTCAGAACATTACAAGTCACACTGAAGAGAGTTCAACTATAAACAAGTCATGCACCCTGTAGAGAGTTCACCTACAATTAAATCACTCTCTAGAGAATTCAGCTACACACAAGTCACTGTGCAGAGAGTTCAGCTACAAACAGATTATCCTGTAGAGTGATCAGCTACAAACAAAACACTTTGCAGAAAGTTCAGCTACAAACAAATCAATCTTTAGAGTGATCAGCAACAAACAAATCAACTTGTAGAGAGATCAGCTAGAAACAAATCAACCTGCAGAGAGATCAGCTACAAACAAATCAGCTTGTAGAGAGATCAGTTACACACAAATCAACCTGTAGAGAGATAAGCTAGAAACAAATCACCCTGTAGAGAGTTCAGCTACAAACAAATCAATGTGCAGAGAGATTAACTACAAACAAATCACCCTGTAGAGAGATCATCTAGAAACTAGACACAATGTAAGGAGTTCAGCTACAAGCAATACACTCTGTTGAGATTTCAGCTACAAACAAATCAACCTGTAGAGCGATCAGCTAGAAACAAATCACCATGAAGAGAAGTCAGCTACAAAAAATCACCCTGTAGAGAGATCAGCTAGAAACAAATCACCCTGTAGAGAGTTCAGCTAAAACAAATCAACCTGCAGAGAGATCAGCTACAAACAAATCACCCTGTAGAGAGTTCAGCTAAAACAAATCAACCTGCAGAGAGATCAGCTACAAACAAATCACCCTGTAGAGAGTTCAGCTAAAACAAATCAACCTGCAGAGAGATCAGCTACAAACAAATCACCTTATAGACAGTTCAGCTACAAACAGATTACCCTGTAGAGAGATCGACTACAAACAAATCAACTTGCAGAGAGATCAGCTACAAAAAATCACCCTGTAGAGAGATCAGCTAGAAACAAATCACCCTGTAGAGACTTCAGCTACAAACAAATCAACCTGCAGAGAGATCAGCTACAAAGAAATCACCCTGTAGAGAGATCAGCTAGAAACTAGACACAATGTAAGGAGTTCAGCTACAAGCAAATCACCCTTTAGAGAGTTCAGCTACAAACAAATCAACCTGCAGAGAGATCAGATCACCTTATAGTGAGTTCAGCTACAAACAAATTGCCCTGTAGAGAAATCAGTTACAAACAAATCAACCTGCAGAGAGATCAGCTACACACAAATCAACTTGTAGAGAGATCAGCTACAAACAAATCACCCTGTGGAGATCAGCTAGAAACTAGACACAATGTAAGGAGTTCAGCTACAAGCAAATCACCCTGCAGAGATTTCAGCTGCAAACAAATCACCCTGTAGAGAGATCAGCTAGAAACTAGACACAATGTAAAGAGTTCAGATAGAAGAGGTCACCCTATAGAGAGTTCAGCTACAAAGAAACCATCATGTAGAGAGTTCAGCTGGAAACAAATCACTCTGTATAGAGTTCAGCTAGAAAAAGTCACCTTGTAGAGAGTTTAGCTACAAAGAAACTGCCATGTAGAGAGTTCAGCCTCAAACAAAATACCATGTAGAGAATTCAACAACAAACAAATCGCCCTGTAGAGGGATCAGCTAGAAGAAGTTACCTTGTAGAGAGTTCAGCTACAAAGAAAGCACCATGTAGAGAGTTTAGCTAAATCACCTGTAGAGAGTTCAGCTAGAAACAAATCACCCTGTAGAGAGATCAACTAGAAGAGGTCACCTTGGAGAGAGTTCAGCTACAAAGAAATCACCACCTAAAGAGTTCAGCTGCAAACAAATCACCCTGTAGAGGGATCAGCTAAAAGACATCACCTTGTAGAGAGTTCAGCTACAAAGAAACCATCATGTAGAGAGTTCAGCTACAAAGAAATCACCCTGTAGAGAGTTCAGCTAGAAGAAGTCACCTTGTAGAGAATTCAGCTACAAAGAAACCATCTTGTAGAGAGTTCAGCTACAAAGAAACCACCATGGATGTAGAGAGTTTAGCTGCAAACAAATAACCTGTAGAGAGTTCAGCTAGAAACAAATCACCCTGTAGAGAGATCAACTAGAAGAGGTCACCTTGGAGAGAGTTCAGCTACAAAGAAATCACCACCTAAAGAGTTCAGCTGCAAACAAATCACCCTGTAGAGAGATCAGCTAACAGACGTCACCTTGTAGAGAGTTCAGCTACAAAGAAACCATCATGTAGAGAGTTCAGCTACAAAGAAATCACCCTGTAGAGAGTTCAGCTAGAAGAAGTCACCTTGTAGAGAGTTCAGCTACAAAGAAACCATCTTGTAGAGAGTTCAGCTACAAAGAAATCACCCTGTAGAGAGTTCAGCTAGAAGAAGTCACCTTGTAGAGAGTTCAGCTACAAAGAAACCATCTTGTAGAGAGTTCAGCTACAAAGAAACCACCATGGATATAGAGAGTTTAGCTGCAAACAAATAACCTGTAGAGAGTTCAGCTAGAAACAAATCACCCTGTAGAGAAATCAGCTAGAAGAGGTCACCTTGTAGAGAGTTCAACTACAAAGAAACCATCCTGTATATAGTTCAGCTATATTTTACGTCACCCAGTAGAGAGATCAGCTACTAAAAAATATCCTGTGGGGGAATAATGGGCATGCAATAAATATATGTATATAATTCGTATAATTACTAATAAAATAAAAAATAATTGAAGTATTAAAAATCTTCTATAAGTTCTTTTCTTCTTCCTGTGGTAAATAAAAAAACGCATGGGTTAAAAAAGCCCCAAAGCCAGCCATAGGCCGGCTTTGCAGTATGCAAATACAAAAATAAGTGATATCTAATCAAAAACAGCCAAGCTGTAAAAAAAAGTGCGGCCCCCAAAAAGGCCATGGTAAAAAAAGATGTGAAATCCAAGGTGGTGGCCAAGAAATGGCTGTGATGGTAGGTTAATGGTAAAAATTTTAATAACAACAATTCAGGTGAATTTTGTGCCACTTGGTCTTGGCACCAAATTCACCTGAATTGCCGTTATTAACATTTTTACCATTAACCTACCATCACAGCCATTTCTTGGCCGCCACCTTGGATTTCACATCATTTTTTTACCATGGCCTTTTTGGGGGCCACACCTTTTTTTATTACAGCTTGGCTGTTTTTGATTAGATTATAAGTTACAGTGGAACTCTCTTAACAAACTCCCCCAAATTAAGGACAAAATAGAAAAAACTTCCATTATAGGGACAAAAATTATGACAGTTAATTATTTTTTACCTCTGAAAGAAGATTGCCTCTATATTACAGCAGGAAGTGGCCAAAAATTCTGGGTTCAAAATTTCCATAAAGAGGGGTGCACTGTATCACCATTTTAACTACAAACAGGAAGCGGTATAGATGATGCTGCTGAGTGCAGACCATTGTTTGGTTTCCACAATTGAGGTACTCTAATAGTGCAATCACCCTATTAGAGCATTCAGCTGTGTAATAAACCCCTATTAAAGAGTTCTACAAAAATTTACCATCATTATTTACTTACAAACTTCAGCTATGTGCTGTACTTAACAGCTCACTCTCTAGAGCATTCAGCAATGTAACAAGTCACAGATCATCACCTGTGAGAGTTCAGCTATAAACCTGAAAAATGTTCAGCTACTTTACAAGTAACCATGTAGGGAGTTCAGGTGACAAGTAACCATGCAGAGAGTTCAGCTACAGTACAAGTTACCCTATAGAGAGTTCAGCTACAAACACATAACCCTCCAATAGCCTCTATATAGTTCAGCTATATGCACCCTTCAGCTACGGATAATGATCACCTTGTAAAGACATATATAACAAGTCACCCTGTAGGGAGCTCAGCTACAAGAGTTCAACAAGTCAACCTGTAGAAATTTTAGCTAAGTCGCAAGTCACCATGTAGGGAGCTCAGCTACCACATGACTGTCAATACCAGCCATTTTAATGATTACTGCATTTTTTTCTTTTGATTATAGAGTTTGATTAGTATTGACTTTATTGCAGCCATTTCTTGGCACATTTAGTTTCACTTTTTTTTACCTTGGCCTTTGGGGGATGCACCCTTTCTTTCAGCTGATAGATTGATAATTCACTGTAGCTATACTGAAAACTAAAGTATTAACCTAATGCACAGCTGCAGGTGTCCACTGTCTGGCAGTCAGGTGGTTAACATCGTTATGAAAAATTGAAGTTATAAAGGAAGGTACTTGATCTAATAGAACACACAGAATAACCACACAGACAAATACTTAGTATGCATCCAATTGGCCATTCCATGTACCTATTAAATGTGCTATTGCAATGTACATTTGCTGACAGCTCCATATGCTTTGAAGCAATACCAGTCCAGGATACTAAGAATTTTTATGAGCAAAATTGTAAGTTATAAAAACTATGCACAAAAGTTGTGCATACATAAAACAACAAAATAATATTATTATGATTCAAACCTACAACTGACAATAACTGCAACAACTCTGGGGAAGTGGTATACCATCTTTGACTGTTTGTACTGTAGTATGTATAGCTCAACACCATGTCCCTTCAGCGTACTGTAACAGACAAGCAAAATAAGGAATAAACTTTGTATGGTAGCCAGACAATGAGCACCTCACCTCAGATGTGAATCATGTTGATAAGTGTACAGATTAATACTGTGACAGTCAACGTCTGATACATGAAAATAATATTATCATGAAAAGGTACGAGTGAGAAAATTAAAAAAAGTTGTCAAGTTTTCATGAACAGAAACGAAACCCTGAAATAAAAGTTCAATGAACTACTGTTTGTCTGTGGTTTGATAGGAATGTAGACCAAGGTAGCTATTGTCTTCAACATGCTGTAGAGATGAATAGTTTTCTGCAACTGGCGTTGTAAGATAATGAGTACTAAATTATTATTGCTAAAGTCTGTCAATCTATGCTTTCATTGGCTGCCAAATGACTTGATGAAAAGGATGCAGATAAGCAGACGAATTGAGAAAACCAAAGCTGCTTTTAAAAAACCCTTTAGAAGAATTGTTGGTTGCAACTGTCTGCAATAAGATCCTTTCAAAAATACTGAAATACCAAAATGGCATAATATAATTATTATATTATTAAACCATGGACAAGTTCCTCTACCTCTATCACTTGAAAAAGTCAAGTTAGCCAATTTTTTATTCTTTGGTTTATATTATATATATAACGATATTGTAGCAAAAATTTAACAATTTACAGTCAGCAGTCTTTGTAGCGTTTTGTTTCTCTGACTCCCTAGCAGCTTCATGTGCACATGCTTTAGTCCTCCTGTCATCTACCATAAATCCTAAAATTGTGAAACCTTACATGTGTCTTATATAACATCCATTTGGCACACTCTATTACAATATCATTATACACTCCAGTTGTTCATTACAATGTGTACAATGTAGTTTTGCTAAAATGCTAAAGGCAAGTGTGTATGCATGATTATGTGATCGTTACTGTCGTTGATCTCACTGTATACATCAGTCTTCTATCTGATCCATCACCTCCATGAATGACTCCCGGTAGTGAATGGCATCATCACTTGTGTCAGAGGAGCTGCTACATACAAACAACAGCATAATATACGCTGCAATATAATTATGAAATTACTTTGATGCTCATAGAATTCCAATAGCAATATAATATAGTAGCAAGAGTTAATATTAACTCTTGATAGTAGCATAGCTAATTTTGTGCTTTAAAAATAAGTAGTGTTTACTATTAACAATACTGCAAGTTTTTTCTTGCAGTCAGAATTTAACAATTGAGGAGGTACGTACATATAGTACCTCTTGATGTAATTCAAAGTTATTCAGAGACAAAGTAAATAGAACACTTGATGGTGACATGACCATCAGTGAAGCAACCAAACAATAACCATATTAGAACAAAATAATCTAATTTTACAATTATAGAGCAGTCAGTAAAAGAGAGTGGTCACTCTAGCCTTGAATATAGCAGTAAAGGTTTGAAATTAAAAATAGAGTAAGAGTTAATGAAGAAGGTTTAGGCGATCATAAAATCTGAATGCATAAGCTAACCTAACTTGATCAAAAAACTATATAAAATCATTCATGGTATTTTCCATCGTGCCAATAAAGTGTACAACTTTATTCTTTACACCTGCTGACAATTTGTTAAAATGTTTAACTAACATATTATCAGTTAGTATCCTTGACAACCAGTGTATACTCACATTTCACAGATGATGGCATTCTTCCTCATATTATCATCAACAACAATACCAATATCACCACTTGGTACCTCATTGTTATCTTTAGTGGTAGCAGCTGGTTTGGTCTTAAAATGTGCAGTGATCTTTGTAGTAATAATCTTTATAGTGTCTTTGTGTACTATCAGTTCCAGAGCAATGAAGAAGATCAATGGAAAGAACATTACAATAATAATAGTAGCTTTTGATAATTGTTGGCTAACATTGTCAGTAAGTGGTATCAATGTAGCCAGTATCACAAATCGTAAAATCAACCCATCAAAAATGTTCAGTATTTTGTGCTTATAAGGTTTTAATATTATCACTATAACAGCCAGTACCACACTTGTGCAGATTAGTAAAAACTGGGAGAGATAATTGTTGGATGAATTTGCAATGATTATCACAATAATAACAAGTCGACAAATCATATAATAAGCAGCAAAGCAACGATACTTGTCTTTGTAACATCCTTGAAACTGATCCAGTAATGGCTTCATTCTAGTAAAGTTGATCTTCTTGTTAAGGAATGGTTCTAGAAGGAGTACAAGTGGTAGACCAATCACAATCACTAGTGTACATAACACTGCTACAATAAAATAAGGTAGATGACGACCATGACAGTATTCTATGTCAGGTGACAGGTAAGTGTAAACCTTATCCACATTATGAAATGTCAGTGATCTCAATAACAATAATGAAGTTGTGGCTACAGAAGTATATGATAAGAGAAAGAGGTAACAGACAGTCCGAATGATCCCTCTACTAATAAATGATGAAAACTTGTGAGATATTCTTGCAGATTGACAGACTATTGCTATGATGATGGAGACAGCTAGTGGGTGTGCATAATGAATGAACTGTTGGTCAATTCCACTCATATTCTGTACTAAACAAATTTGACCTAAAAATTGTGGAGTGATTTTTACAAGACTGGACATAGTAGCAACAGTTTTAAGCAATCCTTCGGAATATAAATTTTGGTGCAGTAAAATATTCAGTATACTGTATAGTATGTAATAGCATACAAATAACCAATCCCAACATGATAGTATGTCATAATAAACACTAATATAACTATGACTATCCAGTATATCATTGATAATGTGACTACCAACACTGTCTGTCCTGTGGTACACTTGTAAAAACACTTACACATTCTACAGAATCAAACGAGAGGGTATAGCCTTCTTCACAACTACCACAAGCAGTACCAGATCTGTGTGAACTACACTGATTCATTCTTGCTGGAGAGAGTTGATAAAATCCTTTAGTGTCTTCACAACAAGTAAAGTTACAGTAATTGTTGGGACAAACTGTCACTGTTGATCTATCATCAACTACTCCAAACCAATAGCTTCTCCTGATAAATGATGAACTATCAGAACAAGTTATTATATCATTATCATCATAGCATACACACCTTTGTGTTGTGTCATTGTTATAATAGAAACCAGGGTGACATGGTGATAGTTCAGTTATTAATTCTATGGAAATTGTTTTAACATCAGATTGGCTGCCATGATGGTAAGTAAGGTTCATTGAAACGTTTTTTATGTCAGAAATTTTAGGTCCTTTTATGCTAATTCCTTGTAACCCATTGCATGATATTAATGTACTATTTGATCCATAAATGGTGTGATCTTCATCATTACTATCAACTATAAATTGTGTTTCAACAGCAGGTTGATCATAATAATCCAGTAGACAGGCATCAATGATAATTTCTTGACCAAGCATTATGTGTTTTATATAATATGTTCCACAATTAGTGATATTGTCATTATCGATACACACAGCTGGTTCATATAATACTAATTTCCTAGGAGGAGTGTAAATGTGCCCAGAAAGTTGGCCATGATCTAAAGTCTCATTGTTAACACCAACAATACTTCTATGCAAACAATCATCATCACAAGATGTTGGTATATCCAGGTAAACAGAGTCACCTATTAGTGCTGTATTGCTGGTAAAGTTAATACTTGTAGTGTTTAATAACATCTTACTGTATACATCATCTCTTAGTTCACTATATATAGCCCCACCATATCGATTAGCAATATTGTTTAACAACGAAATAGAAGAAACATGATCAAATATTGCGGTAAAGTTATCACTAAAATGCATACCTCCTCCATTCCCTATTGCTCTGTTATTGTTAAACATTACAACAGAATTATTTGCAAACTTTATAATGGATTGTGAAACGCAAACAGCTCCACCATGTTCAGCAGTATTACCTGTAAATGTCACTGGAATGTTTCCTTCTAGTGTAACATCAGAGTGATGATCACAATACATTGCTCCGCCATACTGCATAGCACTATTTTTAACAAACATCACTTCAGAGTATTGTCTTAGTATAATGTTACAATGGTCATTAGAATATAATGCTCCACCACCACTTTCTGCCATGTTGTAATGAAAAACAACTTTACTGTTTCCTACAAAGCTGATACTAGCATTGTCATGCGCATATACAGCTCCACCATGGTGTATAGCCGTATTGTGAGTGAAATTCACATTGGAATTATCTTGAAAACATTGCAGCAGCTTTATAAAATAAACATATGGCTCCACCTTGTTGCATGGCTGCATTGCTAGTAAAGAAAACAGAAGAACTTCCACTAAAATATAAAGTAGTGTTAACAGAATAGGCTGCTCCACCATCTCGTCTGACCATATTCCTGTAAAAGGACACAGTACAATTTTCTTCAAAGTAGATAGGATCGTTACTAAAGCTATACAGAGCTCCCCCACTTAATATAACACTATTATGTTGAAATACAGTGACAGAATTTCCTTTAAATCTGACTTGTGATTGAAGTGCAAAATATACAGCTCCTCCTTGTTGTAAGGCTGTATTATTACTGTAAGTTATATTAGAGCTGCCACCAAATACCATGGCACTTCTGTAAAATAAATATAAAGCTCCACCTTGTTGTAAAGCTGTATTGCGTGTGAAAGTGACAGAACAAGTTTCATCAGCTGCTATCTTAGCATTGATAACAGAAGATATAGCTCCACCATCCTGTGCAGCTATGTTGTTGTTAAAATATACTGTGGATCCTCCTGTAAACCAGATATAAGAGTTAACAAGTGATGAGGCACCTCCATTCAGTAAAGCTTTATTATTGTAAAAGTCAGCAACAGCATTTCCTTTAATTACGATGTCACAATAATATAAATATAAAGCTCCACCAACTGTGGCTGTGTTACGAATAAATGTTACATTGGTAATGCCTTGAAATATTACTTCAAAAGGATCGTAAGAATAATGAGATCCGATATACACTGCTCCGCCTTCTTGTGCACTGTTATTATAAAACATCACTGTTGAGTTACCTTTAAAGTCAATGTGACTATGTACTGACGATAATGCTCCTCCATCATTTGTGGCGCTATTACCTGTGAAAGTTACTGTCGAGTTTTCATCATATGACATGACAGGATAACCTCTTGTAGACAATAACCTTAGTTCAACACGTACGGCTCCTCCATCTTCAGCACTATTGTTACTAAATGTCACTATTGAGCTGCCATGAAATGTGATGTTAGACCCAACTGCTGATACTGCTCCTCCACTAATTGTGGCACTATTACCAGTGAAATTCACCATCATTCTTCCATTAAATGTAATTTTAGAAAAAATTGAATCTAATGCTCCTCCCTTGCTTGTGGCACTATTGTTGGTAAATGCTATTGTTGAGTTTTCACCACATGACAAGATAGAATAGATACATATACTGCTCCTCCATATTTAGCACTATTGTCACCAAATGACATTGTTGAGCTAGCATGAGATGTGATGATAGAATAGCCTACATATATTGCTCCTCCTGAAACTGTTGCACTATTCCCATTGAATGATATTTTTGAGTTGTCACCACATGACATACCAGGATTGCCAATTGCTATTCTTTCATACTTAGGAGGACTATCATAACCAACGGATAAGACATATACCTTTACAGCTCCTCCATATCTAGCACTATTGTTATTAAATGCCACTGTTGAGCTGCCATGAAATGTGATAATGGACTCATTTGCTTGTATTGCTCCTCCATTATATGTTGCACTATTACCAGTGAATGTTACCGATGAGTTTTCACCACATGACATGACAGAATTATCAAGCGCTACAGATACAGCCCCTCCATCTTCAGCACTATTGTTACTAAATGTCACTGTTGAGCTTCCATGAAATGTGATGTTGGACTCAATTATATCTACTGCTCCTCCTTTAATTTTGGCACCGTTTCTTATGAATGTCACTGTTGAGTTTCCGATGATGTAGATAGCACACTTTCCAACAAACACTGCTCCTCCATCTCTCTCAGCTCTGTTACCACTAAATGTTACGAGTGACTGATCTTCAAATGATATTAATGACATTCCCTCAGAAAATATGGCACCACCATTTTTGACTGCTGAGTTGTTTGCAAACATCACTGCTGAATTCATTGTGAAGAACATCTTTGAATAGATTTGATAGATGGTTCCACCGTTAGTGCTGGCTAAATTATCACTGAAGCTCACATTACACTTGTCACCAAATATGATAATAGAATTACTGCTGTAAATTCCTCCACCAGCAGTGGCTCTGTTACCCTTGAATGACACACTGTTATTGAGAATTAGACTGGTGTGTGAAATGTAAATTGGTATTCCTTGATTATGGGTAAATGTGGAAGTTTGTAGTAGTAAAGAAACAAAATCATTCGCTCTATTGTTTGAATCAATATAAACAACACTTTTAGCTGGTCCATTCATAGTAAAATCACAGTTGTTCATTACCAACAGTACTCGAGTACTCTGTTCAGGGGCAGATGTATAGTAAATAGTTGCTCCATGACCATTATGGTATTTGTTATGTGTAAACTGACAATTATTAATGTACACATTTCCTGACATTTTTGACATTACAACAGCTTGCATTGTTGAGTGATGAAATGAACAAGTTTGAATTAAAATGTTTGAAGAATTGTAAAACTCCATTCCTGGATAGGATGAGTCATTAGAACCACACCTCTCCCAGTTGACACCTTTAATAATGACATTATTACAAGAAACAAACTTTATCTCTCCAACACCATTACAATTCACTGTGGGGTTTCCTTGTCCAATTATTGCAACACTTTCAAGATTTTCTAATACAACAATTGAAGACAACACAGCATCACTTACCACTGTAATAATAGTATTGCTAGTAAAATTAGAGAGTGCATGAAAAATTGAATGAAATTGATGATCTTCCATTATGCAACAGGGAATAATTTTGTCATCTGTTTGGTTCTCCAAACTGTTAGATGCACTGATAATAAACTCTTCAATACTGCTTAAGAGCAGGGCTAATATACAAACACTTTTTATTATCATGATTACACACAGATACATTGAATCAGATATGACACAACACTGCATTTATACTCAAATCCTGAAACCTCATTGCATAATAGCTGATAATACCAGAAGTGTTTTATGGTATTGTTTTTGTTTATGATTGTAGTTGTACCCTTACAAAAGCCTTACTATTTATTTTCTGTGTTCCCAGCTCTTATTAACTCATGTAAACAATTTTGACTAGTTTTGATTGTGTGGTTAAAACACAGTATTGCAATCATTATTATGACATTTTTTATTCTACGTGAGTTATGGGACTATAATACATAATGACAATCTTAATGAATAAATGACTTGTGTTAGGTAATCTAGCACTAGTAAAGCTACTGAATACACTGATACTATAATGTGTGATCAGAAAAAGAATCAAAAGGCAACCACTGATCTATCAAGCTATAGCCCATAGGAATAATCATTTCAGATACTCCTTCACATCACAACAAGTTAGTACTTAATCAGTTTTAAATTATAACATTAAATCAAAACCTGTATCTTATTGTATCAGCTGTTAATTGAGTCTATACTGTTTGTGTTTTAAAGCACTATATATGCACCAATAGCAATATCACTGCCCTGAAATTGCTATATGGCTTAGCTGCAATAGCTGGCATGAATGTGGCCAACAAACAACAGTTAGTTAAAAACTTTATGGAATTATTACAAGTGCATGAGAATGTCTACTTTACTAAAGCATTCATGTGTACTACAATTGGTCGAAGCTTAACTCTTTCGCTAAATAACCGGCCAGTTGGTCTCATCCTTTCATATGCCATCGTTCTTCATCAACTGATTGTGGTTGCTGTGCAGGGTTCCCAGGGATTTATAATTGGAGAGCATTTTTTATTGTACTGTATACAGAACTTATTAAATTCTAATAAGCTTGCAGAACATAGCTATCAGTCCTTAATTGTCCACTGTACAAGATATCTGCTTTGGTGATGATGTCATACAGTAGATGATGCAACAATGGCTTCTGGTAGTACACTGATGTCGTGGATGATGTCAGTACACATGTACTTGATGTGAAGCTATACAAATAAGGTTGATGACTAGTTCTATTTCCCAGACTGTTGTACATAAATACAAGTTAAGCCATTAAGTCTATTATATACCGTATACAGTAAGTATAGACCTATTTGACCTGACCTATGTAGGATCTATTTAATACATTTGTGTGTTAATAGGTTATGTAGACAGTTCCATTCACATTCAGAAGTTGTTGAAGAGTATAAAGTGCTAAACAAATTGTTCCTCCTCTTATACAGTGTATTTAAATAGCACTGTTACTAATAATTTATTAGTGTAAGTTATAAATTGGTGATTGATTAATCATTTTTTAAAAACCTCTCAACAATTGGCAATGCCATTCTTCCTTCTTGGAGTAACAAAATGAAATGTAAAACACATACAGTGACTAGCACATAATAATATTATAGTAATTTCTACATTGGTGCTAGAACATTAACTAATCTGTTTTTTCTGTACTAAGTTGCTTTGTGTTGTCCTAGTCATTGTCAGCTCTATAATAATGGCTGACAATTGAATAGCTTGATGTCTAGGTTAGTTAAATTGGTCTGTATTTAATACAGTCTTAACAAAAATGAAGCTAGCTGGACAGGTGAGACTAAAGATAACAATTCTTTTTTAAATGCTGAAAGAAGGTATAACAATTGTTAAAATAAACTAAGAGTCACAAGACACTAAAATTGGGACAGATTAGAGTTGTACACAAACATACACACATTATACATCAAGCAGTAAGATATTGCAATACTGTTTAAATCAATTAATTTGAGACCAAACTTCACACATAACTTTTGTAGGATATGGATCATACACAGTGCAAAATGTTGAACATCCTGTGTACCACCCATGGTGTAGTGTTTGTATAATAGAATTCATGTATTGTAAAGAACAAACAATACTTTTTTGGCAGTAACATAATTATTTACTGCTGAAGTTTGTATAATGTGCATAAATATAACGCCCATTGTTATACCATGCTTTGTTAACAATGTATTAGTTGTGAGAATACTTGTGATTGTATAAACAAAGTGGCTTACTAGCTACACATCACAGCTCTATACATATAATTCTGCAAATAGCCTGTTTTATTACTTATGGTGTAATGAGGTGGCCATGGTAAAAAAATGCTTCAAATTGCATCTATAACTTGATTCTAGTAAACTTTGAGACATCTAAAATGGCTTTACAATTTCTTAGGGGCACAACCCCCCAGACCATGATGTCAGAGATCCTATACTCTGGTCAACCCAATTAGCTTCCTCCACCACTGATCATGTTTGATTCTTTTCATGTATACAACTAACTATATAGTAAAGCAATGAGTCGACTTATTGATATTTAATATTAAAAGCACTAGCAAAAGAGCATTAGCTGATCATATCAAGTTAGGATGAAATCTGGTCTCTTTTAGATACTGAAGAGACAGTTAATTACAGCTTGTAAAACCAGGAGGGTTAAAACCCTTAAAAGAATAGAAAGGTTATAGTTACAACAAATCTATCTATAGTTCCAAAATATCTGACTCAATAATGTGATCTGGGAGGCTGTTCCACTGTGTAATTGTGTGGGGGAAGAAACTCTGTTAACAGGCAGTTGTTTTGGTTACAGGTGACATATCTGTACTAATGGAAACGCCTAGCTAGTTGGATATACCATGGAGGTGTAGTAATACAGGAGTAGTTGGATGGATGGTATATCATGATGTAATATTTTATATAGTAAAACTAGGCGATTGTAGACTTTTCCAGTTTAGCTGGTCTAGCAAGTGTGTGACACTACTCATTCAATGGTAAACTAATGTGACCCATCTTGCAGCATGTCGTTGGACTTTCTCTAAGATGTTTATCAAAATTAATATAGCTAATGCTGGTGGGGGCCCCAAACACAACTTACATATTCTAGTAATAGATGTACAGATGCTAAATAAGCTGTTGTCTTTACTTCTTTAGAACATTTACTGAGATTTCGTTTTAGAAAGTTGAGACTCTTAGTTGCTTTATTGTAATGATGGTAACTGTGGTGGGACCAAGACATTGATGACACCTAAGTATGAATGCTATTTCTTTTATATAGTGCTTTATTATCAATGCTATTATTATAGATTTATTTCTAGAAAATTGTTTATAGGAAAACACATTTTTCAACATTGAGTTTCATCTGCCAGATTTTACCTTCAACAGTATATTTGTCACCACAGACTAGCTACATTCACTCTTTTTATAATGAATAATTAATATAAAATATATATGCACTGGCTTTCCACTGATATAATTAATTTTGAAAATGGCTGGGGTTTCTGTTGAAACCACAGAAACCCATCTAGATCTACCACTCATCATATCATTATTGTTTTGACTTTAACTTTCCAAATCTATGTACATAATAATTTTATAGTCAGCACTTGAACTGCAGAATCCCTGTGTATTGACTATTTAATTTTATATTTCTATTGTAAAGTAATTTAAGACTGTTGCTGGAAATAAGTTACATGGTCAAGCTCTAACAATTTTCAATTATGAGTACTGAAATCAGTCTTGCTTGTAGTTATGTTGGTCAACTGTATTGATACCTCAACAAAACTGTAAGATAGATTATAGAAATACAGTATAATAATATTATATGCTTTGCTCTTGTGATTTAATTAAAACTCAGGTGATAATATATTTTAAAACTTCGCACCAGTGAATAGCTCAAAACATTACAAGTTGGTATACAACAATACTATGCTGTAAGACATGTACAGTTAAGAAAATAATGGGTTCAGGCTGTTATGCTAAACTGCAGGCAAACAATATTGGCTTTTATAACAAATATAATATACCCTTAATGTCAC
Source organism: Dysidea avara (assembly GCF_963678975.1). NCBI lineage: Eukaryota > Metazoa > Porifera > Demospongiae > Dictyoceratida > Dysideidae > Dysidea > Dysidea avara. Next base: position 25,929,150 of record NC_089277.1, on the reverse strand, counting down.
ACTCAAAAAGAATTTTATGGTTCACTGTGTTAATAATTAATATTATTATTGTGCATGAGATTGTTAGAAAATTAATTTTAACAGAATTAATTTTACTGAATACCAATTCTAATTATAAAGTCAACTATTGAAAGCTTAATAGTTTGGTCAATATGGGTTGTCAAGCTCAAAACATGTGTGACTTGTTTCATTAGGATATTTCACCATAATAGTGAGTCATGATCAGTTTGTTGTTATGCACATACAGTAGGTTTTCTACTATTAATACACACTGTACAGTAATTCATGATCAATTTTTACTTTATTGTTTTGTAGTTCTATATAGCTAATCATAGAAAGTAATAGCATCATTCTATAGCTATCTGTTTTAATTCACAACCTATCCTGTGTTGCATCACACCAGTGTGATAAAGGAAGGGAGCACTCTATTAGAGACTTCAACAATAAAAGTAGTTACATACATGTAGCTGTACTATATATAATCACTGATGTTGCACAAGAGTCAAAATATTTACACTACACTGTTTATGAAAGTGCTAGAATGTAGATGATATTCTCTATTAAAGGTGACCTTCAAATACTAAAATTCACAAAAATATTTACTGCAGTTTTTAGCCAATAGATGCCAACCTTTGCTTATCTCAAACATAGAACATGCCACGTACAGCAAATAAGAGTAATGCCATTGCTGTACAGTTGTACTGCTATCATTAATACTGCATCATGTATATATAGCGTCAGTTATCACATGGCTGTCATACATTGAAGAAGACATATTAACTCTGGAAATTTGGACATTATAAAACTAATGGCAATGGCTGCTATGACTTTAAAAATAATATATAATTTTTATAAAATTAAATAGTTCAAGTGCATGTCACTCTGTATGTACAATTAAGTACCACACATAATTTACAGCTTCTATACATATAAAAGTTTCTAAACTCTAGAAAATATAATTATAAATTACTTTGCACAGCAAAAACTACAAACATGATTATGCTTGAAGTCAAAAAAAAAATCAGCAGCTGTATAACACTCAAAATTCTACAGTTGTTTGTAACTTAGCAAAGGCAGCAAAAAATATTTAATTAGTGATCGGTAGTAGTTCATAGAACAGCAGATATGCTTGAGATCCTACAACACTACTAAAAGTACTCCGAGATGAAACATAGGAGTCACTAATGTGATACCAGTCTCCTTGATGTGCAGCTCTTTCATCATACTTCCAAGAATCACCTTTAGGAGTTTGTACTTGTTCATGGACTGGTTGTCGTCGTCTCACATTAGCAGTATAGTGACCACCATGAAGTGATCCTCCATGTACCACTACTGCATACAGGCCATATAAGATCTTGTTCTCTTTATCAGCCATTCTCTGTATATGGCATAACAGTGCATTTATAATCATTACAAATGATTAAGTGTCATCTGCATGTGCCAACCTCAGTGTGTACGAATTATACAGAATTGTATTGGAAATATGTAGCTTATACTCTCAAACATGTGACTATGACTAAAGTGATACTTTATACATATACGTACATAGCATCGACCATACAGAGATTACATGACGTACTTGAACACATTCAGTTGTACAGAATGGAACCATGTTTAGTACAGGAGAGAAGGAAACATGTTGATTATCCTTAGTGACAGTGCGGCCGATGCTAAACCTCTTCATGTGTAGTATCAACACTGGTGGTAACTGATGAATCAACATCTGTTTGCTTACACGACGTTCTGTTATCTCTAAATTCTCATCTACATATTGCATAACACAGTACATATGTACGTACTGTATATGTTAGTAGAGCTAGCACTTACCAGTAGAGCATTCTTGACAAATAAATTTGTTGTTCTCGTCCAACACATCTAGGTCAGTAAAGTCTGCAAGACACTGCTCTAATTGTGTACTGAATTTATCTGGTTCTTGAAAATATCGGGAATGGTGTAAATTACTTAGTTCAAGGAATCTATTAAATTTGCTTTTGCTGAAAGGAACACTTTTATCTTTTTTCAATTCTTCATATGCAGAATTAGTATCAATCACAATTCCATTGTCATCACCAACACTACCAGGTCCAGAAGTACTCCCTGTTTCCATAATTCACAGCATTATACAGTATAGTATGAACAATACTAGTGCCTACCAGGAGTACTATCTTCACAGCTAACTTCTTTGGCTCCTTGCTTTTGCATAGAAGAAGTTTTAGGCCACTGATTTCTGCTTCCATTATTCTTTTGATAATCATGTAAAGCAAAACAAAAGGCAGGTAAATATACATAACAATTTTGCAGCATTGACTTGTGGTACAGTATGCTGTTTTGGCTAAGCTATGTACAAAACAGTACCTGTTGCTAGAACTATTGGCAAAATGAAGTACAATAGCAAAAGATTGTTATAATCACATAAAAATTTTAAAGAAGCAATCAGTAGAACATAATCTTTTATCTTTAAGGTGGCAGTTACCTGGAAGTCATGGTTTTGAAGCCATTATAAATGAAGCCATACATCGTGCCATACATCACGCCACAAATATTCATTTATTGCATCACGTGATTAGTGTTTACGCGATAATTAAAATGGCTGTAGCATGCTAAGGCCATTGCCTTGTAATAGGATGAAATTTGTTACTGTTTTGTGAAAAATATTAAAGAAGACATCCACTAAAGTAAGTAGAGTAGTTTAGAACCTTTGTTCACCGAGATTCGGGTGCTTCACGCAAAACTTTGGCGGCATACGTCATTTGTGGTTTAAGCATGGTATGTTAGAGTGTTAGTATAACTTTCTGCGTCACCACTAGTGAGGGAGACCTGTATTTGTGTAAAATAAGTGACTGGTATTTGTAGCAGGGTCGCATGTCGAGAAAAAAAGGTTTTTATACCGCCCAAGCAGGTTTTAGACCATTTTGCGGTGGCCAAAAGGACTTCACAATGCCATAGCCATGTTTCAGCCTGGCATAGGCTGGAGCCTTGTTGATTACGCCCTGCTTATGCTGCTAAAGAATAGATTCTATGATTTACCTTGCCATAATATGTAACTAGCTTTGCATAAACTGATGCTGAAAGGATTTTTGCATGCTTGTACAATCGGTTCTCTAGTGTCGCTGTTCAATCTTCAATGGCCATACAGACCAGCATGCAGATAGAGGAAGAGCTGGTCTACAATCTGGTTGTGTCCACTTTAGTGTATAGTTCTCCAAATCTGTTTATAACTGAATTTTAAAAATATCCTTCAAACCAGAAATTGTGAGGTAACTGCCACCTTAATAACAAAAGCAAGAACAAACTATGCACGTTTTGTTAAAACTGAGCTTACTCAATAGAAACGAGCCTAAGAAACATTAGCTAAACTCAAGTTTGCAGAATACAGTATGTTGTGTATGTACATGTACACATGCACACACGTAAGTACACTTGTAAGTACATGTACCTATGCAAAAGACAATGTGGTTTTTCAGTGTGTATATTGGTAGAGCTTGAGGGCAACTTGATAAAAATAGCACGTGAATAGTGGATGATGTACTGTACGTGAAGTACACTGTACATATACAAATAACTGTATTTCACAGTTGTGTAAACCCTTGAGTACTGTTTACAGTAGAAGTCAGTTATCCAAACGCCTTGGGACCAGGGGTGGTCCATAAGTCTAAAAAAATCCATATCTCTGAAACTGTGTATAAATAACCTTAAAGATTTTAATAGCATTTAAATTTTGGCATTATCGACTACAGTATGCATGCATTGAGCTGGATCCTCAAACACATTTAATAACTCATGGATGGAATTTCATGATCTTGAAATTTGGCACATTTATAGCACTGCTTCCCCGCTAAAAATATTTTAATATCTTTTCATTCAAATGCCCGACAATATTTACGACTATTAAAATTTTCACCATACATTTCCTATGGGAAGCCATGAAAATGCAATGTCCATTACAACCTATTCCTGAGTTTGTATTGCAGTCAAACCACATGTGTCTATTGTTGACATATTTGCCATCACCGCTAATCATTTGGTTGGAATCCACTTTTTTTTATTTTTAGCTGTTCTTCAGAATCCAACTCACTTGTACATACTATACCCTAATAGAACAGTCACTACTCTAATAGAGCAGTCATTTCCGTAATTCAGTCAACTGAGAATTAGGGCTAAGCAATATTATCGTTTTAGCGATATATTGTGATATTTTGAAAGCACTGATATTGCAATATTTTGTTATTGACTATCGCGATACCATGCCTGTACATTATTGTCATTAAAAATCCATTTGTTATGCAGTACTAGGCTAAGAATCCTTATAAGTCATACTGGTTACCCCTGCAGAGAGGTGTGAACACCATAACATAACCTCAAAGCATGTGTTATTATAACTGTTACTGTAAACAAGGATGACAGTGGCTAGTTTGATGCTCCCTTTAAAGACTTCCTGCAGCAACACATTATGTTGCACCAGCTATGATTGACTTATTTGTAAGTATCGCGAACTATTTGGTATCGTGAATAGTGGCTTTAGTATCGATCATGATACTAAAATGGCAGTATCACTCAGCCCCACTGAGAAGCTGGGGTCCGGAAAACTGAGATTCCACTGTACCTTACAATACAGAACCATCACTTCTGTTGAGTGGGCTGCATGGCTTACCTGTGTGGGAACAGAAATAGTTACTGTATATGCACATGTGTTTTGTATTGAACAGAGGCCAACTAATGAAATGCTATGTGTTAATGCAGAGTCTTATTCATCAGGTGCACACATGTCACATACAATGGGTTGAACCATGACAGCAAGGCATCATTCTTGATACAAACTGACCTGTGTTAAAACGACTGATCAATGCTTACACATGAGCAACTGTGCAAAATTTTGAAGGTACCTAAATTGTCATCTATGTTTCATGGTTCATTAACCACATGTGACCAACCATCAAGTTGACCTCAAGCTATACTGCACCACAGATATACATTATATATGTACATACCTGAGTTATTGTAACTGGCATTGGAAGAGAAAGGTCTAAGCACAACTCCTCAATTTCTAATGGCTATACAAAATTTATGGTACATTAAATTGTTAGGTCAGATACCATAATACACATAAAGGTACTACTGTATGTATACAAATCTGCAAAAGCTTATGCACACAAAAACAAATTAAAACTTGTCATTAAGATTGACTGATAGACACTTTCTTCATCTCTTCCTTGTTTTACTATTCAGAATAGAATTTGCTTACCTTTATCTACGCTTGATACCAATTTTTTAAAGCTACGTTTGTAAAACAATTGTATCTATAAGAATCACCAAATGTTATTCATATCAACCAAAAGGCAGCAAATACAGTCTTTCAATATAACCACAGCAACTTAAAATATGTGAATACTCTTTCACAATAATGACCTTTAGTGCTTACATTAGTAAATTCACAACAACACAACTAACATTATGGCAGTGATGACAAATAGTGGTAGTCAGTAGAAGAGTCCCAATCAGTTGATCAACTTCACAGACACCTTTGGAGGCTTTAGACAAACAACCTACATAAATACAAACAGAGTATACACAAACAGTATCTGACAAAGGGAAATATATATGTACAAGTACACAGAAAAATTTGGAATTTTCAAACTAGAGTAGGGACCACAACACATTGATAAAACTACTGAAACAAGCTGGAGTAGTGCCAGACATGGGGCCAAGTACATTTAAAAGTACTTAAGTAAAGTACAAGTACTTTTGAATTTTCCAAGTACAAGTACAAGTACTCCAACAGCAATCCAGAGAGTACTTAAGTAAAGTACAAGTACATGCTGGAAGTACTTAAGTAAAGTACAAGTACATTTTGCTGTAGTGAAACATATGCTGTATTCAGTGTGTTGTAGTATGTAAGTGTGCCTAGGGGGGTTGGTTTTTGTCAACCAATCTCTCTGTTAAACTCTTAAAATGCACTGACTTGAACAACAGCATTGTTTTTATTTGCCAGAATGCTATGACATCATTAATCGTGGCAACATGATACATAGTAAGGTTGGGGAAGGCAGTAGAAGAATTGCAAGAAGTTGTAAACTACACCTTCATAAAATTCTGTTATTCTCATTGTACACCCACTGTGTACAAACTACGTACAATGTTTGCAGTACTTACAAGTACTTTAAGTACTCAAGTACATACAAGTACTTAGCAAAGTACTTGAGTATAAGTACAAGTACATTGGGGAAATTAAGAAAGTATTTAAGTAAAGTACAAGTACTTTAAAATCTGTACTTAAGTGTACTTAAGTATAAGTACTCATGTACTTGGCCCCATGTCTGACTGTAGTGCACGATATTAAATCACAGTAAAGCAATAAGAAGTGCTATATCCCTACTGTGCATTTCCATAATGACAATTTTAGCACAGTAGGGATATAGCACTTCTTATTGTTTTACTATGATTTAAAATCGTGCGCTACCCCAGCTTGTTTCAGTACTTTTTATCGATGTGCTATGGTCTCTACTCTAGTTGAAAATTCCAAATTTTTCTGTGTACTTGTTTATTAACTTTTTTTTGTAAATAATTATTTATGACTGGTGAACCCACACATGCCGCATCTGAAATGGCACCGCACGCCCCAATTATCGTCTGAAAAGTGAAGTATCCATTATGCTTCGTTGTTAGCTATGTTCAACTCGTTACACAGCATTTCGGATCAAGAACTGTTTGAAAAGCACCTCTACAATCCATGTATATCGAAAAAAAGAAATGGTGTCATGCGCCCCAGTTATATCAATTATCGTCTAGTATCCATTACGGTTCGTTGTCAGCTATGTTCAATCCATTACACAGCAGTACGAATCAATAACTGTTCGTAAAGCACCTTTGCAATCAAAATAGCCACTACAAAAAATACAGATGATTTCCGTTCAGGGAAGCCATCACGTGCTACTGCCAAATCGACACTTTTCGCTGTCAGCAAAGATGAATGGAACACAAAGGAGGACACTGGTAAGTTCCTGAAGAATGTATTATGAGCCTAAAGTAAACTGTCATATGAAATTAATGGCACACAAAGGACCAAGTGCATTTCATTATATTCCTAGCAGGCTAAATGGTACAAGCGGTGACTATTCTATTAGAGTATCTCTATCATGCATAATGTTCTTTTATGAGGAGGGGGGCAGAGCATGTGCTCCCTGTGCCCCCCTCGGATCTGCCACTGCATGAGCACATTCAAAAATTCATGGCAGTTAGAAAAAAATGCTATAACATCCACATGCTCTTCAAATTTACAAGTTAGTTAGAGTGAATTAAGGCAAATTTTACAGCCCAATTTTTTTGTACGCATCAAGGATAGTTCTACATGATTTTTGAAATAATTTTTTTGACACACTTGCTGCCTGAATTGCTTATCAATATAGCTAAATTTTTTTGCAGATCTTTCTTGGTAAACCATCAAGGAAAAAATCTACTGTAATAGAATCACATTAAAATCAAAGGGCTTAATGCAAATACCATTGGTGCTTGATTGAGATATTCTAATAGTCACGAGTGTATTTATATGTATTTATGCCTACTACCAAAAATGGTTCTAAAACAAGCTGAATTTCCAGCATAGCTATGCTGCTAATTAATAAGGTACATGTAATTTATGTATAAGTAAGTGCGCAATCTAAGTACCGTCACATATAACAATATAGTGTGCACCCGCAGCCCTTGGGTATATCAGCAAAATCCCTCACAACCGTGGTATAACTATTAAATAACATTTAGCAAACATTAAAAAGCATATACACAGAGCTTGAATAGTTCAGCTTTTTTATCCACAGAAAACAAGATAACAAACACAATACTGGGCTCCCTTGATTATTTGACCTTTGATTATCTTAACACTTTGTTATCTGGACAGTAGAAATGGCTATTCTAGTAGAAATACTTTGTCTATAGTGTCCATTCTAATAGAGTAATTGAAGAGGGCTCTGTTGAATGGATATCAATTATCCGAACTTTTTAATTATTTGAATATGTCTTGGTACCAAGGGGGTTGGATAGTCAAAGGAGCACTGTATCACTTACATAACATCAGTATAACATCATTACAGTATTACACTGTATATAGTTCTCCTAATTGCTTATAAAATGAAGTAAATGAAAAGCACACTATATGGCTGATCTTTGGGAGGGTTGCATACACAGTACAAAATTATTACAAAAAATACAGTGTAACAGTATCTGATCATAGTGAAAAAGGAAGAACCAGAGGCATAAATTTAAAGTGGACAGGTAGCGAGTGTAATGTAAGACCAAGTACCGTACACAGAGCCCACATAACATACAAAATAATATTATGTTACAACTAGAGTGAGTTTGTGAGTACATACAAATAGTATCACAGTGCTTTTAAATATCAGTGTACCTTTCATAATAAGTTGACTTTCTCCATCAAGGGGTCCATCACTACTACTAGTGAAGCGAGATTTGATCTGATCTTTAATACACTACAATTGTAAAATGAATGGATGCACATAATTTCTACACACAACTGTTTAACTATTGTGGAAACAAAATTATTATATTTGTCTAAAAGGATGTCAGAGTGTACAATATATTTCAAAACAAAATTTTGACAGAAACTTTTCCAGACTTTGTGTGGAGCAATTATGTTCATATGTGGTATGTGGACTATTGAAGGTGGAGGGCGTGTCCATAGCAAATATTGTCTCATAAGGATATGAAGCTACATATGCATGAAAATGTTATTATTGTTCCTCTGTCAATAACACACTGGTGTGATGTGCCAGCTTGTTGGGCCACATGACATATCAGCATGTACCTACAGAAAGTAGTACATAGTACTATGTGATTATCCACATTTCGCCCTTGAAGTTTTGAAACACACTTTTTGTTCTAAGGTTCTGTTTCATTGCATGCCTGGATACAGCTTGATTGCTTTACATACGGGAACCTGTATTCCGCGGAATACGGAATAGGCGGAATAAGCGAAGATCACATTCTAAACTTTTTGTTATTGTTTATAGCCTCTATAATGTTTTAATATACATTCCTCACCTCGTAGAGAACACAATCACGATGGCACCGATCCTCATGGCGATCTTTAAATAGCATATGTACAAAGCTACTCACTCTAGAACAATCTAACTAAGCTACACTACCATCAAATACACTTCACTACACAATCGCTAGAAAACTAGAAGTTCTTTGTGCTATGCTTGCTCATACCAGCTGTCACATACAAGTAACTGCCTGAATTTATTAGAGTTATGAGTTATGTACGAAGTGTTAGGGCCGAGGTTGGAGCTCTGATGTTGGGAGCTGAAAGCAGTATTTATCCTCCAAATTTATTTGAAACACTTTAGGAAATGGTAACAGAGTTATAAGAAAGGTCAGATTATTCCATGCATGTAGGGTAGCTACCTAGGGGGTGAACTGGCTGATTGTTTTGTCCTAAACTATTCAGCCAGTTAGCTAACTACCTGCTCGTGTGACAGCTAGTATGAGCAAGTATAGCAAAAAGAACTTTGATAATGTAGTGAAGTTAACAGTATAGTTCAGCTTAGCTAGTTAGATTGTTCTGGAGTGAATAGTTTTGTGCGTATCCTATTTAAAGATCGCCCCGAGGATTGGTGCCATCATGATTGTGTTCTCTACGAGGTAAGGAATGTATGTTAAAACGTTATAGGGGCTATAAACAATCACAAAAAGTTTAGAATGTGATTTTTGCTTATTCCGTTATTCCGCTATTCCATATTCCGCGGAATACAGGTTCCCTTTACATACTCAGTTTAGTAGATTGTTTCATAGGTGGCAATTGGTCTACTAGTGGTATAGGCGCTTCTGTAGAAAAGTATTTGCACATGTTTGTGAAAATAGTCGGGTGAACAAGGATAGCTTAAGGGTGATGCTTATTACTTACTATTGGTTTGTGTTTTATGGTACATTATAGTCGGTACGTGGTCACCTGAGCCCGCCAAATATAGTAATATCAAAGAGGTGAACATGTGTTCACTCCTATTGGTTTGTACAGGAACAAGCATGTTTTCACGCTGTAAACATGTTTGCATACCTGAATCATCCATTCTAAATGTATGGGATGTTACCTCATAACTCACTTGTTCTTGCCGGGCTTTTTTCATTAACAGTTCCGGTGTTTAAAGGGCTTCACAGCGCTACTAAATGTTTGGGAAGCTGGCCCATGTAACAAGAGTTATTAGCAAGAAACGAGGACTCAGGTGAACGCAGACAGACTATAGCTCTAGTTTATCAAATTCACAATTCCCACTTCTCATCAACCTTTTGCGCTTGTTAAACTTCTAGCTAATACACATCAGTACACCCGCTATGAATAGACCAAACCTTGTATTCCATAGCAGTACATTTACTACTCACCAGCAAGCAAAACACCTGTTTATAAAATCTACTCCAGGCACTGTGTATAGTATAAGGTGCGGAAAGCGTGGATAGATTAGGTAGCACTTAGAAGTTTCCAATCCAGTATGGGGTGTCTAATATCTATGGTGTTACTTTTGCTATCTAGCTCATCAATGAAGGACAAAAATAGTCGAGCTA